>NC_047530.1:53793001-54093001 GCF_012275295.1 Melopsittacus undulatus
TAAAATATTTTGAAGATCTGTTTCTGGATGAGGACAGACTGATCAGATGGATCATTCAAGAGCTGAATAAAACTATCCTTCAGAACTGGTAGAAAATGTTGCATTGCAGCTATCAAAGGACTCCGCTCCTCTGGCTTCTTGTACCTTAAGATAAGAACAAACTAGTTTTGTAGCTGTTTTTGTAGCTTTCGAATTTTAAAAGTCCACCTTTCCCAAGTGTAGACACAAGTAGGTTATATTACAGTTCACAATAACATATGATTTTAAAAAAACAAAACCAAAACCCAAACCCAAACAATTTGCCATTTCTTCTCACAGAATTTGAAATAAAGCTAAGCCAGACATTATTAGAGCTGCCAAGTTAGTCAGTAAAATGCCAGAAAAACATTTATCAGAGTTCACAATTTATAAATGTATTTCCAGAAGCTGGGTTACTCCACTGACATTGACCAAAGTATACTTCCACAGCTTACCATAGAATGGTTAGGGCTGAGAAGGACCTTAAGATCATCTAGTTCCAACCCCTTGCCATGGACAGGGACACATCCCATTAGACCATGTCACCACATCTTACCATTTAATTTGCTCAAATCTAACCATTTTGTAGACAATGTATGTTTCGAGGCTATGCAGCAGACTGAGCAGGGCTTTGACTGCAGCCTCCCCTGAAATAGTACTTCAGATCTTTCAATGCTGGTGACAGGCCAACAGTTTGCATATGCTGAAAACAGAGCTCCATCTCCTTTCTCAAAACTTTTCAATAATCCTGAAAGGAAATGAATCTGGATTTTGAAATCTTCTCCCCAATTTTTAATTTGTAAAGAAGAAAGTACTTATTGACTCAAGAGTTATCACAGCAGAATAGGATTTGTCCATACTGGTGATAACAATAAAAACAAATTACAGTATCACTTAGAGACTGTACAACTTTATTTTTAATCAAGAAATTAATAAGCCTTATTTTTTTATTAAGAAATTAATGCTGTAATACTCTTGGACTTCTGTGGAAGACTTTGGGGTTGGAGGATTGTATTTTGGTTTGGTGGTTTGTTTGGATTTTATATTTAATATTAGTGAAAAGTCTACCAAAAATGTAAGTATCAATACTCAAGTATATCAATACTTTACTATAAATACTGTCAATTTCCAGAAATATAACAGGCTAGTCAATCTGCTGCCAAATGGCACATTCTGTAAAACTACTAGAGACCACTGAGCTCCAAAATCCCATTCAATAATATAGTTTCCATGTATTTTCCAAAACAGAAACCTAAATATAACAGGATTAAATGTCTCTCAGGAAGACTCAGTTTCTTATTTCCACAAAAGACAGTTAAAAAAGACGAGAAAAAAAGGCTATGCAGAAGGAAGTCATTCAATCTTGCTGGCTGGAACTGGAAGGGGAAAAAAGTTTAAAAGCGCCAAGATATTTACTTTCCAAGAAAACAATAACTAAATGTTCCTATAACTCAAGCAGTAAAAATCTGATCAGCCACAATGCTATACAGGTTTCCCCCCAAATGACATGTTATTTAACAAATTTTACAGTGACCTGCTTGCACCCATATTGTTACTCAATTGAAATGTGCATATTCCTACATGACTTGTAAAACTAACCCTTGACTTCACCACATAGCTAAACAAGTACAAGCAGAAGCTTGCTTCAGCTAAAGGGCTTGACAAACTAAGATTATGAACAGACATGTTCATAATCTTAAAATTAAACTTAAACTTAGTTAATCAAGCAATGACTGAGCTCATATCAAAATTCTCCCCTAAACAGGGATGGCTGTTCACTAGAGTGAACACTTCATGTTTTATATCTCACAGATCTCTGCTGTATATTTGGTTAAAAATGTTTAACAAGTGAGAAATTACTTTATTTTCCTTTCCTAGCAGAACTTCAATTTTCAGCAACTGAAAAAACCCAACATGGGATTACAGAGGTCTTTATAGCATTTCTGTGGAAAACAATTTTTGAGAAACTGGTATTCACCTGTTTTACTCTATCTATATAAAATTCAAGGAATTAGACAGTGAAATTTTTCAACGTAACATTTGAAGTACCTGAAACAAAAATGTTACACACCACAGTGCCTTTAAAGAGTTAAGTTGCGGATTCCATCAGTTCCACTACCACAGTTCCCTGACTCCAGGTTTGCTTTCTTTTTTGATCCAGTTCACGTTTGCTTCCTACATGTCAGCAGCAGTAGGTAAGCTCTACATACCTCAAGTGCAACCTCTACTTTAAAGCCCTGATCATAATACCAGATACAAAGAACATAAACCTATATCATAGCCCAGTACCTTGCATACCAAACAGCAGGCTTTGGTAAAGACTTCCTACAATGGGTTGGTCATCCAACTATCAAAATGGCTATCAAAATGATGACACCAAAGTCCGTAAACTAATTCTGAAGTTCCTACCATTTAAGATTTCACATATTGAAATCTCCATGTTTGTTGCACTGATAACTAAAGTACAAATTAGGAGTCTAAATCTGGTTTAAATAAATAATAATTTTCCACAAAAGTCATGATTTTGGGCAGACTTTCTTACTGTGATGAATCCATAGAGAAACAACTACCAAATCAAAGCTTTAATATAGCCTTTTTTTTTCTGATCTCAAACCTTTAATTTTTTTGTAATTTTTTTAGTGGAGAAGATACATGAGCCAACATTTGCATAGCAAGTACCCAAAAATATTTTCTAAAAGTAGATTTCTATCATCACTGTGCAATCCCATATGCAGTCCTACATGGTTACAGTGCACATACAGAATACCAAAAATACACACAAATGTATTACTTCTCTGCTTTTTCATATGGCAGAAAAAACTTACTCGTAGTTCTTCACAAGTTGATAAAGACAAAGAAGAATTCCCAGCCAGCAAGCGCTGTTGTCAGACTGAAGATAAAATCCAATTTTCTCCACAACTGCAGTCCAGCGACTAGGATAATCATGCTTGATAATATGGTGAATGCAAGTAGTAAGCTGTACTCTAGAAAGCAAATGCACATGATTAAATAAGTTACTACTATTATTTTAATAATTTTATAGTAGTGTTGAAGCAGCCAATCCTGCCCAAACTTAGACTAATGTCAAGTTTTGTTTAGAAGGTTTAGGTTCTGTTCTGTCTGCTTAATATTCTCAATATCCTCAATTAGTATTTGAGGAACTTTAAATCTCTACATGCCACACAAGCTGAAAACTATTTTTTCACTTAAATTAATTTAACGCTCAGAATGCAGTGTATGACGTTAACACTTACCATGCAAGTGATCTTAGTAGTGCGCAAAAACAAACCCCAGAAACCCAATGGTCAGAAACCACAGCCAATTCGTGTACAGTTTATAACTCTGTACCTGATCAGCTCAGGAGAGTGAATAATGGCTTCTACAATATTTTCACGGATACAGTGTCTATCTTCTTCTGGGATGGAGTAAGGTGGGATCTCTCCTGGTGCAGTTTCACGATCTGGCCAGTACTGGGTTATCATGTTTTTCAAGTAGATAACCCCTGTCAGACAGAAGTGGCAAATCAGCTGATAGGCATTCAAAGAACAAACATTTTGAAAGGAAAAAAAAAGAAGCTATTTTAGAACAAAACTGATTGAAAGGACACATTCATTGACCATCCCTGAGTAGGAGAATCAAAATACATAAATTATGCAAATTATTAACCTAATAATCTACTAGTTGATACCCTTTTACCCATTTATTGTGATGTCTGTATTTTTAGGTTTGCAAAGGTTTCACATAAAAATACTAGGCACATTGCTCTTACCTGTGCTACAGATAAACAGTTGTGTAACATTTTAGCAACACACTTCTGAAAAATCCTTTGTAATTATTTTCTTGGTATTTGTATGACAACAAAGCTAATCAATACTAATGACTAACTATAAACATCCCTTATAAGCAAAAAAAATCCAATTAAGTTTGTGACACCAGAGTGAATGCTAAGAAGAAACAGAGCCCTTCTATACCAACGTTATGGGCCACTGTAGTTTGTAGCAATCAGGTTGCTGGCACAAATGCCTGCATTTACCATTTGACAACTGAAGCCAAACTGCATATGTGGCAAAAGCTAGATGATAGCCATTGGAAAGAAAAGGACTTATAAAATGCAACACGAAATCTCAAATGACAAATTAATAACAAAGTTACTATTGATCTAATTCTGTGTACAAATGCAAAAAGCAAATTCTCCTCCCGAATTTCATATGCACATTTTGAAGATTCAGAAATCAAAGGGTTTCTCAAAAGGTCTGCAAATGAAAGAAACATTCAGCAGATACTAGCTATTGCAAGACTCAAATGATGCAGACTTCAATCTGTCCTCAGGGGGATTTATCATGCCATTAATTGCTTTGCAAAATATGCACTGTTTGTAAGCTATGTTTTGTTTGAGTTGTTTCTGCTCTCTACAGATTGCTTTGGGTTTTAATTGGTTTACACTGAAGGCAGTAGATAAAAATGCAAGTTAGTCTTATGCTACAACTTTGAATAATTTAATATGCAGAAGATCCAAATAAGTGATCTTTTGCCAAGAAAGGTTGGACCAGATGATCCTCGAGGACCCTTCCAACCTGGTGTTCTATGATTCTATGAAGATCATACTTTCTGAAGTGTCAGAAAAAACACCGCAATACCATATTAAAAACTCCTGTCAAGTAATCATAGCAGCTTTAAGGTGATCTCTGAAGTTGCTAATATTTGATATGAAATTTTACTGATGGCTCATGCACAAATCAACAGGATTGCAAATTATATTATTCATTTTCTTCCACTTAAAATTCTTAGAAACATTAGCATTACTAGTGCAAGGTTAAATTACCTCCTTGCACAAATGCACTAGCATTATAAACTATTCTGTTTCCCTGAAGACCAGTATTCACTAGAGATAAAGGGAAGCAATAACTGAAGAGACAGACACCTTTTCTTTGTCTTCCCTATTCTGTGTATGGTGCAGACAGTGCATGATGACTGCAATTCAAGCAACTCCCAACTTCACAGTATTTGAGATTAAAATCATCAAGATTCTTTAACACTATCCTGGTGTGTGCACCATTAAACAGAATACAAAAACGAAAACCAAACCCAAACCCAACAGATTTGAAAACTTGCCTGCCTGTCTCACTGGTAAATCCAGTTGCTCAGACATAGTGATCTGAAGCAGAGTTGAAACAAAGTTCACTGACTTATGAGCCTGTAGGGAGAGAAGAAAAAGAGAAAATAATATTATTTAGTCATACTTTGTGATGTTTTAGAATACTCCTGCTAGGTTTTGTAACATCTTTATCATGATGTATTGCAATCAGTACAAAAGCAGCAACTCGGAGTTTCACAGTAGTCAGCTAATCAACCAAAGCATTCCAAAGCTTCATGCTTGTTATATTCTCAAGACAACACGGGGGAAGAAAAATAGTACTCTTTAAGGTAAGCGACTTGAAGGAATCATTAAACAGGCTTCAGAAATCAGTCTTCCAGTCCCCAAACATTTTCTTAATTCAGAACAAATACTTGAAAGAATATTATCTAAATAGCCACAAACCCCAAGCACAGCAAGTTTACAGTGACCTTTAACAAGGTATGAATTTATTATAAAATAATCTAAGAAACAGACAGCAACCATGTTTTAAAACTAAGCCCAGCCTTAAGCAAGCCTGTCCAACTCATAGTACATCTTTCTGGAAAAAAGAGCTTCAAGTGATATTTTATGCACTACTGCATCAACGGTTACTGTAACTATACACCATACCATTAGCATAACTATACAGCAAACTAACAGTAAGGAGACCTAAATGGAGTGACATCTACAGAGTATCAACCCTGAAAGGACTTGCAAGAGTTCACTTACAAACAAACAAAATATGGGTTGTTCTTTTTTCCTTAAAATAATGAGAAATGTCATAGATACAGTAAATAATACTGCATTTTCAACATGAGGAAACTAACCTTAACATTATTATAGCATCCTTTACCCACCTTCCTAAGCATTAAAAACTCAAGATGTTAAATGAATTTTGCTGAGAAAAGGAAGCTGTGATCCTTAAAAATAAACTCTACTTTTTATAATTGGAGACCACTTTTCCTCAAGGTCAAGAGCCAATGGACATGAGCTGCAGGGAGGGAAATTCCTATTTTTCAAAAGGAAAAAAAATTCCTACTTTTCACAAGGGCAGCCAAGGTCCAGAACGTTCTGTGCACAGAGGCTA
Organism: Melopsittacus undulatus; assembly: GCF_012275295.1. Classification (NCBI taxonomy): domain Eukaryota; kingdom Metazoa; phylum Chordata; class Aves; order Psittaciformes; family Psittaculidae; genus Melopsittacus; species Melopsittacus undulatus. The sequence continues at coordinate 53,799,223 of NC_047530.1, forward strand.
TGGGACCTTATCCTCTGAGACATTCAGAACTCAGCTTGGCAAGTTGAGTCCCTATCCACCTCACCTAACTTCCAAACAGCTTTGCTTCAGGTAGCTGGACCAGATGATCTGCAAAGGTCCCATCTAACTAACTACACCATAATTCAAATTGCCAAGATATACTTCTGCTTTATCTTCAATTACAATTTAGTATTTTCATATGTTCTGTGCAGCCTTTCTATCAACGAAGACAACTTTACCTGTTAAACTCTTAGGAAAACACCTCTTATCTACTTGTTCCTCATTTTACTACTCCTTACATACAGCACATAAATCAGTATTTTGAAAACCACTGAAACTACACTATCCATTTATCAAAAATAACTGTCTCAGTTACTGCAGCAAAGCAAATTAATACATAAAAAGAAATAATCAGAATTTATCTCTTCTTCTAGTAGGACTAAAGCTCTTTTGACAGCACAAAGTAATGTCTACATTACTCTCAAGTGTGTAACACTGCACAGCTCACTCCTACAGCACCAACCTCTTCTCTCCAACTTTACCTTTCCCTAGGAAATATCTCCTATACATTCTAGTATAAACCAGTGTAAAAGGGACAGCCTTGGACATGAGATTTGTTGGTGCATTGTACTAGGACTTGATTAGTATTGCTTGGTTTTTATTGCCTGTTATTTAAAACTGTTTTTAAACAAAGAATGAACCTGACTTAAAATCTCCCCAAAATATTAAAACATTACTGTACATATCCTGTGCACTAAAAAAATCTACAGGCTACAGAAAACCCACAGAAGTTCACAGACCCTCACATCTGGTCCAACTGACATGTTTATTTTGTAGAGTGTGTTTTGATGAATTGGGAGTAACTGACACTGCGATATCAGCATGAATCTTTCTGACCCACATCCCTCCGATATATCCAAAGTCATGAAGAAGAAAATAAACTTTCAAATAAAAAAGTATTTGTTTCCAACTGCCAAGTAATGGTTGAATAAATACATTTAATTCACTTGTTGGTATTAATTTCAACTACAGCTCCAGTCTGTTAAGATCCTTGTTATCTTAAGTAACATTAACAGACACGTCTGCCACACATACCAAATGACATCAGACCCTAATTCAGCACAGTATTCAGTTATATGCCTAAAATTAATGTCAGCGGAAGTACTCCTGTACTTAAGCGTGTTACTATGAACTTGCTGAAGAAAGCTTTCCATTTCAATAACCTTCAACTCACCTACAAATAAGGTCACATTACCGTCTGCATAGAGTGGACTTAAAAGAACATGATAAACTTAATGGCTACCTTTTCTATAGTAAAAATTTGCAATGTATTTCATTATTTAAAATGGAAGAACATTTAATCCTACGATTTTTAAAAGGATTACCTTCCCTTTTTCATGATGAATGACAACTATCCTTTTAAGAAAAAAAAATTAAAATTTTAATTTTAAAAGCAAACAGCAAATAAAAGCAGACAGTGCAAAACTGTCACACTGCCACAACTAAAATACCAACGTAAAATACCACGTAAAATACCAACATCTATTCTTCATTAAAAAATAAGGACTGAGCCTATGCCTATAGCATGCTACAGAAGCTCCCTAGAAACATCAACTATATTAGTAAGTGGGACCAATATATGTTCACTGGATTTTTTGAACCATATCATGTTTTAAAGGATAGGACAAAAACACCCATAACTATAATCTTTTTTTTTAATCTTGCAAGAATCATCCTGATTAACATCTCAAGCATCAGACACCAACCATGAGGATGAGTTACTTTATCGCCTTTAGTGGTTCACACCAGAAATTCACACTAGAAATAATTTAGGCTTTTAATAAAAGTTAGCATAAGTAAAATACCTTGTACTTTCCAAAGTCTCCTCTTAATCCATTAAGTTCATAACTAAGTTCAGAGCTACATTATCACTTCTATACATTCCTTATGGAACATAAAGGACTTCCAAACTCTTCACAGTGATCACCTTCCCATGTCACTGAAAGGAAGGTTGATTCCAAAGAAACTGAAATGGAAATGTGGGGATCAGGAAGGGCAGCTACAAGAAGCTGTAATGAATGGTCAAATAAAACCCCAGCTTCTACAATAACCTGTCACTTGCTTCCTTGTTTTGCTTTACTATTAAAAAGAACATTCAGTGTTTCATTTTCACCCAGAAAAAAACATCTGAAATTAAAACAAGACACCACATAGGCGCCGATTTTGTATCTACAGCATTAAGAAACACTGAACACCCATTCATTTCAGCTATTTTAATCATTAGTATTTTTACTCTCCAAAGATGACTGCCTTTTGGGACATCATGTTCCTCTTCACTGACAGCACTGCTAAAAAAACCCAACCAAACAAAACACACCACACCTACTTTATGTACATATTCTATGCAAATACTATCTCTTGGTTTTAGTGCATTTGATAAAGCAGAATAATCTGTTATAAAAAAGGTTTGTATATACAAAAGGTTTTGAATATAACAAAAGGTGAGCAAATAAAGATTTATTAGAGGTCTATCAGGGAACCCTATGGGAATGTAGAGGACTCTGCTGGCCCTTGAATGCCACAGTCTCCAGAAGAACTGGGTACACTGATGCAACTTCAGTGAAAGCCACTGGTGAGTAGTGTCATTCCACACAGAAATCCCATGGCTCCAGGATGCAAGAATTAAAATCAGGATCTCACAGCAGTTGCTATCACATACTCTAAACTGAATGGAGAACCAAAACTATTTCCATAACTTTAAAGTTTTGACATTTATAAAACTTTGTCTTTTATCCTATTGCTCCCTGTCTACAAATAAACCTTTAAAATAAATATTAAAATTTAGAGAACTTACAATAACTGAAAAAAAAGGTTCTATCACAGTCAAAGTCTGTTTCCCAACATGTAACTCAACATTAAAAAAAAAGCCAAAGCTAAAACCAAAAGTCATCTCAAGTCCTTTCCCCTTACAAATTCTCCAACATGCCATGTCACTGGTATGACTTTGTTGTCTAAGAGCCAAAGAATTCAGGGACTGTTCCCATGAGCAATCTTTGCTATGCTGCCTCACTAGCTGAGGAATGTATTCTATCAGACCACAAACGTTGCACCACTGTCTGTTAATATCAATCACTGTTACAGAATGTACAATCGTTTTGCATATTTCACTGCAGTTCTTCCTAGCACAGTAGGTTTCTTAACCATGTGCTAAAACAGTCTGGGAAAAGTGTTATGCCAGCTATATAATCTGAAAAATAAATCAAGTTTGAAGTTCACTTTCAAGAGTCCAGTTTGTGGCATATGAACTATCAACAGTTAATTTTGATGCAGAAAAAGCATTTTTTCCCCTGTAACGATGCTCACTAAAATCAGATATATTCATCTGTAATACTAGAATTACTCATATCTCACAGTCTGCAGGCCACTAAATGAAAAAAAACCAACAAGCTTCATCTGAGGTATGAAGAACTTCATGCATTCTTCTTAGACATTAAGAATTTAACATACTATAACAGACACACTACTACAGATACCTCCTTTACTGTCACCAAAAAAAGCAAACCAGAAGAGTAATACTGTATGTTGCTGCACTAGAACCCTAGGCTATTTATATAGTTATTCAAAGTAGCACATATTAAAATAAGGTCTACAATTAATTTTTGAAGGAGCTGGAAAAGTATGAATTCAACACAATTCCCCCATTTTAATTTTGAAAACAATCTACATGCAATTTTTAAACTAGACCATATCAGGAGAAGGGAACCACAACTATCACACCGAGATGAAACAATTTGCGTTTCTCATAGAAAGGTAAGGTCAGGAACTGTAAAGCCACTGAATCAGCCAACTGCTCTGTAGCACTCTCTCAATTCTTTTTTAAGAACTCAGCAGGTGTGGAAGTAATTCTGACCTAAAGTTTTTGCAAGCTAGATCTGCCACCTCTTATACAGCTACAATGTATATATAAATCCAGTTTAAGGTCCGCAAAAAATATTTATCAGATCTTGCACACGTTCTTGATACTCATTCCATCAGAATACTGTCACCAAGTTCTGAAGCATCTGCTTGCAGAGGAAAAAGGCATGTGCTCTGAGCAAGTACACACAGTAACTATGTGCTAAGTCATAAGAAAGTGGCAAGTCGCCCTGTCTGCTAGCATTTTACCTTGTACTGGTTAACACACATCAGGCATATAACTTCTCCCTCATGGAGACAAAGCTCCCTTGGTTCCTTACTGCCCTCAAGGGGTTTTCCAGTGTTGGACCAGCCTTGATATGTACAGTTTAAAACCATCCTTTCGCAAAGCATCTCCATCCAGCATGCACCAAAATATACAGATGGAAGATAAGAGAAATTAAAATCATCAAGTACTTTCAGTAAAATGCCGTACCAACAACTTTAAAAGGGAACCCGTGATCTGATAAGCAGAGTCAGGAAACTCACGCTCTGTTCCTACTCATACTACAGTGTATAGCCATAGGTGTTAAGATATGAAGACCATGTTAGAAAATATTAAAAACCAAAAGAAATCTATGATGGGGATAAGCACCTACCCCCAAGTATCCAAGCCACAGCATTTAAACATTTGAAAACTCCTGTGTGAAAGGCACTGTGTAATAATAAGCACCTTGTTTTTTCCCCTTTGACAACATTTCACTCCAAAGCTCCCAGTAGTTACTGTCCAATCATTTAATCATTCCATCATTATGGCATTTGTATCTATTAAACAGGCAATCAAGGGCACTGAACTAGGCCCTGCTGCATTTTGTTAAACCTGTGGTGTGCTACAGTGACTAGTCAACAAACTAAAGCATTTTTCCTTTCCATATATCTTATACTAACATATATAACATGAAAAAACTTAAACATAACTTCTGAAAGGCACTTTTTCAGTAGAGCAACACGAGAATATTTTCCTAAACAAACTCTCTTAAGCTTTGTCTTAAAAAAGAAATATGAATTACTGGGGATTGCTCCCCCTCCCCCGATGTTCTCAAACACAAAAATTGGGGTTTTAGTCTAAAACGCTGTCTCAATAGCTCAAACACACTGGAGCTGATCTCAGATATTTGAAAGACGTACATAACAGTTAAGCTATAAATTCCCTGGAATTACAAAGAAATCTGAAAGTGAGGTAGTATCTAGCAACTGCGCTTTTATAAATATGTTGATATTAAAGGATGGAACAACACTGTGTATTATTTTCAGAGTGTCATTCCATTGCTGCATAGTTAAAAATATCTATTTTCATCACCATTTCTGAGAAACACTTTATACACGCAGTGGAAAGACTGTTTCAAAAGGCAACAACATCTTCTTCCTGCTTTCCAGTAGCTTACTTGAAGAGTCTGGTTCTAAGCCCTTGTAAAAGACAGCTTTCTCCTGTAAGACAGGGATAGAGACGGACAGTCACCTCAGGGTACATCATAAGCTGGAAACTACATGAGAAGCTGCTGGTCCAAGAGCTAGTAGTATCATTCCCTTTAATTTATTCCCACTGTGAGGACTGAAATATTGTTTTTGTGGTTTTGTGGGATTCCTTGTTTTTTTGGTTTTTTTTTCCTCTTTTTTAGCATATCTCAACTCTGAAAGTTCTCACAGCTTTTTATGTGCAGGCAATATAACTTGATAAAAACTTAGTGAGAAGAAATACAGCATAGAAAAAATCACGACTTAGACAAGGTCAAGGTTGATTAAATCAAAAATTCATACAGGCTGGTTCCACTCTCCATTCAGCGGAAACTGTTGATTGATAGGGTATGATGAAGATAGATCTAGATACTTTACTCTTCCATTAATTAGGAATATCAACTACTGACCAGAGCACGCTCTTTTCTGATGAAGTAAAATGACCATTCTATGGAAAACCAGTCGCATCAGCTCAACAGAGACACTTCAGACAAACTAAACTAAAAGGTCAACCAAGGACAACTATTAAACTTCAATTGTAAAAACACTTGTGTGTGTCTGGCCATGTGCAAGAACAGCATTCACTGCTGGAAAGTTTCATCTTAACAGAGAAAGAGACCCCCGTACCTGAAATAGAATACGAAGTGGTAACACAAGTGCCCTAACAGTTCACAAATTTAGACCAGTATCCTGCAAGCACATGTGTAACTGTCTTCAATAAACTTATGAAAAACGATGTGACCAGAACTACACACAGTGCTTGCAGATTTTGGGTTTAATAAATACTTTTATCACAAGAGGTCCGTGAAAGATCAGCAAGGTTACATTTCCAACAATAGCAATTCTTATGCACTGGTCCAGTAATGTCCGATGTTTTTAAAGGGGCACAGATATTTGGATTTTATACCAATCTAATACTTGTGTAGTACATGACAGATCATGATGCTTTGATTCAAAGTGTGAACAAAAGCTGGTTGCTGGTGAGCATGATCCTTCATGCAACAGATTTAGCCATTTGCTGAAGACGCCGACTGGCAGAGAACTTAATTTCCTGGACGTTCAGCAACTCAATACCTGCAGAAAATAACTAAAATAGGTTTCAAGCAAGTTACTATATATAGATATCGACATGCACGTAACACAAAAAATGGCATTTTGAGGCCAGCTTAGGGTTACATATAGATTATTGTCTTTATAGGCACTTACATTATTTTCCTTTGTTTAAATAAAACCCACTAGAATTCTTTTTACCAAAGCATATGGAGAAGACAGCCAGCCACTTTGCACAAAGCTCAATTAAACACTGAGTAGTTTTACAGCTACCTCTTTCAAATGTACCTAATATTTATTTGCCATTCATTTACTAAACAGCATGCAGAAAATTCAGCTGAATTACACCTTCTTATAATGCAAGAAGCTATACCTTTAGTTTCTGAAAGTTTCTCTACTGCCAGCAGAACATTTGGACAACCTTCATCTAAGCTCTGCTGAACATCTGTTGCATTACATGTATTTTGTTGGGTCTACAGTCTGCTTAAAAGCAACAAAGAAAGACATTTGTGAAAAAGGCCAACTAAAGGCACCACAAGCCTGCTACACAGGCTTATCCCTCACCTCCTCCCTCCAGCTACCACTTTTTCTGAGCCAAAAACTAGAACACCCCTTTCTTCAAAATGTCTAAGTCTCATAGTTGTGTCTCATCAAGAAAGGAAAGCTTTCATCTGCCAAAGGGAACAAAACTACAGCCTTCTTCCAAAACTGAGACCTGTGGAACTAGGACCTGCTGGTTTTCTTATATCCCAGTGTGACACATGAATACAGTCTAAGCAGATTACATACCTGGGTTGGGAACTCGGTCTTCCCCCGTCTTTCAGGAACCTGTCGATACTACACCCAGAACGCACACCTACCTTGGCAGAACTGCTGATGAACCCGGAGCCCAAAGGATTTGTACAAACACCAAATAACGCCAAGCTGTCGGATTTGCTTCCCAACTCGGCCCAGTCCACTCTTACACTAATAGGCTGCTCTGCTTATAAAGTGATGGGGTCTTGGTGCCTCCTTTCCCAAAGACAAATTACTGCCTTTCACATCCACAGCCTACCCCTGGATAGTCCCAGGCAGGAATGGGTCCAGCTTCTGAGCCACCGGCGGCCTGCACCATCGAGAATTTTAAACACCCCTCTATAGATTACCCTTTCCCCGACCGAGCAAGAAGACAATGGAAGTAATTTGTTACCCACAGGAAAGGCAACGGGGGACTCCTCCCCAGTGCCCACCGCTCTCTGCCGCTTACCCCCATCCCCTGAGCAGCCCCGCCCGGTACGGCATGGCCTGGCCTGGCCCCGGCTGGAGGCCCCGCTGCCATGTGCTGGGGACAATGCGAGCCGAGTGGCCGGGCCCAGCCTCCAGCCGTCATGACTCCAGGCCGGGACCGGCGGTGGGAAGGGGCCGAGGGCACGGGAAAACAGGGCTCCGGGACCGGGGTGGGGTGGCGTATGTGGAACCCCGTTCCCGTCGCTCCCTCAGCCCCGTCCCTGGGCGCCCTCACCCCCTCCCTCCGGTCCTGCCTGGCTTCCCCCTCACACAGGCCTGCCACAACCCCGCCGTCCGCGCCCGTCCCCCCTGCCACGCACACACAACCCGCTTCCCTGTATCGCGGCGGCCGTGGCCCCGGGCCCAGGCCCCGCCGGCCCCCTCACCTCGTTAAGCTGCCTCTCGGCAGCTTCCCGCAGCGCAGGATCCATGGTACCCCGCAGGGCCTCGATGATGGTGTTGGGGTCCATGGCGGCGAGGGGAAGAGGAGAAGGCGGAGGGCAGGGGCCGGAGCCGGGGCCGCACCGCTCCGTGCGCACATGGACCCGCCGCCTCACAGCGGCCGCCGGCGCGAAAGGAAGACACAGCGGCAAAGGCCCGGATAGAGCTGCCCCGCGGCACCGGCAGGGGGCGCCGCCGCTTCCGCCGCCCACGGCACGCCCCTGCGCCGCACGGAACCATGGGACTGGTAGTCTGAAGGGCATCACCGAGCCTCTCGCCAAGCCAGGCAGTGGTTGGATCGGGTGTGTGAAGGGTGGCAGTGTGTTTGATCCCGCACGCTGGGCGGAGGGGAAGGCAGGGACCGGGACAGGGACAGGGACCGGGACCGGAGTCCCCTTCCCGGTGAGGGATTGGCCTCTGGGCCGCCACGGCGGGGAGCGGCTGCGGCCTGCGGGGAGGCGGCCTCAGCCTGGCGGTAGGCGCTGCTGCGGGCTGGCAGCGCTGGCACATCCTCGGCCGCCTCAGGATTGAGTAGGATCGGGGTTTTATGAAAAGTGCCTCCTTTTGTCACGCACGCTTCCCGATTTCGTAGCGGCTTGGATGGCTGGTGGGAAAGGAAGGGTGCGTTCGTGGAGGCATGGGGTTTTTTAAAGGCGCTTGCTTTATAATGGGCACAGGATGCGAGCAGTTCTCAAGCACTTGGGAAAATGGTGGTTTGTTCTGCTAGTGTTAGTTTAGCAAAAAAACAAACAAAACCAGCCAAACAAAAAAATCGCGAAGATGTGTCAGATATTTGTCAGAAAATGAATATAACCAGAGCTGTCATTTGCAGAGGGGTTGACGCAGTCACAAAGTCAGAATTGAAGTGCTGAAGCTGGTCCTCTAAGGCACTTCTGCAGGTTTTATCTTGCAAACCTCTTTCCCGGACCCCCCCTTGTGGGGAAAGAGCTTGCGTGGCCTTGTGAGGTTAAGAGCTATGCTGGTGGTGGTATATGCCTCTGGTAGGGTCTCCCATGCCAGACAGGTCTCAAGGGTCAGACAAAGTGTGTCCATGGGCAGGATGGGCTCACTAGCCTTCGGGCAACCATCCTAGGAGAAGGACAACTCTAACTTCAAACCTGGGCAGATGGAGCTAGTTTAGCTCTGTAAGGCCATCCATCAAAGAAAAGGCTACTCTAATCAAACCTACGACCTGAGGACTTTGCTGTCACCGTCCAAGCTCGCTAGGCCATGGCAGGTAAACCTCAGGCCAGTTCCTCCCATGCTGCGCCTCACCTAAAACCTCCACTGTGCAGGCCCGAAGGGTTTACCCACACTTGCCCTGTAGCAACAGGAAAGGGACAAAACAGCAGGTGATAAGGTGCACTGGAAGTCGCAGACCCAGCCCTGCATGCTGGCAGTTCAGGACATTGGTCGCTTCATAACACAGTTGTCTCCTTTGAAAGCTCACGCAGAATTAGTCTTGAGGAGAAGAGACAATGTAGAAAGAATTGTGCCTCGCCTATAACACCTGGAGGGACCTTTCACTGGGCTTTTTGCAACTGGAATTGCCTATCCCACATTGGCCTTTTTAGTCATCAGCATGCCTGTAGTAAGCATGGATAAAGCCCTTCCCAAATCTTTGTTCATGAAGTCAAGCCACGATGATGATGATCTTGCAAGCATGGAGGCACTGAGGTAATTTCACTTAGATGACTAATAACAATAAAATAACCAATGCTACTTATAAGTTAGGTGCATAGTGATTTGTAAAATTTAATTGGTATCCAGAATCACTCATTGTCATGTCTTCTTTTGCGGGGTGACATGCAATGAGATACTTGAACTCTGAGAGTTACTCATGAAAGGGGAATTTATGGGCCAGTCAGATAATGAAGACAAATGCCTCACAAACAGCCCATCTCGAACATGAAATGAAGGTACATGAACAAAGAAACTGTGTATCAAATAGAAACGCAGAAATGCAAATTGATACAGAAAAACACATAAAGTGATACAACGTAGAAAATTGATGAAGGACTCTTTACTAGTTTAAGTTAAACGATTTCAGGAAATGCCACACTACAACTTGATTCCCTTTACCATCTCCCTGCTATGTTGGAGGTCTTGCAAATGTTTACATTACACAGAGTTAGCATGAACCACAGGCCATTCCCAGCGTGTAACCTGGATGGACCCAGCTTGGTTTTGCGGGGCACCCTCTCTCACTTGGCCACCATCCCATGAGAATGGCCCAAGGCAGGCTAACCAATAGCATCTCAGCTAGCTCCGTCTGCACTGGTCAGGTTTCTAGAATGTCTTTTCATGTATAAAACAGCTTAACTGGATTGCTTTTGCATAGAAATTTTCCAAATTAGTAACTTTCCACAATTGTTGCTGGACTAAAAACCAGATTTATCAGTTTCTATTGCTACTGCTTTGTTGAGGGGTTTTGGAGGTTTGGCTTTTTTTTTTCATAAGGCTAAAACCTGTGATTTACAGTACACATCTATTATTATTACTACTACAAGAATGAAAATGAGTGTCTCATAAGTCTAAACAGTGAGGCTGGCTTTGTAAATAAGCCCAGGACACACACATATCCAGACAACCCAAGCAACAACGTGGCATAATGTCAGGACATGTTGTCATAGGATGTTCTTCTATAAATTGCCCAGATGTACAGTCATGCTCCAGTTCTAGATGTTGTCCAAAATGTGAAAAAGGTGGAATACTGTAGATTCAGTACCATTAAAAATGTTACAACAAAGTCTTTTCCATGCTTTAGAGTGACAGCACAGATAATAAGATCAAATCTCAATGCTCGCTGTATCCAAGGAGCAAAGCAATAATGCCAGAGAGAACACAGATGCTAAGCTGATCCAACAATTTATGAAACAGGATATATCTCTAAAAAGAAAACTAAGCACTTCAAAGGACAAAGGGTTCATGATGTGCTATGATGTGCTGGTTACACATAATACTCTGCCAGATACACAGGTGGAAATGCTGCTAAGAAAAGCACATTGTCAGCACAGGTGCTGTGGCTCAAGAAGACTATTGCCAGAGCCCTTACCACATGTATACAAAAGGGAGGAGGACAAAAAGTTATGCAGAAGAATGTGTAAACAATTGTCCAGAATCTGAGTACTCTGAAAATAAAGCATCATATATTAAGGAACGTTTGCATCCTTTGCAAGGATGTTTGCATTTGCATCTTTTCCCAGAAGTAATAACAGTACCTAACCTAACAACAGGATTTATTCTGTAAATGATTCACAGAAAATAATATATACAAGATTCAGTCAAGATGGACATTTCATGCAGACTGGACATCAGCTTTAAGAAGAAACATCCATGAAGTTAAAAAAGAAATTATCACCAATCTGAGCAATTTGTTGATACTTTACATTTGCCACAAGTAGTTCAGTGTTGAAAAGAGAGTTGAAATAGTGGAGATCAAAGAAAACAGGCACACTAGCACTTTGGAACAATCTAACAGACGACAACCAACATCAAAGGACAAGGGAGTGGTGAGCTTCCATGAGCTTCTCGAGCACTGAAATTTTGTTCAGATTAAATAAATAAACCCACTTCTGTTAGATACTTTCTTTGAACAGTATTAGCAGAACAAAAGAGACTTAAAGTCTAGCAACCACAGCATAGCAATTAGAGAGAACTTTGCCCAAAATTGATTAACAAAGGAGGCAAAAAATATCCTACCAAAGCATAAATAAATAGCTTGCAAGATGCAGCAGGTGAGTTGATATAAAAATTTATTTTTAAAATCAAATTTGAAATCACAAGAGTTAATGCTGAAGAGAAATGTGTCCCTTAGCCAGAAAAGCCTCATCAAATTCTTGGTCTCAGAACAGGAAGAAATCATAGAATCATAGAACAGTTAGGGTTGGAAAGGATCTTAAGATTATCTAGTTCCAACTCCCCTGCCATGGGCAGGAACACCTCACATTAAACCATGTCACCCAAGGCTCTGTCCAACCTGGCCTTGAACATTGCCAGGGATGGAGCATTCACAACCTCCCTGGGCAACACATTCCAGTGCCTCACCACCCTCACAGTAAAGTATTTCTTCCTTATATCCAATCTAAACCTCCCCTGTTTAAGTTTTAGCCCATTACCCTTTGTCCTATCACTACAGTCCCTAATGAATACTCCCTCCCCAGCATCCCTATAGACCCCCTTCAGATACTGGAAGGCTGCTATGAGGTCTCCACGCAGCCTTCTCTTCTCCAGGCTGAACAGCCCCAACTTTCTCAGCCTGTCTTCATATGGGAGGTGCTCCAGTCCCCTGATCATCCTTGTGGCCTCCTCTGGACTTGTTCCAACAGTTCCATGTCCTTTTTATGTTGAGGGCACCAGAACTGCACACAATACTCCAAGTGAGGTCTCACGAGAGCAGAGTAGAGGGGCAGGATCACCTCCTTCGACCTGCTGGTCACCCTCCTTTTGATGCAGCCCAGGATACAGTTCCTTTCTGGGCTGTGAGCCCACACTGAAGCTGGCTCATGTTCAGTTTCTCATCGACCAACACCCCCAAGTCCTTTTCCCCAGGGCTGCTCTGAATCTCTTCTCTGCCCAACCTGTAGCTGTGCCTGGAATTGCTCTGACCCAGGTGTAGGACCTTGCACTTGTCATGGTTAAACTTCATGAGGTTGGCATCAGCCCACCTCACAAGTGTGTCAAGGTCCCTCTGGATGGCATTCCTTCCCTCCAGCGTATCAACAGAACCACACATCTTGGTGTCATCAGCAAACTTGCTGAAGGCACATTCAACCCCACTGTCCATGGCACCAACAAAGATGTTGAATAAGACCAGTTCCAACACCAATCCCTGGTGGAAACCACTCATTACTGGTCTCCAGCTGGACATTGAGCCGTTGACCACAACACTTTGCATGCAGCCATCCAGCCAGTTCTTTATCCACCTATCAAACTGATGTCTCTCCAACTTAGACACAAGCATGTCGTGTGGGACAGTGTCAAACGCCTTGCACAAGTCCAGTTAGATGATGTCAACTGCTCCACCCCTGTCCATCAGTTCCGTAGCCCCATCATAGAAGGCCACCAAATTGGTCAGGCAGTATTTCCCCCTAGTGAAGCCATGCTGGCTGTCAGCAAGCACCTTGTTGTTTTTCATGTGCCTTAGGATGCCTTCCAGAAGAATCTGCTCCCAGATTTTGCCAGGCACAGAGGTGAGACTGACTGGTCTGTAATTCCCTGGAGCATCCATTTTCCCCTTCTTGAAAACAGGGTTATATTTCCCTTTTTTCAGGGAACTTCACCTGACTGCCATGATTTTTCAAATATGACGGCCAGTGGCTTTGCAACTTCATTCACCAGCTCCTTCAGGACCCATGAATGCATTTCATCAGGTCCCATGGACTTGTGTACATTCAGGTTCTTAGGATGGTCTCGAACCAGATCCTCTCCTACAGTGGGCCCAAGGTCTTCATTCTCACAGTCCCTGTGTCTGCCTTCCAAGACTTGGGTGGTGTGGTCAGAGCCTTTGCCAGTGAAGACCAAGGCAAAGAAGTCATTAGGAACCTCAGCCTTCTCCAAATCCAGGGTAGCCAGTTCTCCCGATAGGTTCCGGAGAGAGCCCACGTTGGCACTAGTCTGTCTTTTATTCACTACATACTTATAGAATCCCTTCTTGTTATCCTTAACATCCCCAACCAAGTTTAATTCTAATTGGGCCTTAGCTTTCCTAACCTGGTCCCTAGCTTCCCAGACAACATCCCTGTATTCATCCCAGGCCACCTGTCCTTGCTTCTACCTTTTATAAGCCTCTTTTTTCCCTCTAAGTTTCCACAGCAGCTCCTTATCCATCCAAGGAAGTCTCCTGGCCCTCCTGCTGCATTTCCTTCTAGTTGGGATGCAACACTCCTGAGCTTAGAGCAGGTGATCCTTGAATATCAACCGACAGTCTTGGGCCCCCCTGTCCTCTAGGGCTATATCCCATGGAACCTTGCTAAGCAGGTTCCTGAAGAGCCCAAAGTCTGCTCTCTTGAAGTCCAGGGCAGTGAGCTTGCTGCATGCTCTTCTCACTGTCCTGAGGATCTCGAACTCAACCATCTCATGATCGCTGCAATCAAGGCTGCCCTGGATAGTCACATTTCCAACCAGCCCTTCCCTGTTGGTGAGCATGAGGTCAAGCAGGGCACCTCTCCTTGTCAGCTCCTGTATTTACTTGCAGAAGGAAGCTGTCTTCCACACAACCAAGGAGCCTCCTGGATTGCTTGTGCTGGGCCATACCGTCCCTCCAACAGATATTAGGGTGAAATGTATACATGCTGCAGCCATCAGCTGCCCAATAATGTTTTCTGCTATATTCTATACAAATACTTGTAGACAACCTCAGGCTGCTGTGGGAGACCTAAGCTTCTCAAATTATCTCATAAAAGGCAGATGTGGTATTGCACAGGCCTCAAACGGTGGATACAGATCTGCTGCAATTACTCCTGAGGATAAACATGCTCTCACAGACTGTCTTGGGTTTAGCACTTATGTATACTTCCCTGGAAAGTTGGAGAAATAACAAAGACAGTATTTGTCAGCTTTAATGAAGTAGTATCCTCCCTTGGAGCTGAGTGCAGAGCACTGCTTAGCATGTATAATTTTCTAGGGAACCATTTTCTTTACAGTAAATGGAAAGCTAAGAGCGAACAATTGTGTGTAAAGGGAGCACGGCTATCAGAGATCCTCCTCGAGCTCTATCAAGTTTGGCTGCTTTCACCAGATCTTTCTAATAAATTTTGATGCTATCTATGTATTACAACAACAACAACAAAAAGTAACTGATAAATGGTGCTATCAGCTCTTCTGTTCTGGAACACATTTGAAAGCAGCCAAATTGACTCAAGCTACACAAAGACAGTATATTCCTGCATCGACATCAACATCGATAGTCAACGTGTTTTGATGTAAAATTGTCAAACAGGTGATCAGTTGTTTGAGGAATTCTCTAGTTTGGCTGGGAAAATGGTACAGAATATACAGACTTCTTCACTTTAAAATATCACAGAAGGCTATAATGTAACCCTGAGGTTACCATTGGAGGGGTTGATAACTGGTTAAATTATAGTTCTCTGTAAAAAGGTAGTAAGTAAAGAGCAGCTATTTAAGGGACCAGTTTCTATTGGAGTTCTACCAATACCAGTAGCTGACTCTAGGCTATTTGATACTTTAAGCAATTTTGAAATACAAAAATCACTGCTGATAATTTTGAGGATGGCATAAGATTATCAAAACAATCCTGTATGGATGGGATTAAGCTGGTAATCTGAACAACAAAGAGAAATGCACTTTAATGCAGCCAAATGTGAAGTTACATATTTAAGAACAGAAAATGCACACAGGTTTCTGCTGAGTGGGAAGATTGTTGGGGACACTGTGGGCATGCAGGTTGACATGAGCACCCAGCAGGATGTTTTGGCAAGACTTTGTACAGTCTGAGTGGAAAATAGACGTCTGGGAAGGTGATTTGTCACTCCCGCTGGTGCTGGAGAGACAGATACTACATTACCAGAGAACAGCTCTAGAATTTATATTTTTAAGTATTTACAAACTGTATTGTATAAAATAGCCACAAAGATTATTTGGGATGAGACCTACTTGAAATGTCTGAGTTAGGTTTAAGACAAAAGTTGTGAGGAATCTCGATTACTGAATGTCACTGCTGTAATGATGAGATAAAGCAAGTGATACAGTGGGCAGCGTAAAGGACACTTCTCATGGAGTCCCTGCTCTGAGGCTGGCTATAGCTGAGAGCAGGATGCTATAGTGTCCATGGCCTGTGGTTGCACAGCTCCTTTTAACCCCCTGCAGTCTGCTGGGAGTTGGCTGAAAGGAACTTTGGTGAAGTTTTGTTCAGGGTGGATATAAAGAAACCCCTGAGCTTCTTGATGCAGCCATGAGCTCAGTAGTTGCTCCACCCTGTCAAAAAAATAAAGCATAAGCCAACCCCATCCCCTCCAGCCAGATGGCAAAGCTTGAGCAGATGCTAAACCCCACATTCAAACAGGGTTCCCAGTGGACAGAGGCTGAAAACAAAATTCACTTGGAAGCTGGTGGAAGCATGTGTGAGTGGAACAGCACCAGTAAAAATGCTGAGATGAAACAGCAAAGAAACAGTCACTGTAATAGAGCAAATTATTTCTTCAGAGGTGCAGGACTCCCTCATCGATTCCTTCTTTTAACAGTCAAGTCCAGGCAGCAAGCTGGGAAAGAAGGGTGACAGTATCTCCTCAAGAAGAAAATACTGGGTACCGAACAACTGTTGAGTGAAGAAAGATACAACAGGATCAAATGTCTGAGTGATGGAAATAGAGAAGCATGGAAACAAACAGCAGCAGTAATCAGTACTCTGTCTCTCAATGTCTTCTGATTGAGACTAGATGGTGTTCTGGAAGATATGTTTTAGTGAAAACACAAGCTGTGCTTCAGTCAAACTGGTAAAATTAGTGCTTTAATAAAAAGTATATTCAGTAAAGCTTGAATTGCTAGTCCTATACAGGATGTTGGACTAGATGATGTGATCATAAACTGCACTAGGGTTTGGGGGTTGCTGTTCACTTTCAAGGTAGATGTGTTTGCTCCTGAAGGCTCTGTTTCCACAATGTGGAAGTTCAGCTAACCCAGCCCAGTACCTGCTTCAGGCTCTGTGTGACAGGCAATGGAGCAGTAGCTGTAGCTACAGTAGTTTTACCTCCTCCTACTTCATGTGCTGTTTTCCAGCCCGTATTTTTGTATTTGCATGTACATCTATGCTTTTAGCTTTCCCTTACGGCAATATGGAGTCCTCTCCAGCTTGGTAACTCTGCTTCTGCCAAACTATGTAAAAACGTACTTCACTTGAGGAAAATGGAATAGCAAGAGGCAGTTTCAAGTAAGCCTCAGTGGCACACAGATACAGACAATGAATGCTGGACACTAGAAAATGGTGAATTCTGTGCACAAAGACATTGAATTTCATGGCCCTTAGGGAAAATGGCAGACTTACAGAGATGCAGAATGACAGATCTGTGACACCCTGGAGAGATAAGCAGGAGATTGTAACTGGTACTTGCAGCACTAAGATGGCACTAAAAGTTTATGGTCTTCATGGTTTTTATTCAGTTGCACAATCACAGAAGTTACAAATGCATTGACTGGAATGTGCTGTGCTACTGTGAAGTAAAAACTCATACTGAAGATCATGGATTTGCAGCAAGTGTATACAACATGTCCTCAGAATAATGACTGTGCTTACGTTCTCCAAGAATGTTTTGTCTTTATATGCATTACAGGCATGGTTTTATTGCATTTTTTCACGGAAGCAAGCATGTCCTTTCCATGTCTTAGCATGTAAGTACCAAGCTCATCTTATTTTTCATGATTTTTCCTATAAAGGAACACCTGTGGATCAAATGTAATGTGGACTTCAAATTTTGAGGAAGCAAATTTATAGAAAACCTTAAATATAAGGGATGCTCATCCATGATACAGTAGTGTTCCAGCAGATGCTGATTTTTATAACACAAGCTTTTCAATGCTGTTTTGACAGCCAAGATGCAGTAATAAACTGAAATTGTTCAGAAATAGCTGTGTGTTCAAGCTGAGGAACAGGCAAAAATTTCTGAAACTTGCTAAGAGTGAAGAAGTACGTTTAAGCTATAACTTCAGTTGTATTATTAAACATGAGTTCAAGTGAGGCTTGTGCAAGCTATATGTACATCTATCAAAGTATATTTCTTTCTGTTTAATAAGACAGAGAGTTCAAGTTAGTCCTGTTTGGAATAATTTTAGTCTTTATAATCATATCCTGTTTCCATTTAAATTGATTAAATAACAATGTACAGTAGAACAGGACTAGGATTTTATTAGATTAAAAATTCACTCCAGATAAATTCTCAGCACTTAGGAAAAGCTTTTCATTTGCAAGGAACTACATACATGCATTAAGAACTCTAGTAATCCAGTAACATAGCGTTCAGTTGATTAACTCATTCCAGTCTGTACAGTTCTAGGCAGCTGTCTCCATAACCCACCTGTGTTCAGGAAGTGTGCCAGCATGGCTCTGCAGCAGCAGCCCTAATTGCCTATTTGGGAGGCCCAGCAGCCAGGGAGGTTGTAAGGCAGTCAGCGGTGCAGCAGGCCATGGTGAGGAGCAGCTGGTGTGCTCAGGCCTGCCCACACCCTTGGCCATCAGTTCCTAATGCTACTGTGAGGTGACACAACACAACTTTTTTTGTTGTAAAACCAGAATATTTCCTTCTTTTACTTGCATTTTAGATGTTATCTGATTAGTGCTTTTATTAGGTGACTCACAGTGTTTATTATTTGCAAGTCTTTACAATTTAATATTGCTGTCCAAACGGGATAAATATGTTTTCCACTAGGTTATACTGTTTAAACACTGGTATTTTCTTATTTAACAGAAGTGGTTATAATGCTAAAGGGTAAACACAGGACCCCTTCTGACCTGTATGTAAATTCCTAAAGAAATAGAGATATTAAAACAAGCACTGAAATTGCTATTATTCAACTTTATACTCTACCTGTGGGCACATGTATGTATTTCTTGATGACCGCTGGTGCACCACTGTTTATATGGAATACAAGGTGGGTGAGCTGGGGGTGTGTGAGCACTACAGCTAGGTATCACACAAACACATAGGATACAGCGTTATCTTAGCTTCTCCATGCGCAGCAGCCCAGGCATATTAGCATTATCTTTGATTGAAGCTGGCTGAGTTAGTACAGAGCTGGCCCAGAAATTCATACTCCTGTGGCATCCAGGCTCTTGGTAACCAACAGCTAGATTAAAATTAGCTCTGTTAGCCTGACCTGTGGGACAAACACACCTCATTATTGCTGCGTGCTAATCCCAGTAGCTGCAACTGCAAGGCAGGGAATGTGCGTGGAAATATGAGAACCTTATTGCCAGTGCCCATATCTTTGGCTGAACAAGGCTGTGTCTTTTATGTGTGTTTTGTGAAGTAACAAAGTGGAAAACACTTGTCCCTCATTTCACCTTTTGAAGGCACATGAATGAAGTGTGCAGCAGCAACACTGTTCTGAGGGTAACAAAGAGATGTGTCAGCTTCCTCCCTGGGCACTCCTCATACACCTTGGTTCCTGCTTGCCAGCATTCTGCTGTTCTACTCCTAGCCTTTACTGAGCAGGATTCCGTCCTCATGTTTCTTCTGGGTTGACAACATAAAATGATTAATTCCTACAGCTAAATCAAGCTGAAAGCTTATTGAAGTATTTGCATGAAACTGTGTCACTAGTACAGCAAGTAATTCCACACAAAAACGCAAATGTGCAGGTTCAGCTGTAGTAAGGATTACCACAGAATAATGGTATACCAGCTTTTTTAGTTCTTATCTAACCACTTATCAGTCTTCTTGTGGATTCCTTTTATTTTATCTGTACTAGCCTTGCTTATTCAGAAATTTTTACATCATATTAATAATGTCTTGCACAGGCATCTGATATTTCTGCAGTCATTGGCTTTAAACTATTTTGTTGCAGAAAGCAGACCAAAAAGATGATCCTGTAGTCTGTTCACAGACAAAAGGAACTAGTATTGTGTACAGCACAAAACATGCATGCATTTCCTTGTCACAGATATTTGTAGGTCTGGATTTTTGCATTCAGCAAATCAATTTGACAGAAAACTTGTCTAGGACTCGGTGCATAATGTTCAAGGTTGAAACAAAGAGGTTTTCTTCACAGAACTGCCTTAGGTGAAGACAGTCTATCCTGATCAGACTGTCCTCATTTAATCTCTAATCCTGATTATGAACTGACTCTGTGAAGCTCACGTGTTTTATAATAAAATGTGAATTCATGCTGACTAGTCCCACCTTCTTGTCTTCCATGTGCTTAGAGAGGGCCTCCAGATGAGCTGTTCTATCACCTATCCAGCGACTGAGGTGAGGCTGACCGGCCTGTAGCTCCCAGGGTCCTCCTTCTTGCCCTTTTTAAAGACTGGGGTGACATTTGCTTTCTTCCAGTCCTCTGGTGCATTTCCTGATTGCCATGACCTTTCAAAGATCATAGAGGGTGGTCTAGCAATGACATCTGCCAGCTCTCACAGCTCTTGTGGGTGCATCCTTTCAGGGCCCATGGACTTGTGGATATCAAGTTTGTCTAATGGATACTTAATCCAATCCTCCTCACCCAAGGGAAAGACTTCCTTTCTCCAGACTTTCTCCCTGGTCTCCTGGTGAGAGATTCCTGAAGGCTGTCCTTGGTATTGAAGACAGAAGGCATTCAGTATCTCCGCCTTCTCTGTGTCCTCTGTCACCAGGGTCCCTGCTCCATTCAGTATTGGGCCCACATTTTCCCTAATTTTCCTCCTATTATTGGTGTATTTAAAGAAGCCCTTCTTGTTCTGCACTTTGCCACTGCATAATACTGCTCTAATGATGACCTGAATATATTTCTGAAAAACTATCATCTCTGTGGTTGTATCTAGCAAGGGTGAAGGGATTTGTTCCTTGTGGATTGGTTATTGGCCCATTCATTATGAATGGTTACTTTCTGGGAGAACTTAGAGGCTAGATCAGGATGAAATACTGGGCACTCTCACTGCAGACATTTTGTATCTTACAGAAAAAGCAAACCAGAAGAAAATATAGCATGACATTTGCGCATACTCTGATTAGACCATGCATTCTTAGATTGTGAATTGTGAAATACATTGTAACAGGAAAAAAGGTTCAGCCTAATGACTTTTGCCCTGCTAATCTAAAATGTAGTTAATGCAATTTATCTGAAGGTTGCTGGGACTCCCAGTTAAAAAGTTTTAAACTTCGTCACTGGAAGTTTTGCTCTTTTTTTGGTTTTTTGGGGTTTTTTTTTAAGTAATGATGGGGTTTCATTTTTTTAATCTTTTTTCTTATCCTTCTTTCTTGTACAATCTGTCTGCACTCAAATATTACCTGAATACACTTCTCCATCTTCCTTTGCTAATAAAATTGTTCCAGATTTTCTTCCCAAATCATGACTGTAACCACTATGTAATTTTTTTCCAATTTTTTCTGTTTGATCTCCCCTTCCGAAGATGCCAAATTCTTCCTCTCTTCCTTCTCTAAGACAGAAGAAAACTTCAAAGTAGAAACTCTGACCTCTCTATTAATATCTTCTGAGATCCTTGAGCAACACCTGGAGATAAAGCAAAGGATCAACCAGCCTGCAGTTCTTCTGCCTGCAGGCTAACCAGCAGTTTGTCAATGACTGCTGGTCAGGCTTTTAAATCTGAAAATTATTAATTCTGAAAAACATTGAGCATTCATTTAGCTTTTTTTAGTCTTCATTCAGGTTTCCAGTGCAAATTAGGAAAAACTGCAGAAATAAGTCTTCAGGTACTTGACTGTAATGTTTTCCTGCACTATTTCCATACAGCAATGAAAACAACTATCTCTCAGAGCATGAGCAGTGAATGGCTTTAAGCATCCAACCTGCTGTGATTCAGGAGTACACTGATGATGAGAACAGGTTCAGAAGCAACACTAAAAGCGGCAGAAATTCAAGCTGATGATTTCATAATGGTTGGAAGAAGGATGAGTAAAATAGTGCCTCTGTCACTCATAACACCACCCAGTGGGGTGTGTAAGACCTGTGTCATATGAGAGGCTGCTTCTGTCATCAGACCAGAACTGTGTTCCCCCCATGTGACATAATATTGTTTACCAAGTTATGTAGGAAGGCGAGAAATGTATTGTGGGAACATAAAATCCTAGGAATGCAGTGTCATATGACATAGTGCTATACTGAGGCATTCTGCGCTGAATTTCAGAGAAGCTGAGGTCAGAAGTCAGATACTCAGCACTTTTGAAAAGCTCTGTCTTTATAATGTCTCCCTTGCCAGTCATCATTACCACAATCTGGGTCACATTGCTTAAAGGCATTTTGTTATTCAGGTAATTAGTGAGAAGACATGCAAATCCTTCCTAACATGAAGCAAGTGTTAATTTTATCATTTTCTAGTCTGTTTTCCAAAACTATGTGCCTGTATTCCTGATTTGCTCCTCCTTTTCCAAGCCAAATGCATTTACCATTTAACATGAAAGGATGATTAAAACTGTGCTCAGAGCACAATGTGGAAGATGATCACTGATAATTTAACCAATTGACTCTGCAATACCATTAGGCAATTGGCTGTTGACATACCCTTTCTGCTGGTAACCCAGTTCAGGTAACCAAGTAGTGTGTTGTGTAAAGACCACATTCCAAAAGAGCTATAGAATACATGAGGAAGTTGGATTGTTTTTTGTTCAGATCTCAACATGGTCTCATTTTTTTATCTTTCACCATATTTACTCTCTGCTTTGCATCTTAATTAGTCTCAGTTATTTTTATAAGCATATCTTCTCCTCTAACTTCTTTCTTAGTGTTAGGGGACAGAGCTAGAACCTTAATTCAGGGCAAATTAGAATAAAAGCTTTATGATAGTGTAACCCACTTAACCTGCTTGAGTAAGAAACCAAAATGCAGGAAGGAAATGTCAATAGGTAGTTACAATTATCTGACTCCTTGTCTACTTTTTAAGAACCTGGCAGCAAAACGAGATCACTCAGGCCTTGGCAAATTCCAGCGTGTATTCCACTTCGGACTTTGTGACAACAGGGAGAAAAGCAGCTTTAAAACACCTGACTGCACTCTGCAGCATTAACTTCTGTCACTGCAGCAGCAGATTAGACACTGTGAAAGCTACACACCCAAGCATGTGTCCAATACTGGGATGTGACCTGAGGCTGGCTGTCCAGACCAAAGACCTTAGTTAGTTACCTTCATAGAAACCCCAGGCTTTCTAGGTGAGGCATATTACAGGCCCATATGGCTGGATACTGCAATGTGGTTAGATCCGGAAGAGTTGCATGGCCCACAGAAAGGTGACAGTATGTGATGAGGTTGTGATGAGGTTGAGAGTGGATAGAACAAGCCACAGACACAGGCTGTTCAAATGGGCACTGCAAGTCTCCATTTCTTTTTTTTTCTGCCAGTATACCATTCACAGTGTTGCTTTTAGACAACTCTGTGGCCATACAGGAAAGCAGCTCAGGAACTAGTCCAACAAAGAATAAACCAGCAAAAAGAAACACAGAAGCAGTATTATTCAGTGAGATCAAAGGTCCCTGCTGAGGCTCTCTATTCACGCCCTCCCTCTTGAATCTGTGTGCCCAAGAACAAGAATAAAAAGACAGAAACTTCTGCCAACACGCCAGCATATATCCCATGCCTCAGCTTAACTGAGATGAAACTCCCATTCCACACTTGTAGAGGTAGAACCTGTAAGAACAGCCTGAAAACATTTTAATAGCATCTAAAGAGAAATTAAGATACACCTCTGATCAGATTAAAGATAGTGTTTTTATCAGCATGGAATAATTTAGATTTGGAAACTTTCGCCCTTCAGATAGGAATGTCCAGCTATCTCACTGCTCCTTCTTCTCCCTCCTTCAATCCTTGAAGGGACATATTCCTCCTTAGAAGGAATATGGGAATTTTCAGCTATGTCAGTATAAACTCAGCTGCAGACAGGGTATAACTTTGATTGTTACAGTTAATCCTAACCTAGTATTAAATGTGAACCATGCCTTGTGGGTGTATCCTAGAACAAGAGCATGTACATTCACTACATGGAAATATACAAATGTGATAGTTCTCACAAGTAATAAACACCAGATTATAAATACCTTAACTGCAGCCAAGTGCTGCATGGCTGAAGTGTTATGCAGCTGTTTTTTAGTCAAGCAAGGACTCTCCTTGCCACTCCACATACTGCTCTCCTCTGGGGCTGCCTCCCTTTCTCTGTGCTGTGGACTGCTGCTCATGTTGGCCACCCCTACAGTGCTGTGCTCAATGATGTATGGGTCGTGCTGGGCTTCACAGGAGTCTGCAGAGGGGGATCTGAGGGAAATAATAAGGAACAATAAGGCACCAGGAAAATTTTCTTGTTTTCAAAATATTTTTACCTCCCTTGCTACCCCTCTGAAGGAGCTGACATTGGCTGAACTCTTCAATGCATTTTCTGCCTGAGCCCATTCCCAGAACTCAGATGCTGAAGGCTGTTGGGATGCGGCAGCTCACAGACTGAGGTGGAGTTGTTCAGCCTTCTTCCTGCCACAAACACTAAGTTACTTATTTCTGTCAGGAGAACACTTGAGATTCCCTATTCCGTAATGAAAACTCCTTCTTTTCCAGACACTTTTAATAAAAGCTTTAACTTTTTACTGTTAGTGCTTTCTGAGTCAGGGGAAAAAACCCAAGAATCAGAAGTAAAGCCTCTGAAGGTTGGTACTAGATTTAAGGAACCTGACAGAGCTTTCATGACCCTTAGCTGGGATGGCATAAGCTTATTACAGGGTATGTTAATTTGCAGCAAGACAAAATAACCTTTAATACCACTCTTCTTGCACTCAAATGTAGGATATGAGTGGACTAACCAGAAAAGTTTCTTTTCCCATTTCATGCACACGATTGGCACATGCAACAGACAGAGGAAAAAAAACAAATGTAACCGGGTATTTAAGGTGATCTATGAACTATTAATCAGGAGCAAAAGCTGCATCAGAACTGAGAATCTGGCTTTTATTATCACCTCTGGGGAGAGAAACATGATAGCTATCTATTTTACTGTGTTTCTCATTAATTAGGCAGTAATGAAAACAGGTACATACTATTAAAAATGTGCATTTTGTACATTTGTACATAGATCTGTGTACAGTGTATTGTATGTTCATAAAACAGACAATAGGAATTAAGAAATAAACCTTCTATTAAAAAAATACCAGGAGAGAAATGAATCTGAACATTTATGATTCCCAAGTTCAGATTCAAATAATTTTAATGCTTACAAGTTTTGATCTCACTTGCTGTTTAATTAATTTTCCAGCTTCTGTCCTTGAGCACTGGCTTTTATAAGTAAAAGCTTTCATTAGCTCTCCTTCTGCTCCAGGATGTTTTCAATTCTTCACTCACATAAACAGTTATCTAGCTAGAAATATGTGTTTATTTCTACTTATCTCACTTGTTGGTGACTTTTTTCTGTTCATTTAAATCAGTGCATTCCATCCTAACTTAACTTGCCTTCTGTGCAGATGCTTACTCACCAGTTAAATCCTCAAACTCTTTATCATAACTAATGAAAGAATGAGCTCATCAAAACTTGAAAACCCCATTCCTTGAAAAGGACATAGGTTTATTTGTTTTAAATCAGAATCTGGATAGAATGACAGTAAAATTTAAATGTTAGATGTTTGATTTCTGACAGATATTGCTTAGCTTACACAGTAGTTGAACATTTTTAATTGTAATCCAGCAAAACCATACTTAGGAGAACTGGGGACAAATGGGCTCTTTCAGAAACCTTGAGCTCAGTTAAAGCTTGTTTATATGGGAACATTGGAACCATATAGCTAAATTAATGTAGATGATGCCAACTTCTCAGAATGACTTCCATATACCATATCATCATTAATCAAATTAGTTAAGGTTAGTTAAAAAAAATGTAATAAAATCTCTTAAGGTGATATGTACTTGTGATTAGTTTGCCAATTACATCACTGGGATAGAAATAGTTAACGAAATGGATCCTTATCATAGAATCATAGAAGAGTTAGGGTTGGAAAGGACCTTAAGATCATCTAGTTCCAACCCCCCTGCCATGGGCAGGGACACCTCACACTAAACCATGCCACCAAAGGCTTCGTCCAACCTGGCCTTTAACACCATTAAGGGATGGAGCATTCACAGCCTCCCTGGGAAACCCATTCCAGTGCCTCACAACCCTAACAGTAAAGAATTTCTTCCTTATATCCAATCTAAACTTCCCCTGTTTAAGTTTTCACCCGTTACCCCTTGTCCTATCACTACAGTCCCTAATGAAGAGGTCCTTCTCAGCATTCTTTAGGCCCCCTTCAGATACTGGAAGGCTGCTATGAGGTCTCCACACAGCCTTCTCTCCAATTTAGAGACTAGGATGTCGTGTGGGACAGTGTCGAACGCTTTGCACAAGTCCAGTTAGATGTCACCTGCTCCACACCTGTCCATCAGTTCCATAGCCCCATCATAGAAGGCCACCAAATTGGTCAGGCAGGATTTCCCCTTAGCGAAGCCATGCTGGCTGTCACCAAGCACCTTGTTGTTTTTCATGTGCCTTAGGATGCCTTCCAGGAGAATCTGCTCCCAGATTTTGCCAGGCACAGAGGTGAGACTGACTGGTCTGTAATTCCCCGGGTCATCCATTTTCCCCTTCCTGAAAACAGGGTTATATTTCCCTTTTTCCAGTCATCAGGAACTTCACCTGACTGCCATGATTTTTCAAATATGATGGACAGATAGACATAGTTTTACATAATAAACATATTAATGCAGTTTTCTTTGAGGTGGTCAGAAAGAGGACAATAAAAGGGGAAAGCAAGAGAAAAGGGTTCTAAATCTGCACATCTGAAGAAATTATTCATATAATTCACTTATTGATATGTGCTCGTGATTTTGGCAATTTTCAGCTAGAAGCTCTCAGGCGTAGGATCACTCTCAAGTCTCCCTTCATCCTCTTGCTGACAATTAGCAAGAGTCAATCCACAAAGGATCAGTTTCAATGACTCAGCATGTGACACATCAGTCCATCCAGGCATGATGTAAAAAAGAAGCAAATACAAGGCTTTATGCTGTGAAAAGACAGCTTTTTCAATTTGATAGAAATAAAACATTCCATCCAACCACCCACAGAAGGAAGTGACCACTTAGCTGCTGTCCTAGTAATTGTCAATGTATTTTGTTCCTTTTAGGCAGCTCAAAAAAGCATTTTTCCTTTTGGTTCACATATAATTTGAAAGAATTCATATTCTGAGTTTAAGGTATATTTAAGAAAAAAATAAATTCCTACAAAGCTTGTGGGCACTTGCCCTGTTCAGTCTATAGCCTCTCCAACTGGAGACCACAGCGCTTTTCTCATTCTTTCCCTGCTGAGCAAAGTATTGTGCAGCATGTGTTCCATATCAGGAGGGGCTTAGAAAGAAGCTCCAAAGACAGAGATTTTATTTTGCTTACAAAGTTATACATTATGTATAGGGGTCACTTTATATGTGAAGAGAGTAAATCTATTGTCAGTCAACAGCTATTGTTCTCAGGACGCTGCAGAATGAAGCTCTTTCTGGCAGTGCTGGTTTTAACCATAGGTCAGAAATTTGCTTGATCACTCACTGAGTTACAGTTACCAAAGATCTTTCTCTTCTGAACACATAAGGGATGTGGCTGACTGTGGCATTTTGCATTCTTTGTTTTCTTCCTAGTAAATGAATCTATTTTAATGTTTTAAATAGAGGATCTGAGTTATTTTATTAACAGAGTGAGTCCTAAGGAACATTCCCCAGATATGTTCCTTTGTTTCCTGAGTGAAGGCAGAGGTTCTGCTGATCTTTGTTAGATGTGGACATCTTTGGAGATGACTGTTCAGATTGTCAGCAGATACTAAACACTGCTGACAGTTTCAAAGTTCAGTAAAATAGCCAACACATTCACAACAGCATTCCCCTCCATGGGGAACCAAGAACAGCATAAAATAATCTAAGAGTCTTCCAATAATCTAGTCTAAGAAGTATCACTTATGCAGTATATTTCAATTTTAAAGTGATCTAGTTAATGAACCCTTAAATTTCACTGTGGCAGCAATTCATAAAGCTGGAGCTCTGTAACACTGAGTTAATTGGAGTTAACATCTCTATTTTTAATGAGACATACTATCACCAGGAGCTTACTGTAGAATCAGCTTTCTGGGAACCATCTGCAGGCCATGAGTTTGTACAAAATAGATAGAGAAACATGGAGCAAATTTTCTTGCTCTAATTGTTTGTTGTATGTCTTACAGTGGTGAAGTGTAGAGAACAGTAGGAACTGTAGAGAATTTAGCAAGAGTAATATGTTTCCCAGCCTGTGCTATCAGATTACCTGCATTTGGGTAAAGAGGGGCAGACTAGGGTAAAGAACTAGAAGGCAGACATGCATTGAAGCAGGCTCTGCCTGACTCTTTTGCTCTGAGTGATTACTGAGCAACAGTACTACAATGTCAGACTACTTGGATTCATGCCCCACCACACAAACCACCACACCAACATGAGAGATAGCCCTTGCAGCATTTAGAATCTATTCCACAGCTTTTAAATTCTGGTACATATTTTATTTATAACTTTCACTATGTGCTTTTTCTCCTCTATTTCAGGATGACTTGGTACACATTTTCCTGGACAATAATCTCATTTACAATTTCACTTCCAACATTCTT
Organism: Melopsittacus undulatus; assembly: GCF_012275295.1. NCBI lineage: Eukaryota > Metazoa > Chordata > Aves > Psittaciformes > Psittaculidae > Melopsittacus > Melopsittacus undulatus. The sequence continues at coordinate 53,827,667 of NC_047530.1, forward strand.
CAGTTTAGTACCTATTTGATGTTTTATGAGAAATTATCCAGACAAGAAAGAAGTCCCAGTGTTTGAATCATTTTACGTGGCATACCAGAAACAATGGGATCAGCAGAGAGAGATGACAAACATGATGTGCACTTACAGTAGGGGAAAAATGCTATCTGTTACAATGTCAGCCAGTCCCATCTTGCTAATATGTACAATTTTCTGGTGAAAGGGCTTGAAAAAACAAAGCATTCTGTCATCTAGCACCAATGCCCATAGCAACAATTTCATCGGCCTGACTGGCTCCTAAGGGCATTAGGATTTCTGTACTATCGATTAAAAATATTAGTGAATTACATGACTTAAGTATTTTTAAATACTTAGATTCTAAATGTAGGAAATCCTGACTAAATTAAAGCTTCGTGTGGAACCTGTCAGGAGGTGAAGCTTTACTTGGAGTCTGATTGCAATTTAGTTTGGATTATTTCCTCCCACTGGATTTGGCAGGGGCTGTACTTGTGTAATTGCGTATTAGAGTATTTAAATCTTTAATGAATCATCAACTTCCTGTAGACACTCTGTAACACAAGCAGTTTTGGTACAGTGTAGCAATAAAGCAACACTTTGAAGAGGTCTGCTGTGTGCTGAACTGCATCTTCCTTGCTGCTTTATAAATATCTATGTCAGGAAGTACAGTCTGTAAAATCCTACTGTTATAAAATTACTTAGTTGTTCTATCCTGTACAAGCAATTTAAAAAGATATATTTAACCATGGTATAAGGCTAGTTGCATCCAGAGTATTCAGATAAATGAGCCTGAAGTTAAATGTCAGAATGGTGTCCAGCTCACTCATTACAAAGCCCTGAGGAAGGGCTAGAGATTTGTAAGTAGATACAGCTGGAAAACCGGAGAGGGTGACACACCATGTCCCTCAGCCAACAAGTCTACTAAGTAGCTTATGCAATGTGCGTTCTTTGCACGGTTTCAAAGTGTACTTTGAAGAGAGAGCACTTACTGTAACACTTAGGTGGTGGGAAGAGTTGAAAAGTTAAGAGGTGCACTACTGCCATAAAACTGCATGAGGAAATGAGTGCTTCGAGGTCAGATTCAGTTTGAATGCCAAGGGATGTATGAACACCGGGACATGACCTTACAGCTTTTATGAGGGATTTCAAACCTTCTTACTGACAGAAAGACACGACCAAAATCCTGATACAGCTGATGGGGTTTTCTTTCCTCCCGGGAAAGAGCAATCAAGCTCTGTTGAACCAGCACACTGAAGCTTTCTTCTCGAAAGAAAGGAACAAATCAGATCGAAAATCAAAACTATAAAAGTCAAGTAATGCTTCTTCCCCTCAGACCCCAATGCTGTTGTTCCAGTCCCACTGCGCTACAGCCGTCCGCCTCGGGGTTCCCGCTACCCTCTCTGAGGGAGGATGTAGGCACACACGGAAGTTAAGCCGCTCCCACACCCCCCGCCGTGACTGAGGTAAACCAAGCTCAGAGCCGAGTTTAACCAACCTCCCGTGAGCATGGCCAACCTACCCCTACACCCCATGCCGAAGAGACCAAAGCACACCCCACTACACTGAGGGGGGCACCCTCACACACCTTTTAAGCCGCCCAAACCAGCGGCACTCTGCAGCCGCGCATGCGCCATGCGGCCACTGGGGCGGGGACACTACCGGGACCCGGTGGGGTGAGCAGAGGGGAGGAGTAATCGGTCTCAGTGACCGGTCTCAGTTCGTCTCCTTCCCGTGTCTTTCGGTGCCGGCAAGGCCTGCCCTGGCCTTGGCTCGCCGGTGGGCGGGCGGGCCCAAGGTGTACCGTGGAGCTATGGCGCAGCGGAGGGCGGCGGAGCGCGGGCCTTGCCAAGCGGCGGCGAGTGCCAAGCACCAGCGGCAGCTTCTAGAAGGTGCCGGGGGCTGGGGCAGGGGAGCGAGGGTCCTGCCGGCAGTTAGCTGCAGCACAGGCAGCCGCACGGGCCGCGGACCGTGTCGGTAGGCTCAGAGGGCAACGGCCCCGGTCTGCGCGGGCCGTTAACACGAGCGCTTCAGGGGCAGCCGGTGTGTGGGGGGTGAGGCGGGCCTCTCTCCTGTGAGGAGAGGCTGCGGGAGTTGGGCCTCGTCAGCCGAGAGGAGACTGAGAGGGGATCTCATCAGTGCATATAAATGTCTCAAAAGTGGGTGCCAGGCTCTTTCGCCGTGGTGTCCAGCGACAGGATAAGAAGCAATGGCCATAAGCTAAAATACAAGAAGTTTCACTTCGACATGAGGAGCAACTTCTTTGCACTGAGGAGCATTGGAACAGGGAGCCTGCTTTCTCTGGCCCTGCTTTGGCAGGGGGTTGGACTAGATGATTTTTAGAGGTCACTTCCAACCCCGATGATTCTGTGATTCATGCTTGTAACTGCTACACTGATGTCTCCTTCGCTGTTAGCCAGAGCACACCTGTGGGATCACGCTGACCTCAGAGCGGGTAGAATTGCCAGCTTGTCCAGCCGGCTGTTTTGTCTGTGGGTTTCATTATCCTTTCACTGTGTTTTGCAACAGTGAGCTGGCAGTTTGACCCGCTTGAATGTTGCGCTGTGGTGTTTAGTCATGCCACCAGTATTTGGGACTTAAAATACAGCCTTGCTATTGTTTTGTGTTCTTCAGGTGGCCAAGACTGATGCTCACTGAAGGTGTGCTACCCTGACAGTGTCAGTGTTTTAATACATATGCACCCTAGTGTGGATGCAGCGAGTTCTTACTGTCTATTCCTCGCTGTTTTAAATTCTGTGTGGGTGTAGCTGTGTTTGTGCCAATTGTTGTATTGTATGTATGTGGTCATATTGGTAAAAATCTGAAGTATAGAAGAGGCCTAAAATGTAATTGTGTCACATATTGAACTCCTATGGCTTCCTTTACACAAGAATTCTGAAGCTAATAAAAGCTTGTTTAGAAATATCCAAGAGAAGTCTGTGAGTGTAAAATATGTGTAATTCTGAAGTCTTGGGAACTGTAATCCTTATATCCCAAGTTGGTGTGTGTTTGCATATGTTTTTTCCTGATGAGTGTGTCTGTCCTGACTGGCTACTGGCTCTGGTGCCCTTTCTTAGGAGGGGAAAAAATATAGTGAGCATGTCCAGAATTGCATTACCATACTGAAGATTTAAGTTTGAGTTAAATCTTTAGGTAGCCAGACTGGCAAATGTCTGGCAAAAAAAGTTAAAAATACATGTGGCTTACTTTGTTTTGCTGTTTTTGTTTTTATGAATTTATTGATGCTTAAATTATTATGAATTGTAGAAGTTGACTTCTACAATATGTTTGCCAGTGTAAGAACTTCAGATGTATTTGAAAGCTTTCAGGGAATGTGAGCAGTGTGTTGTATATATTATTGAGGGCATTGATGGGAAGATCATGTCCACAGAGAACTTACTTTGAAGTTTCCTTATACTACAAGTTTGAAGCCTGTTGTAAGAGCAGTGGTATTTTGTTTTGGCTTTTTTAACTTTGTTATTGTTGAATTTCAGGAAAAGCTCAGGCAGAAGGTGGATCAGCTCGGACATCACTGCTTATATTAGTGTCCATCTTCTCATTGGCTGCTTTCCTTATGTTCCTGGTATATAGAAATTTCCCACAACTTAGTGAGTAAGTATGGTAGAAAAGGTTAATTTATTTGCTTTTCATTCAGTACCAAATTGTAGAGGAACCTACATGGGGTTAAGTGATTTTTAAACTGACATGAGTTAATTATAGACAGAACCTAATGTAAATGTGAATTTATAACCTGGAGTGCTAGGATACAATGCATTAATATTGAACTACTAACTGGTAGGTTCTGTGAAAACAGAGTTTTACTTGACCTAGGATTTGTCTGCCACAGTTGAGACACCATGTTTTGAAAAGTTGCTTGCTGTCACATTAGCAGTGGTAACTTGCTATGTTCTTAATGCTCTTCAGCTGAGAGGGAAAGCATGCTTGGGTAGGCCTAGGTTTGTTTGAAAATTCCTTGTGTGCTGGCATAACTGGAGGCTGTCATCAGGAGGGGACATCCTTCTTCTTTCATATCTAAGCTTCATGTCCTTCTTTTCTCCTTTTTGTTGCATCTAGTGCTTGTGTTGGAAAGACAGATAGTTTGACAGGATGGAAGTCTGCTTGTCTGACAATTTTCTTTTTTTCTTTTAGTAGTTATTTTTCTGTCTGATTAACTTGCTCAACAAGTTCAGTTTGCAACAATCCAGTCACTAAGTCTGGTACAGCGGAAGAGAGGACACTCAACTGTGCTGCCCAGGGTTGCACCAGATTAAGGTGTGACATGAGATTTTGCTCTTAAAGCTTTGTTTGTTTGTGAGGTAAAACTTTGCTGCTGCTCTTGCTGCACTTCAGATGTTAGGACCCTAGTGCTGAGGCAGTTACAGTTGGTTTTGGCTGAAATGTTGAGCGTTGTTCAGTTGCCAAGGTTTGGTTTGCGTAATTATTTGGTTTTGATCAGTACTTGGTAAGAAAATAAATAATTCTAGGAATGAAGCAGATTATTGTAATAAATAAAGTTTGCAAATATCTAAAATTGAGGATTTTCTAATGCAAAACATATGGTAAATATTGTGTTCATCTGAGAATGTTATCACAATAATTCATGTGGTTTGTTTGATGAGGCTGCAGTTTAGTGATGAATTACCTATATATTCAGTAACTAATTTTATTACACTGTTTGATTATACTCACCACCACTTCTGCTTTTTTTTTTCTTTTTCTGCAGAGAAGAAAGAGAATGTATAAAGGTTCCTAGAGATATGGATGATGCGAAGGCCTTGGGGAAAGTTCTGTCCAAGTATAAGGATACATTTTATGTTCAAGTGTTAGTGGCTTATTTTGCCACATATGTTTTGTATCCTTTTTCAAATATAAAGGGCAGTTTTGATATTCAAGGCCCGCCTGGACAAGTTCCTGTGTGATGTACTCTAGGTTACCCTGCTCTTGCAGGGGGGTTGGACTAGATGATCTTTCGAGGTCCCTTCCAACCCTTGGGATTCTGTGATTCTGTGATGTCATATTTATCTCGAAAAGAAATCGTTTATGTTCTTGATTATGGGTGAAGGTTAACCTACCTATTGTGGTTATGGACACAAATATTCCAAAATCTTTAAACTTAAAAACATTTCTTTCGTGTTTCAGTATGCTTTTTGGACTGCAAGAAAGGATTGAGTAGAAAGAAATTGATGCATCATCTATAGTAGTAAATGGTGGGGATTTCAATGGAGCTTCACCTTGACTCTCTGTTATGGACAGTACTTTTAGCTTTGATACCAGACTTGGTCTCATTTTACTGTTTTGCTAACTCTTTTAATTGCAAACTGAATTTCCAGTCAGAAATTACTGTTGATCCTAAAGAGTACTGAAGATTACTGCACTGTTCTTCCTTGAGATGTTCACAATTGCCATGTCAGGGTGATTTACAGAATATTCTGCAGCATTTCTAAAGGAAAGTGTTTTGAGCCTTTTTTCATCTCTGCAGTGCCCATATTAAAAAAAATTCCTTTTAGAGAGCGAAATTTCTGAAGTAGTTTCTGCCTGGGGAGACACAAAGACTACTTGTGTTCCTTGTTAACTTTTTTTTTCTGAGTGCTGTATCTATTAATCATTAAACACACTCTTAACAGGAACACTTAACTAAAGGTTAATAACCTAAAATCTGTGTAAGAGGTCTGTTTTATAGTTTAATTCAGGAGGCTTTTGTAACTCGGAGAAAAATCAGCATTGGATGTGCCATTAGTAAGTGTCCTCTAGCTTGGTCTTTTTAGGTGTAGTTCACAAGTAATAGGTTTATGAAGAAAATTAAATTTTTATTTTATATATTAACAAGAAGTAGAACAGAATTAGCTGTTTATTGAATTACTGTAGCAGCTGATGACACTTAGTCTCTTAGCAGTACCCCGTGTTCAGCTGGCAAGCATGTTACAGTTATCTCAGAACCTTGACACAGAAAAAGTTGTACTGGTTCTAATGGACTTGAGGAAGATTACTGGGCTTTGTGGTATTTCAGGCAATTCAACTCAGATATAATAGTTTGCAGATATAATTTTGCTTTATATTTCTATTTGAAGTGGGCAATACATCCTAGTCTCAAGCATACCTAGCAAGTCTTAAGCTCAAGGGCCTGTTTGCTTATGATGCAGAAACTTAATTTTTGTCTTTTTGAAAAATTCTGACTGAAATTAGTGATCATGTGTCCTAGTTTTATCTAGTGATTTCACCATATCTATTTGTAAGGAAGTAGAAATTGCCTACATGCATGTCTGTCTTCCCTGAAACTCATAGTAGTTAATGGGCTTGGGCAGTTCTGTGAACATTTCAGAGAGAATATCTGAAATCTGCATATCTCTAGTCAACATTGTAAAATCAGAAGTATGTGTTTCCTGTAATGTTATGATAAATTTCCAGTGTCAATTGGAGCACAGAGAAAGAAGAACGTAGAACAGCTTTTATTACTTAGTGACTAATTTTTGTATGTGTAATGATCAATCTACTGCTTGTTCCTCATGGGCTTTTTTTCTCCTCTGCAAATGTGTTCTGAAATAAAGATCTTTAGAAGCTATGCCTATTTATATTTTTCAACTGTAATATATATATCCTGACTGCTTATAAAATTAAGAAATGGGTAGCTTTTAATTTTGTTTGGTTTGTTTTGTGGTTTGTTTTTCTTTTTTCCTTAAGTAAAATGCACCCAGCTTGCAAACGTTTGCTATTCCTGGGTCTATATTTCTCAGTATCCTGTCAGGGTTTCTTTATCCCTTTCCATTGGCCTTATTTCTTGTTTGTCTGGTAAGTATGAAAACTAGTTTGTCAGGGCACGTATTTCTGTCTATTTGGAATATAACCAATCATCTGATCAGCTTCCTGTTTGAAATTATCAGTCTAAGTGAAATAGGGGTGTACTTCAGTTTCTGAGGAATAAGTAAGTTCTCATTCAGCTCTATAGTGAGAATGGTGTTACCCACAAAATTCACTGTAGCATTGGATGATGATCCAAAGGACTAAACTATTTCTCAAAATTTTCTTAATACATGGAGGCATCCGAGTATGAATCAGCCAGAGTATCCTTTAAATTTGTTTAGCATCCAGCAGAACCCAATTGTAATTTCAGAAGTTATCGCACAGCAAAACACATTTATTTTTAAATGGCTTACCTACCTAAGAAGCCTCATTTAAGATTCAAAATGTATGTTAATGACAAGCTTCAAAAAATACATAAAAAAGATGCAGTCATAATGAGCTGTAGTACATAAGAATGAGATAATTGAGTAGGTATAGATGACCAAGTCAATGATTTTTTTCAAGTTAACATCTCTTTAATGATGTTGTGCCCCTTATTTGCAAAGCTTTCACTGTTCAAAATCTTAAAACTGTAGAAGCATTCAATATTAACTGGTAAGTAATCAGCATTGTCTACTTTGAATGTTAAGATTGATCTACATGCCCTGGAAATAAAGGAACTGTCTTGTCTAAGAACATCATTCTTAGAGAGTGCATATACTGCTGAAGGAGAGCCCCTCAGCCCCAGTGGAGGGCTGCATAGTGGCAGGTATTATGCAGCTGTGTAGGTAATAGGGATGTAAGGCTAAGATTGATTAGATTTTCTGCTCATTTGTTCTTTCTTTTTTTGTTTTTCAGTGTTCTGGACTTGGAGCTTCATTTTGCTATATGCTTTCATACCTAGTGGGACGTCCTGTTGTATACAGATATTTAACAGAAAAAGCAGTAAAATGGTCAGAACAGGTAAATTTTTTAGAGATGCTGAAATTTGTCAGAAAATGTGTAGTATGATAGCATAGAAAACCAGGGCTTCATGCTTATGTCTCTAGTTACAAACAAAGGATTCTGCCTCCTTTCTAACACTGTGTAATTACTTTCTCTGAGCATTTTTGAACAGTGGGGAGTATTCCTGTTTTTATGGTATTTCCTGTGAGGAAGTTATTTTTACCTAGGAAGAGTTTGCAACTGATAACCCCCCTGATTTAGTGGATGTCAGTAGGAAACCTCTCCAGTTTCAATTTAAAATAATAGCTCTCCTAACATCAGAACTAATGAAAACTGGGTTTGTGTTATTTATAGGGGAAGAAAACACATAGCTGTATGTTTGATTGCAAAACCTTAATTTGAAGATGATGTGGTTGGAGCATTTGGAAACTTTTACAGTATCTGATACCATTACTTTCAGCAAATGCTAGTTGTCAGATGAAGTTAAAAATTTGTAATTCAGAATAATAGTGTGAATAGTATTTGGCCTCATGGCTCTTGCTTTGATACTGTGAAACATGAGTTGGGTTTTTCTGGGGAGCAAGTATGAAGCACAATTTGCAAATGTATTCTGTTCAAGATTTTTTTTTATTCATGTAAAAATAGTCCAAACTTCTTCCATATGAGATGTAGAACTGAGTCTGATACATTTGACCTTATTAAATAATACAGTAGTATTTTGACTCTCGACCCAAGTAAATCCTGGTATCACAGTGTAATCTTGAGGCTGTTCTGGACAACAAATGATTACTACTTCCACTAATAGAACTGGATATGTGATTTAAAATTATGTGATTACATGTGCAGCTCATAACTCACTGTTTGCAGGTTAATTGAACTATATCATAATTGCATTTTGAGAACTAAGATGCAGGGTTAGTCAAGGTTTAAATATTTGTCCTTCACTAAGATTAAAAAACCCACAGTAGTATTACGGAACAATAGCAGGACTACTGACTTCAGTGTTGTAGTTAAAGCTAAAGCTGAGGGGGGGGGGAAAAAGTTGCTACATGAGATTTAGGATGGAACTGCAATCATACGATGTTTGATTTCAGTTGTCTGGGGCCAGATGACCATGTTTGGGCTTGGTGAAGGCCTGCCAGGATAGGCCAGAAATGGTGTATGTTTTGCTATTCTTAAAAGTTGGTTTGAGGTTACAGTACTCGCTTGAAAGGGCTGATGTACTAAAATAGGCTGGAAGGAGAAGAGACTTTGATATAGTCCTAGTGTAATGAACTGGGCTAGACTCTAGACTTGAGAATATAACTAAGACTGTACATGAAGTTGGGGCTATTGTGGTTGCTCCTGAGTAAGTAACACTAGGTGTTCTGACGTCTGGGTTAGATAGGTTTTGCAACTACCTTGGCAGCAGCCACCTGATGAACTTCAGAACCATGATCTAGGTAAGTTTTCAAGACAGGAATACAGCTGTATTTGAAGTTTTATCATGAGTTACCATGGAATGGTTTAGGAGCAAATATTGCTGCTAGTTCCTGCAAAAGCTTTAGAAATAGGATGACAAGCTGGCCATGCTGATTTGGGCTACAGTTAGTCAGAGGTTGCTGTGTTCAGGTTAGGGTTAGGCTTGCTGCTGTGCCTAATTACGTTTTTGCTGTTTATGTTGGCTGATTCATTGCCATGCTCCACTACAGACTGGTATTTCCAGACTAACTTCAGTACTGCTTAACAGTTGATTCACTGATGACTCTTCCTTGAGTCACTCATTGTTTAGCTGACTTTTATGTTTGCAACTTGTAACTTTCTACAAGAAAGTTACTCAGAAACCCGTAAAAATACTCTTGTAGTAAAATAATTGTTTATTTCATGTATTTTCAAGGCAGGCATTTTTTTACTGATTATTTTGTTGTCGGTTTTGTTTTGACAGGTAGAACGACACAGAGAACACCTCATTAACTACATAATATTTTTGAGAATAACACCTTTTCTTCCCAATTGGTTTATCAATATAACATCTCCTGTAATTAATGTGCCATTGAAAGTATTTTTCATTGGCACTTTTCTAGGTAAGTATTCTGGCTGGTGACTCGTGGTTTGGGGTAGCCAGCAGGGGTATTCTTTGCACCTGTGTATGAGTTATTCAGCAGACATCACCACCTAGTGGACAGCCAAACGATTACACAAGGATATTTTTGTATTTCTCGATGTGTGACGCTTGTACCCTCAAGATTTTTAGTAGTCAGGACTATTCTGATACATTGAGTGAGAGGTAACAAGCTCAGCCTTCATTACTTGATTAACAAAACATACATTATAAGAACACTCTTGGTAACTTTTTGTTTCAATCAGTGACTAAACACCTTCCTCAACATCTTTAAGTTCCTCTTTTGAATTCAGTATAACTGTGTGAGGATGTATGGGACTTTGATCTGAAGGACTTTTAATCCCCACTCCATTTGGTTCATCATACTATATCTTCCTAGGAGTGAATTAATAATTTAACTAATGTAGTGCTAAACACTTTTTGCATCCTTTTGCAAGCGATTTTTAATCTGCTTAGGAAACTATCCATATTTTTTGTTTATGAACTTAAAATTGGTTTGTAGAGAGAGCCTGAAATCTGCAGAGTCTAAAGAGCAAAGATTCTTTTATTAGTTACCTGTGTTTGGTATTAAAAATATTTAAAATGGCATAAAGTCAATTCTTTTGATAAGGGCTTTTTTTGTCTTTGATTTTTATATTTATACTTCTCTTAAAAAAAAACCCCAAAAAAAACCCCCCGAAAACACCAAAACCCCAAACCCCCCCCAAACGTGCAAGGCAACAGAGTCTGAAATTTTGGGTCTTAAAAGTTTGACTAATTTATGCTTTGTTGGTTTATTTATTTCTTTATTTTTTCTGACAAGCTGTTTTTTTGTTCCTTTGCCTTCCTACCATTCTAATTCCCCACTCCAGGTGTGGCACCACCATCTTTTGTAGCCATTAAGGCAGGAACAACGCTGTACCAACTTACAACAGCAGGGGAAGCTGTTTCCTGGAACTCTGTTTTTGTTCTCATGATTCTAGCCATCCTCTCCATCCTACCAGCTGTCTTCCAGAAGAAACTGAAACAGAAGTTTGAATAAGGATCAGACTGGACCAGAATTTTCCATACTTCATCTCAGGATCAGCACTTCTGATATTTGTATATTTGCTTTTCTATTGGATCTTAAACAATTAAAGAGGAGGCTTGTAATTGATAAGAATGTCTTTAAATGAACACATGGCCCAGAACTGAAGGAACTGTGTTCAGAAATGTACTACATACAGTTTTGTAACCAAACCATCAGTGTTTTACTTTGGGAGGGGGTGTGTGCGGCACTGAGGATGAGGGAAGTGTAAACACAGATTGAACATTTTGCTCTGATTATATGCAGAGCAAAAAATGTAATGTAGACATAAACTACAGATACTGCTTTCTAAAACTTGGAGGAAACCTTAATTATTCAGTCCAGTTTTGTAATATTCTCTGTAGGCATGCATGTGATCTGGTCTGGGTGCATTTCCTCATCAACAATATTTCTGTTTTTTTTCCCTTGGGAGTTCCATGATAATAACAATATAATAACGGTGCTCACTCAGAAACAAAGGGGGTTTTGCAGTACTTTAATTGCAATGATATTCTCATTCTGATTGTTTACTTCTACTTATTAGCGCTGTGTGGATTTAAATACTTGAACTGACATCTGCTTTAACAGATTTAACTGGATTAACAATGGCAAAGTGTCACATCATTCCCTCTTGTCCTCTGTAAAGTTTTATTCTGGGGAAGATATGAAAAGGGAGAGAGCAGGTTAGAATTATGATCGTTGCTGGTTGATGATTCTGACTTTCTAATTTTTATTTTTTTAATGTTGATTATTTTGCCAATATTTCACTTGCTTAGATTTATCCTGCCCATTTAAGAAAATGATTGTATGATCATATAAAACTTTCAGTTCTCAAAAATTTAAAAATGTTTAAGCAATTGTCATAGTTTAGCCCTAGCCAGTAACTTAGCACCACGCAGCCATTTGCTCATTCTCCGTTTTGCCCCCCCTCCACAGGGCAGGATGGGGTGGAGACTCAAAAGAATGTAAACCCCACGGGTTGAGGTAAGAACAGTCCAGTAACTAAAAAAAAGTAAAATATAGTGATAATAGATACCAACAATAATAACAAAAATTATAGTAGGAAAGGATAACAACAAAGAAAGCTCAGAAAACACAGTTGCTGATCGCCTGCTGACCACTACCCAGCCAGACCTGAGCAGCGATCGGTCCTTTCTGGGTGACTCCACCCAGTTTATATGCTGGTCATGACATGCTGTGGTATGGATGTGGTAGCCCCTTTGGCTAGGTTGGGTCAGGTGTCCTGTCTCTTCTGCCTCCTGCCTTCTCCTGCCCCCCTCCTCACTGGCAGAGCATGAGAGACTGAAAAGTCCTTGACCAGAGTAAGCACTGCTCAGCAGTAACTCAACTATTGGTGTGTTACCAGCATTATTCTCAGACTAAAGCCAAAACACTGAACTAAAACTAAAGCACTGCAACAGCTGCTAGGAAGAAATTTAACAGCTGAAACCAGGACTGTATCTGCCCCTTATTCTATAGCATTTATATCAAGCTCATGTTCCACATTTTCCAGTATACCAGTATCCTTTTTGTCTCTTTTAGATATGTATGTGTATATACATATATACACACACACACACAGAGAGAGGTATCATTCCTTAGGCCGTGGGCCATCCCTATGAAGTTTGCTGCATTCATTCAGTCCATGATCTGTTGTAACAGTTCTTCAGGGCAGGAGACATGGTGTGTGGTGTTAGACTGTTGCCTGATGATGTCACCACTGATCTCATCTGGTCTCATCAAAGTTCATTCTTTGTTGGGGTGATGATCTGAGGGAAGTCAGGTTCAGTTGATGGTGACCTGAGGACAGTACTGGGAGACTCCTGCTGCTGCTGCCAGTTTTTCCCATGACTTCTCTGCCGATGATGATGACAGTACATATTTTCAGAGCCCGGAGTGGCAGAGATGGGCATATAGCTGATGGGCTATAGAAGCCTTATATAGCGGGCAACAGCGTGTAATTGAGTTTATTGGCTGTTTTCTCCCCAAATTAAATCCCCTTGAGGTACACACCAGACTTCTGCATCTTCTCACATTACCCACCAAGTATATCCAGGTTCCTGAGCAAAAGCAATCTCATAAGTGGGTTTGCCTTTACCTGAAGCAGGAATAACCCAGACTGTCTTCCCCAGCAATTTATGTGCACCACAGGAACTTCATCCCCCTCTGCAGTACATAAAAGTTCTGATTGGGCTGGGCTAGCCCTGTTGACAGATCCCCTAGTGTTGACCAGCCATGTGGCTTTTGGTAAATGTGTATCCCAGTGTTTGAAAGCCCCACTGCCCATTGCTCTCAGTGTAGTTTTTAACAGGCCATTGTACCATTTGATTTTCCCAGAGGCTGATGGGGATATGCTGTGGGGACAGTCATGATGTGCTGTGGTATGGAAGAATCTGCTAGGAAGAAAATTAGCTGTTAAGCTGAAACCAGCACAGCAGTGTAATTTTAATTGCCATTTCTCAAGTATAAAATTTCCCATTGCAGGTTGATTAGCTAGAAGACATGTCAGGTAGGCAAACTGGTGCAATTCTTACTAAAAAGCTGATTCTGAATAATACTCAAAGCATCATGTAACAGAAGGTTTTTGTGTCAGTGTATATAAAATTGACAGGATTGTTCTATTGTCTGGTAAGTCAGTAACTGGCAGGGGGCAACCAGCTATGATTTACTTTTAAGAAGACGTATATATATTCACTCAGTAAGGTATATGATACCTCTCCTTGTATGCTTTTAACTGTTGTAGCTTGTAATGTTAGTGGAATTCCATAAAGTGATGCCCTGATCAGCAAAGAACTGGGGTGTGCATTAAAGTTTTATCCTACTGAAACCAGTGCTGCTTATATGCTTTAAGTTGGTACCCCTAAAGTATCTTGCTGAAATGGCAGTTGGCACATTAGCCTATGCTCCAATTCAATCACTTATTTGTGTCTTCATGTTACCATACGATAGATCATTGAGAGCAGTTCCATAAATGTGATAATGTGGAAGGTACTGCTACCATATAGAGTTTTGTTTTTTTTTTGTAACATAATGTTAATTGACTCCTTCACAGTATTACATGTAAATATTCAGTAAATATTGTTGATATACTGTCTTTTATTTAAATTCAGGCTGTACAGTAAATGGTATTTTTGACATAGATGGGTAAAGAAATCCATATCACTACTGTTTGCAAGTTTATTGTAAGAGCATTTAGCCTCAGCAGTTGGTTTGTTATTAGAATTTACTCTAAAAGTGTACATTATTGGCATCTAAAACTGAGCAGTGATTACGTCTGTTGCTGCAGGTTTGATCTCAGAGGTTGCCTACCCAGGGGATTTATTCCATAGTAAACTTTAGTGTGAATTTAGCTGTTGTAAGCAAGTGTCTCCTGGACTGTTGGCGTGTGAAGGTGCTGTACATTTACAGCCTACTTTTCTGCATAGTTAGTTTTTCGTGCAGAGGAACTGTCAGAATAAACTACTTACTACTTATTGCCCAGTGTTTTTCTTAGAACTTGTCTCAATCTCTGCAGATGCTTTTGTGAAATCCTTTCTGTGCTATATAAAGCCAGTGTTTGGTGGAACCAAGGTTCTAAAGACTAAAGAGGGAACACTAAATGCTAAAGAAGGAACTGAACTTTTTCAGTTTAACGTGAATCATGCTATTGCTTGACATTTTCACTTGAGTTGTATTTCACTGTGTAGATGGGATCAGGCTATGCCATTGAAAAACCTGTTGTGTTTCAGCCATGGACTGTGTTCCCATCACAGTGGCTAAAAGCCTTAAGACTTTAAAAAGGTCAAAAATAAGGTTCTTTCCTTTTGCAAGACCCTAGTGTTTTGTTTTTTTTTTAAACCTGTTCCTTCTGTTGTTGATCTTCAGCTGCCTATGGCCCCAAGTAGTTTCCTACCCTCATGAGGACTAGGGGTGGTAAGGAGTAAGGAAGGCCTTGTGAAAAAAGACAAAAAAGCACTGTGTTGTGGAATACTCTACTAGCCTACATTTTTAGGGACTCCAGCAAGTGATCCAAGAGATAGCTGTAATATGTTGATAGGAAGAGAGTGACTACCATGAAATGAACCAGGACACACAGGTGTAGCTTTGATTTTACTTGCAAGGAGTTTTGAGCTGTTAGGTGACCTACCTTTTGGAATGTTTTGTGATGCCTGCATGACATCATCACTAAATGTCTCTTGCTGTTTGATAATAAAGCTATTACATAAAACATGGAACATTGTATCTTTTAGTACAATGAAGCATACTAAACTTCACATTAAGCTTATCTTTTTTATTGACCTGTTTAAAAGGGATGAATTCTTCTTAAATGGTGTTTTTAATGACTGATTAAAGATTAAACTGAGCTGTCTACATCTGTAGATGAGATTAATTTTATTTCTACCTCTATTTCAGAATATGTAGATAAACTTGACTTTTCTAATTTCTCACAACAGTAATTTTGAAAAGTTTTTGTATTTTGCACTGAAAGGCGTAATTTGCTCTTTTATGAATTCTTGATGAAAGGCTCATGTGCTGAAGTTATAATTCATCTTCCCTTTATATTCCATTTTTTCCAGTTTATGAAATTCTTTTTGTGCCTTGTATAGAAAATTGATGCTGAAAGCTTGCCAAAGGTTAAGAAAACAGAAATAAAAGGTATGAAGTCTTTCTTAAAAAGTTAGTGAATGATGCTATTATGTAAAGTCAAGCATGGCTTTTGTTGTTAGGTAACTCTGAAAGATTTTTGTGTGTTGTTGCTGAGCCTATTCATCCTGTATAGTTTCTGTGATAACCTATTTTTATGACAGTAACTAAAATGCAGTGTGGATTTCTCTGCTTTGCATTAGAACTGATGTATGTTTCCTGCTTCATAATTTGCAGTTCACTGGGATTAAGCTGCTTTACCAGCAGAACAGACTCAGCCAGGTAGCTGATCCAGGACTGAAATACCCAGCAGTTACTGCAGGTACAATTTTGTCAATGTACAGACTAGCTGAAACAGGAGCCTTTGTGAGAGTGTCGCTACAGGAATGAAATTCATACCTCCAGTGTTTTGCACTAGAAATTTATTAAAAGAACAAACCAGGAAATGCATTTCTTGTTTAGTTATGTACTTTTTTTCTTTCTTGTAATAGCAGTGGAGTAATAACTCTGGGAATTGTGGGAGCTGAAGCACTAAGAATCATGCCTTCTAGTAAAATTCTTCTGTTCAAAATTAAGTTGGGCACAGAGAACAAACCCTGTTCCAGAAGTGCTGCCTGGGTGCCTGTCCATTCCTTATCACCCACTACAGAGCTTTGTCAGAAAAGGGAAGTCTAACTATCCCTCAAATATATAATACTCTGTTTTTCATAATGTGGGACAATCACTTTTGCAAGATTACAGAATAGTTTTGCATGGTTGGGGTTTTTTTAGGGTTTTTTTACCCCTCCAGAAGGCTGAAAAAAATACAGGTCAAATTACAGAAAACTTTCCTTCTGTTGTAAATGGTGTGAGGTTTGTGAATCATGTATTTCAGTAGAGCAGTGTTAAGAGGGAAGAGAAAAGTTTTTACAGGAATGTGGGATCCAGAGTGAGCTTTTCGGATTTTCCCTCAGAGAGAAGTCAGTTATTCTGATTATTTCTATGACCAATCGATGTCTTGCAATGATACACATTTCTGTTTACCTCTCAGCTAGTGGCTCTTTAGCTCCAGGTCACCCAAACTGAAGAAGTTATGGCCTTTAAATAATGGCAATTAATATGAATAAGAGCATAATATGTTTACTAACATACCATAACTCCCCTTCCTGACCTACTGTAATAATTCATGTTTCATTGTTTCCTAGTACACAAGGAAGAATTTGGGTCTGGATTATGAGAGCTAAATCAATTACTGGTGTATAACTATGCAAGAGGCCTTGTAAAAGCTTCTTTCTGTAGATGGTCTTCAAAGCAGAGAAAATTCTGCTTCTGCACATCTCTAGGACTTCAGTATCATCATCATAGCCTCAGGAGGTCAGCAGGCTCTGGAGAGGAGTGGGAGTGCCACAGTGGGACACACCTTTTAAAGCTTTGCATTGTAACTAAGATGTAATGTTAATGGAGTAACTTCTGTTTTTTTTTTCACAACACTTGCCCTTGAGCAGTTGTATCAAATAATCTGGAATTTGCAGTGTTTACTGTACTTGGAAAAATTCTATGCCATGAAGAGGTGCTTTGAGCAAATCACAATTCCACAGACTTTCTCAACATCATAAATAATACTTAGAAGAATTCATAATGTAGTTTAGTGTTGTGGCCTTACTCAAGAACATCTAAGCAATTCACAAAGTTTACTGACAAAATTGCCATATTTTGGATGTTTCCTGTGAAGGGACTGTTGCTCAAGAAGACTGACAGATTAAAGCTACTATCCTTTGAATTAGGCATCAGAGATGTTGCTTGTGGTCACTAGGCAAGAGTATTTCAGAAATTAAATAATCATGGGGTAGAAGATACAATAGCAGGAATGGGAGGAGGAGGCTCCAACTGTTTGGGTTTATGTACTGGATCATAGAATCATATAATCACAGAATAGTTAGGGTACGAAAGGACCTTAATGTCATCAAGTTCCAACCCTCCTGCCATGGGCAGGGACACCTCACACTAACCCATGTCATCCAAGGCTCTGTCCAACCAATCCTTGAACACTGCCAGGGATGGAGCATTCAAAACTTCCTTGGGCAACCCATTCCAGTGCCTCACCACCCTTACAGTAAAGAATTTCTTCCTTATATCCAATCTAAACTTCCCCTGTTTAAGTTTTAACCTCTTACCTCTTGTCCCATCAATACAGTCACTAATGAATAGTCCCTCCTCAGCATTCTTGTATGCCCCCTTCAGATACTGGAAGGCTGCTATGAGGTCTCCACGCAGCCTTCTCTTCTTCAGGCTGAACAGCCCCAACTTTCTCAGCCTGTCTTCATACAGGAGGTGCTCCAGTCCTCTGATCATCCTCATGGCCTCCTCTGGACTTGTTTGAACAGTTCTATGTCCTTTTTATGTTGATGACTAGACTTAAGAGATGCAAGGCTGTAAGCTGGCTGGGAAAGCAGAGAATTTATCTGACAAAGTATGAATGAGCCTGTCCCTTGCCCTGTTGCATAGCAAGGCATCTGTGCATTTAAATATTGCTGCTCAACAGCATTGCTAGTAATCCTCTGCTTGCTTACTAGCCCATTTTATTTGCTAAGTCTTCTAAATATGTGGCTATTGCTGGAAATGTCAAAATGCGAGTAAGAACAATTCTTTTATTTCCCCATTTTAGTCTTTATTTGACAAAAACCCCTGCCAATATCTGTGCTGTTTCCCTAGACCTTCTTGCAAGCCCTTCCAAGACTTTCAGGCTGTGACTTTTGTTCATAAGGGTTGACTTATGAACTACAGTTCAGGCTTACTCAAAAGAAGTTTACTACATGCTGCATATTGTCCTTTGCCACACTGAAAGCAGATGGAGAAGCAAAATGTGCACAAAATGGGTAGAGAACATAGCAAAATAAGAGCAATCAGTTGTAGCTAGTTCTGTTCTCTGTGGCTCTCTTCCGCAAACCACCAGGCAAGCTCAACACAATCTAAATATATGCACTTACTGTAAAGTTAACATGAGACTTTCACTCTGATATTGCCTCTAATTATCTTGCTATCTTTATTGAAATCTCTCCCTCACATTCACTAGTGGCTTAAAATTGAACTGCCAGAACTGTCAATCAAATCTAAGCAATACCTTCATTCATTGATAACCAATTCTGTGGCACATATGGTCTTAATCAAATGACTACTAATAGTGCCTGTGCTTCTTAAAGTTTTTCCTATTTCCCAGAAGGATTGAACTAAAAATTCACCAGGCAAAATGGCATCAGAGCTCAGTTATGGTACTGTAAAAGGCTGTAGACCATTGACAGTGAAGTCTTACAAGCTGCTCTCTC
Organism: Melopsittacus undulatus; assembly: GCF_012275295.1. NCBI lineage: Eukaryota > Metazoa > Chordata > Aves > Psittaciformes > Psittaculidae > Melopsittacus > Melopsittacus undulatus. The sequence continues at coordinate 53,846,463 of NC_047530.1, forward strand.
TTAGTGTCCACAAAGAACTTGGTCTGTAAACTCATATATGAGAAGTTTTTCATGCTTGATAGCATGTTTAGTTAAGATTGGTGTCTGATGAATTCAGCATTATGGATGCAACTTCAACTACTCAGGCAGTCCTAGATAATAATCCTAAGAGACTGAAAAGTTTTAATTTCTCCTTTTATAAGCAGTACAGGGTAGGGAAGAATTCTGATGTGAAAGCCATGAATAGGGAGCTGAGCGAGGAGGGGAAGGGGAACTGCTTACAGACCTAATTTTAGTCTAGCAAGGCTATCTGAGGCCCCTCTGTGATCAGTGGAAAGAAGTACTCTCAACTCAGAGCATGGGTATGGGTTACTAGTCCCTCAGCAGGTTGGTTTGAGTCATTCTTGTTCTTCCCCAGGGGAACAACTGTTTCCTTTGATGCTGGGCCCAATGGGAGGGATTTCACTCAGCTGTGCAAGCCTAACTGTTAACAGAATTATCTGTGATGTTAATTCAAATGAGAAAACCAAACCCAACAACCAAGCACCCAAATACCCTAACACCAAATAATGCCAAAAGTGCTTCCCTGGCAGCCGCCCTCTCTCCCCCATCACCTGAGCTAGTTTCAGGGTATGGCTGCTCCACCAAGCTGCTGAGTCACAACCACTGGGGCAGCAGCTTTCAAGGAGCAGGGATGAGAAGATGTAGGTGACAGAGAAAGATGGTACTGGTGAGGCTGTGCCTTGAATACTGTGTCCAGTTCTGAGCCCCTCACTACGAGACATTGAGATGCAGGAGCAGGTCCAGAAGGCAACGAAGCTGATGAAGGGTCTGGAGAACAAATCTGATGAGGAACAACTGAGGGAACTGGGGTTTAGCTGGAGAAGGCCGAAGGGAGACCTTGCTCCCAACACCTACCCAAGAATGAAGAGATGGATGATCTCTTCCCACATAACAAGTGATAGGACAAGAAGTAAGAGCCTCAAGCTGCGCCAGGAGAGATTTAGATTGGATATTAGGAAACATTTCTTCACTGAGAGGGTGATCAGGCATCAGGACAGGCTGCCCAGGAAGGTGGTGGAATCACCATCCCTGGAAGTGTTCAGAGACCATGTAGATGAGGCCCTCAGTGGCATGGTTTAGCGATGGACCTGGCAGTGCTGGGGTAACGATTGGACTTGATCTTAAAGGTCTTTTCCAACCTAGTTGATTCTATGGTTCTATATGCTTTTGCAGTACCACCACAACTAAACCGTGCCCTGAGTGAGCAGCGCCTGGCAGAGCCTTCTTGTCCTCTCCAAATGCAGAGGGGGCAGAGCCCCTCCTGGCTGAGGAGAGCCTCTGCGGGAAGCCCCTCAGTCCCCGAAGCCTAACCAGGTAACTACGGTCGGTCCCTAGGAGGGACGGAGCACTTCGGACGGCAGCCGCACCCCCGACCCACCGTCCCCTCAGACAGCGACCGCACCGCCCCCCGGCTGCCCCAGCAGCATCACGTCATCCGGGAGCCCAGCGCGCAGGCGCAGCATTGCGGTTCCCTGCCCGGGCCGCCCCTCCGCAGGAACCGCTGGGGGCTGTACCCACAATGCCGTGCGGCGCTGCCCGCTCCGCTCCGTCATGGAGGCGGCCGGCGCAGCTGGCGCAGCTGGCGCAGCCCTGCCGCCCGCCGCCGCCCGGTCTCTCACGTCCTGAGCGCCGCGCACCCCTCGGGCTCCAGCATGAGCGGCGGCGGCGGCGGCGGCTCATCCGCACCCGGCCGCTTTGCCGACTACTTCGTGATCTGCGGGCTGGACACGGAGACCGGGCTGGAGCCGGACGAGCTCTCCGGTGAGTGGCAGCGGGGCCGGGGGGCGGCGGCCTGCGGCCGTCAGCGGGCGGCTCGGCTGTGGTGGCGGCGGCAGCAGGTCTGGAGGCGGGGTCCAGCCTCGCAGCCTCCCTCCCTGCTTCGCAGAGCCCGGGGCGCTGCGGGGAAGCCGGGGGAGCGCCCCCGGGCATCGGCGGCTCGGGATCTGTGTGGTGGACCTGCAGGAACGGCCAGCTGTGCACAGCTGTGTGTGCCTTGAAGCGGACCCAACTTCTGGCAAACCCGACGGAGTACCGCTCTTAAACGGGTTTTTCAAAGGGAAGGCGCCGTGGGGGCCGTGGTTATCATTTTAGGTCATCTATCGTAGCAGTGATATACTGCTCTCCTCTTGGAGCTTGGCAGTATTTATCAACTTTTAGTCAGGCTTGTGGACATTTGAAACACGCAGGGAATCTTAATGAATCAGGTTCTGGAGAGAAAGCAAAAGACTTTTTGCTTGTTCAATATTAAGTTTTGTTGTAGCATAGGGTAAGAATTCTATTCCAGCAGTATTGGAAAATAAATTAGAGTAGGAACTGTTTATTCTATTAAATGAGAATGATCACACCAAATATGCTGCTAAATTGTGTCAGACTGTGCCACAGCACTGCGTCAGACCTGTGTTTTTAAGGCTAAAATCTGTTCTTTGTTTTAGCAGCACCCTGCTTCAGCTTTAGTTTCAGTGTACTGGCTTCAGTTAAATTAGATTGTTGTTTAGTATCCTTAGCTGTCCAGAAAGATATAGGAATACAGTGGTGAAAACCTGACCTAACATCAAATGTTATTTTGTGTATTTGAGCTCAGAACTGGACCCGTGATGTGCTCTTTCTTCCCTGCCTTTTTAATTAGCTTCATTTTTGCAAGATGTCATGAGAGTTTTTTTGCATCATTGTATTTAATACCCTCCCTCACTAAATAAAACCTTGTTTTTTGTGGAACTGAATTTGAGTTACTAGAACTGACTTACATTGAACTCACTTAAACTTCGACTATCATGGAAGCTTCCTTTTTTTTGGTTATTTTTTTTCCTTCTAATGACTTCAAACAGAATTTCTCATCCTGAGCAGTATCTTACCCTAAAAGCATTCATGTTTGTCTGATGTTGAAATAACTGTAGACTACAGTTTGAGACTTGAAGACTGAATGCAGCATACTGGTCAGTTCTGTAGTGACACTTCCATTTACAGCATCAATTTGATTTAAAAAACCCAAAAGAACAAAATGCAATACAATTTAATTGAAAGGTATAGAAGGTTCCATAGATTTTTCTTGATGAAATCACCAGTGAGCAAAGTTTCTAGATTGAAAACAGTTTCTGGTGTTGATTTTGTTATTCATTTATTATGTATCTATTTGTATAACATAGTGCAAGGCACACTCAGTAATACTCTCTGGTCTTGATAGAAACATACAAAACTTTCCTCATATAATTAAACATGTAAGCAATAGTGTGTTATTCTGAGCCAGCTATCTAATAGGAAACTAGAAGACATTAGTGCTTTCTTTAAAATACTCTGAGTGCGCAGGTCTGAAAGCTGGAGCATTTGTGTTCTTCCTTATAGTTACTTTCCTGTTCAAGGACTTCATCTACAGTACATAAAACTGTAGTGTGCAGTGTATCTTGGATTCTGCTATTCCACTGTGATACTGTAATGGTGTTGCTTCTGACAAGGTGTGGGGTATGGGGGAGAATAGGTTTTGTTACTTGTGCGTGAGACTGATTTTTGCATGAATTGAGAAAAGGGTTTAAAAAAAAGGTAGAGAAACAAGGAAGAGGAGGCGAAATTTATGATAATGTCACAGTGTATGAGCAGCTGGAATTTCAGTGCCTTTTCTTGAGTTTGTTGTGTTATAATGCATGATAGTGTGACTGATAATGCTTTCAGATTGTGTCTTAGGGTACACCTCCGATGTCCACCGATATAAATGGAAAGGGCCTCTGTTGATTTCAGTGGGTTTTGGATAAAGCTTTGAAATACTTAGTACTTCCTGGAAGGCTTTCTTGTTTGAATGAAAGAGTTATTGTGCACTGTTTCACCCCCCTTCCGCCCGTCTTACTTCTGTGCTGAAAAATAGATTCTGAATCCTTGTACTGTTGAAACAATTTGCTTCATAAGTGTCCATTGTCGGCAGAGAGGCACTGGCACTTGAGCTGGTGGGTGCAGGGTGTGGAGCAGGGTGCTCCCCAGCACTGTTGAGCTGGGCACACTGGGTTTCTCCAGGGCTCTGTGCACTGGGGCTGCCGGAGCTCAGACTGGCATGATGTCATCGCTACCCCGCTGCCGGGGCCTCTGGGGATGCTGCTGCCACACTTTGTTCTCACCGAGCTAATGAAACTGTGCATTTCAGGTATTCAACCTTAGTACTGATGATACAGCGTTTTCTGCAGGATTATAAATGAAGTATAAGATCCTGAATTGATGCTCAGTCTAGGTCCTTTTCTTGCAGAGGCACCTCTGATGGCGTTTTCTTTGTATGGTGGAAGCTTACTAAATAGCACAGCTGTAACACTTTTTCCTGGAAAAGTTGGCTGACTGATGGAAAATGCACAGTATATGTATATATATTTGTTTTAATATAGTGAGAAATACTATACAGGACTTTGTGGTTATTCTCTATTGCTAGGGTACTTTTATACCCAAATTCAAGTAATCTTTTTTATTTTGATAATTGTGTTCTCACTGAGTGACCTGGTAAAGCAGATATTAAAAAATAAAAAATTACTTGGCAGTGGTAAAGCCAAACAAACAGCAAAAGCCCCCCCACAACTCAAAGCAACAACTTGGAGAGGAGCTGAGGCACTGTTTCACTTTTCCAGACGATGTTGATGTACCAGAAGTGATGACAGAAATCTCTGAAGTATGCCGCAAAGGTTTGTTACAGATACATTTCTTTCATAGAGGAAATCACAGAATGGCAGATGTTGGAAGTAACCTCTGGAGGTCGTCTGGTCCATCCTGCTGGAGCAGAGCCACCAGGTGCCCAGGACAGCACCTAGTTGATTTCTGAGTACCTCCAAGGATGAAGATACCCAGTCTCTCAGGGCAACCTGTGCTCAGTCACCCTCACAGTGATAAAGTGTGTCCTGACGGTATAGATGGAACCTCCTCTGTTTCAGTTTGTGCCCATTACCTCTGGTCCTGTCATGGGGCACCGCTGAAAAGAGCCTGTCTCTGTCCTCTTTGCAGCCTCTCTTCAGGTGTTTATGTGCATTGTTAAGCCTTCTCCTGCAGGCTGAACAGTCCCAGCCCTCTCAGCCTTTCCTCATACAAGCAGTGCTCCAGTCCCCTAGTCATCTCCATAGCCCTCTGCTAGACTGTCTCCAGTAGCTCCTGGTCTTATCTGTACTGGAAAGCCCAGAACTGGATACAGTGCTTCAGGTGCAGCCTCACCAGGGCTGAGTAGAGGGTAAGGATCAGCTCTCTCAACCTGCTGACAGTGGTTCAACTAATGCTGCCCAAGATAACATTTGCCTTCTTTGGAGCAAGGGCATATTGTTGGCTCATGGTCAGCTTGGTCTCCACCAGGAAATGCTGAAATACATGGACTACCAAAAATTTAGTGTGTAATATAATTTATTGTAGTGCTGCGGCATTATGATAGGATTTCTTAATTTAGGCTCTATGGCTGTGCCCTGCAAAGGTATGGAGAATGAGGTCATGCCTCAGTTTATCATTCAGCTGGAGTCTCCTACCTGTTAAGTTAGTTAAATATGATCTGAGTGATAGTGGAAATGCTTGCACTACATGGAACTGCTGGAGTTTTTGTTCTGTGTTGTTTTGCGCCAAGATTTGGTTTCTTTTCCTTCGTGATGGTGTGTTAATTTTTAACAATCACTTGTCTATAATAGAGTTTGTTTATTGCAGAGTGGCAGAACAAAGGATCATCTTGCCATTGCATTATACTTTATGTGAGATTGTAATCTTGGAGCTGCTACTACAGAGTATGGAACTCGGACCCAAATATTTGGGCACCGTATTCTAATCTTAAGATTTGCTGTTGCATGTGCCTTTGTAGTCTTGAATGTTATGTCATAAAGATTATAATAGTTATCTTAGAAGTAAGTATTGCAAAAAAAATAGTGTAAAAAAGGGGGGGGCAAGAAAGAAAATGCTTACAATCTGTGAAGAAAAGATTGAATTAATAGTAGGATAGCTTTTAAAAAAGTCTTAGTCTGGAAGAGTAAAGACAGTGACTAGTCTGTCACCTGTATTCCTTTCTGACTTTCTTCCAAGTTTGAGCTGCTCTTTTAGGGTTTAGTCCAAAAATTAGCTTGTACAATAGATAGACTCGTGTTCCTTTTGCCAAAGTCGTTATTATGGTGCTTTGAGTTGTCTGTCTGATCATGAACTTCATCCTTAAGAGAAGATGAAAATGAGTGTTAGCTGAAGCCCATGCGTTCAGGAAACATTCTTCCTGAAGACACCCTTTGTTTGCCTTTGGAGAATTCATATTAGATTTCCTTTCACTCTAGTATATGATCATGTGATACCATTTTAATTGCTCTTCATCTCTCATACTTTTTGTTTTTCATATTTTGTTTTTAATGGTGGCGAGGCAAGATCTGTGTGTATGTAAGTAATGTAGCATAGCAGGAGTGGTTATGATCAAGGTGTCTGTCCTGGCACAGTAACCATTTGGTGCTGCTGTGTGACATTCTATGGGAAGATGATACCTGGTGTATAGTATTCACCTAGCTCCACTCAAAATTAATCTGACAGACTGATATTAGAGTAAATGTTTCTCCTCACCAGTAAAATAGAAATGTTGTCTCACTCATTCCTCGTCTGTAGTTGAAGTGTCATTATTTTTCCATTTTGTTGGCTTTGGATTTAAAATGACAGCTTATCTTCATATGTTTCCTGGTGATAGGGTTTATTTGAACAGGGGTGTGGTGAAAAGATTGAAAGAATTTGTCACATAGATAAACCACTAAATTGTTTAGTATTTTAGAACTAGGGTAGTATTTCTATGTGGTATTCCATGTAGTAGTGCTGTTATCAGCACCTGTGTTAGTTTCCAAGTTCAACAGATTTAAATAGTTGCAAACTTAAATGTTTTGCTTTAAAGGTATTTGTAAGGGATAGTTGAAAGAGGAGGAAGAAAAGTAGGCAAAGTTTAAATTGGCAGATACCATTTTCTGACATATTTGACCTGTTTTGCATTTTCCTCTTTTGGGCATTTTTATCATGGAATTAAGACATGGCATCTGGGTTAGAGCCAGCTGTGTTTCTTGCAGTGAACTTTTTCTGCAGTACTGGTTATTCCTTGGGTAAATAGTGTGTGACTAAATGTCTCTGTCTTTGCTATGGTAGAAGTACTGATGTTTGCTGCAGAAGTGAAGTGTGCTGGTGGGAGCCATTGCTTGATTTTTGCAAAGACTGAAGTGTTCTGTGATTTTGTGAGGTTTGGTTTAGGTGGTTTTTTAACTCTCCTTTTCCTTTTGTCCATAATATGAGTATTTGGTGTCAATGATGGTATCAGTGCAAGCTTCCCACAGTTCCCAAATGGTGTGCCTCTTTCACTGGGGATTCACTCTGAGACTGAAAAGGAGGTTTTTCAGTTTCTTTGCTTTCCTGAGCTTGCTAACCAAGGTGTTAACTTGGGGGAGGAGGGGGGGGAGCTCTCCAGTAGCACCAAGGTTGAGACCACACACTGTTTTCACATAGGTCACTGTGGATGGGCAGTAGATAGCAAGAACTTTTGGCTGGAATAATACTGGTACATGTGAAACATTTTAATCTGGATAATAGTTTATTCCACTCCTCCCTACCCCCTCTATCTTTTCCCAAGAAACTGGAGCTCTTTGCCATGTTTGACTGCCAAAAAGATCTTTTGTTTCTTTGGGAACTGAGGCAGACGTGCTACGGTAGCTGATATGTAGAATAAAGAATGGGAGAGCTGATGTAAGGGGGAAGCAGCTGTACTTCACTGAACTGCATTTGAAGCCATGGTTTCTATAATGCCAATGTTGTGATTGTCATATTTGTATATTAGGTTAATTTCAGCTGTGTGCTTTACAGTCATCTCCCTCAAAACCCCCAAAATTTTTTATTCTTCCACCCTTCAGTATTCAGTTGTAATTTCAGCTTATTTGGAAGGCTCTTAGGTAAGGTGTGGGGGAGGGGAAGGGTTACAGGTTCTTGATTTGAGCATAAAGATCTACATGAGTATCTGAAGAATTAAAAGCTTACAAGACTGACTTTTGAAGCCCTTAAAGAAAGCCGTAGGAATGTTACCTTATTAAAGCAAGGCATACAAAGAATGCTTGATTTGGCTTTTTGTTCCTTTGTGGTTTTCTGTGGGGTTTTGTTTTCTTTCTGGTTTCTTTCACAAGAGTGAAACTACACAAATGGAACATGTTAAATTGGTTGTATGGGAAATACTGACATTTGCAAATAATAAAACAGCCCCCACCTCACCTCACCAAATCTTCAAATTATTGATCCTGCAGTTACAAAATGCTACAACTGTTTTTATCTACCTTTTGACTTAGTGGTGTCCTACTTGACTATTTGCAATGACTTCTCATACTTATCTTTTGAATTCCCTCTAACCTGCAAGGCTCATGTAGCAGAAATATGATGCATATGAAGTGACAATGTCAGAAGCAATTACTTACTGATGTATTTCCTTTGAATTTCTCGACAAGCCTTTCAGATTCATGGTCAAATTCAGCACAAACCAATGAATGATGATTTGCTTGGAGTGCTCGTTTCTTAGTCTTTCTAGGAAAATGTTATGGTTTGGTGGGTAATAGGCCTTTAGTTTCAAACTTTTCCATAGAAGTGTAGAGTATTGCCTTTTTTATTTAGTTTATTTGGTTTCTACTGGCTCTATGACCAGCTACATCAGGTACAATGTGTACCTCTATATTGAGTCATTTACATACTGATACTGAAGCATCCTGAGAAACTTATTGGGTTTACAGATAAGTGATCTGCAGATAGGTAACATGGCATTCATAAGCAACCTTTTCATTTTCAGATATAGTAACATTTCAGTGTTTGAGTGAAGGGAAAAAAGGTTGGTTTTACAGAAACAGATATTCTTTCAGGATAACATTGAGTTAGGAAAAGTTTTTTTGCAATTACAGTTGCTGCTGCTTGTGTCTACAATTGCACGCTGTTGCAGAAGTATGTGTTCAGAGATCCCAAGGTTGCTGCAGGGTACTGATCTCTGCATAGCTTCCATCCTCTACAAGCATAAATTTTTATGAGCTCTTCTACTATGTGCATATGTTACTTGCTCCTCCTTAACTTGCTACTTTCAGCAAGCTCCCTTACCGACTGTTGTTTCCTGATTTTGCTCTCATTTAAAAGTATTGTTGAAGGTTGGTAAAATCTCTATTTATCAGTATCTCTGCTGTTTCTGAGGATGAATCTGGCATTGATTTTATGGCAGCCCAGGTTGTCATGCCCCTTTCCCTGTCCTTACTGGGGTCTTGTGCTCACGCCTTCTTCAGTGCATCAGGTTCCAGGGAGCACCAGGCCTTGGTGTGAGGAAAGAGACTGATAATGCACAGCCATTGATTAAATTGATATAGGTGCCCTGAAGCACAGCTCCATTGGAGGCCATATTCAAAGAGTTCTCTAGACTGAAATCCACGTGAATGATCTGCAGAAGACTGACCCGATGTCTAAAGGGTTTATGATCCAGAGAGCAGAGGTTACTTATGTTGTGTGAAGTTTCTTTAATGCTGCAAGGTCATTGCAGTCTCCCCTGGATGTATGCTTAGGATCCATAAATTAACCTTATCTGTACAGAGATTTGCCCTTGCATGTGTTAGTAGCCTTGAGAATGGCTGCCATTTCCCAGGTGAGGCCTTATAAACAGGGCCTAAACTTGGCTTGGAAAGATGAAGGATTCTGGATGTATCCACTGAATGAGGTGAATGGAGTGTTCTTTTGGTAATTAGTTCCACAAATAGTCCCAAGTCTGTTATGTATGGGTGATAGTGTGCCCTGGCAAGAACTTGTATGGTGTATATGTGTATTTGTGTTAGTTTTATTACCATGTCTTTCCCCCCACCTTCCCTTCCTATAAAGTCTACCAAAGTTAAAACTATATTCAACATGTTCTTTTTTTCTCAAGTCTGACCAGGGAAGAGTTTTAACTCATACTTGTTTCTGTGGAAGCATGAGCCATCATGTTTGTTCATGGCTTTGTTCTAAGGGATGATAAGCAGTTAAAGGTGGTTGTCTTGGACCTGTGACTTTTGTTTCCTGTATTGAATAAACATACTTGACTTTCTTCTTCCTGTTCTAGTCAGATTTTCATATTAAAACCTTTATTTTAACCGAACATGAATCATGTCTTGTGAAGAAGAAAGGTAAGCTTGATACGGCACTTGTAAAGGAAGAATGCTCAAGACCAAACTGTCAGTATATCTGATTAATTTTCTGGTATTAGAAATCACTTCTATTTAAGAAATGGAGAATACCCCATCAAGCAACTTGATGACTTCCTTACAGAACATTTTTTGGGGGATGGGGGGAATACAGTCCTTACTGCAAAATGTTGATCTCAAAGAGTAGGTAACAAAGTGAAACAGACTGGACAGGACTCATACTGGGATGGTTGTATAGCTGAACTTCTTGTATTTTGCTGACCTCTGTATGTCATTGGAACCTGCTTGGAAGGCTTCATGTCTGAAATAAGGCTTTCATCTTTCACACAAAACCTCAGTGGTCTCCCAGAAGAGTAGAAATACTGGGTTAAAGGACTGGACAGATGCTTCAGTAACATTTGCTCCTTGTGCTCTTACACAGGCATGTATGCATCAGTGCTCAGAGCTGGAGCTGTGAGGGCGACAGTAGCACACAAGTAAGGACATTTAACTGAATGGGAGGTGTCACTGTAGAAGGATGTCCAGTGATTCAGAGGGGTTGCCCAAAATTATCTGTGCTTCTGTTTGCTTAGGCTTTCCTGAAGCAGTCTCACTGGGTCTGCCAGTCTTAGATGAGCATGAGGAGAACAGCTGATTTCTATATTAAATATGCTTAAAATATGCTTGTCTCCACTTCTGTTCTATATTTCTAGTGCATGCAAGCCACCCTTTTCCTTTCTTAGTGTCTTCTGTTGCTAGATCTATTGTGTCATGAAAACGGCATGTCTCTCCCCAACCTCCATGGCTGAGAACATGCCTGTCATTGTAATTTTGAGTGCTGCTTCTGTTGTTCAGTTGGAAACGGATCTAAATATCTTTCTGTATGTCTTTTTGCTATGGCTAGAGCAGAAAAGTCGTTTAGTAAAACAATTCTGGTTTTAAGACCATTTCTTTGGGAATTTCTGCCAGGTGGTCTTGATTAAAACCCATTGTGTCCATCTGCCTTCTTGTGTCGCATGCAAAGTAGTAAAGCACCCCAAAGCTTTAGGATGCTTTTAAAGAAGCAAGCTGGGGATTTTGGGGTGTTTTTTCTTGCTTGCTTTTTAAAAGCTGCCCTAGATTCTTGGTGGTTTCTTGTGCCACTTCATTGTCTCACCTCTCCCCGCCTTCCTTGAAACAGTACCAGGAAAATAAAAAACAAAGGCTTTTGGTTTCCTGATGTTGCAGTCACAGAATGCAGATGTCCTCAGCTGTTTTTCTGCAGTGCTTTAAATTCATTGTTGCGGGATTTGAAACTATTCCAGTGTGTGTATAGCAATATGTTTTATTATCAACTAAATACTGAAATGTAAATGATGAATGGATAGCTATTAACTCCTAAAATTTCACTTGCCATAGAGGGCTAGGAAGAATTTATTCTATCAGAGTAGTAGATCATCGAGAGATTACTTACATTCAGTGGTTACAGATACCCAGTTAGTGGAACGAGCTTTTTTATTTCAGTTTACAGTGGGGTTCTTCATGTTACAGTTCTTGAAACATTGCAACTCTTGAATTTTAGAAAGCAAAAGAAAGCGGGGAAACAACAGGATCTTTCACAGCCGACAGATTAGAGTTAACTTATCTCTTTGTCCTTCCCACCTTTTTAGCGACTGCAGTAGGAAGAGCTGTATTGTCCATTGAACATTCAAATGTATGGTGTATACTGGAAAGAAGGAGTTCTCATGCGATTGGGATGGGGGTTGTTACAAGCAAATGCAGGTTCCCTAGATGACAAACAGGCAAAAAACCCAAACAAACCAACAAACAAAAGAACCAAAGCCTGGAGCCCTGGAGCCTTTCCTCTCTCCGATTATTTTCTTCCTCTTCTCCCTATTTCCTCTAAAGAAAGTCCTCCAACTTTTACAGATGAAGGATGGCACTCCATGCAACATACATTCCAGTTACACTTAAGATAGATACCTAAGTCGAAGGCAGTGTGTCTGCAATGTGTATCTGTGTATTTGCACTTTGGTTTTAGAAAGGAAGACAGTGGGCTTCCTTTGCCTTTGAGCTCTTTTGTCAGGGGAAGTGAAACAGTAACTTGCATAAAGAAGTTTTCAGAGGAAGTCCCAGAGGCAAAAATCATAGGTGGTAGATCTGTTACAAATCCAAAGGAATGACAGCTGCTAGAGACAGTGATTGAAACCCTGATTTTTTAGAGGCAGTGGATGAAACCCCTGATTCCAGTTTCTTAAACAGCAGTGCTGCAGTAAAATGAAAGTGGTCATGAAGATTTTCTCATATAGATAACCTGATCCGCTTTGAAAACTGTTTAAGTCCCAGTTCCAGTAATAAATTAACTGGTCTGACCATCAGTTAAGCTTGCACTGTGGCAGGTAGTCTTGCCAGCAGGAGGAAGGGGAGATAGAACTGGAGGACAGAAGGTTTATGTGTTTCAGGATAAAAGGGAAGAATTCTTTTTAGTACAGAGGAAGAAGTTTGCTGAGTCCTCTCTAATGAGAAATACGTGCAGTTCTGCTGAAGGAGGAGGAACTGGAAGGAAGGAAACAAGTCATAATCTGAAAGCATTTGTCCATTGATGGAGTGTCTGTTTGCTTACAGGTTTGGCAGCTGCAGCTTTTCTTGAATCATGGTTTTTATTCCAAGAATTCATGTTGAATTAATTTCTTACCTCAGTCTGCCAAACTTTGGATGTTAATCTCCTACATTGTAGAGGGGGTGTTTTTGCACTCATAAAGAAGAAATTGGAGAAATGTACTGGTTTTGTTTTTAAAATAAACTGTGTCTAATTATTAGTATATTGATAGACCTTTAGGTATTTATTGAAAAGACTTTTCTTCAATATTAGAATATTGGGTTCTCAAAAATCAGAATAGTGTTGCTCTGCAGAAGACTAGGGTTTTGCTTTTCTTTCCCCTTGTCTGTATTTTAAGGGCTAGAATGAATCAACAGATTGCCACTGCATTTTGCATCTAGTATGGTACAGGTACAACTTGATTAATTGTTTGATTATCCCAGTTTTGCTCTTAAAGACTTGGAAACTGAGTATTGGAAAGCTTCAATTGGCAAGTGTGTCTATGCAAATCTTATTTTTAACAGAACTCTTTTGCTTTTGATTTTAAGATACTGATTCTTGGCTTGACTATCTTTCTATGCCTGTATTTTATGCACCTGTATTTGTTTTTGCAATGTAGCCACGTTAACATTATTGGTCATTTGTCAGTTTGATTAATGAAGAAGTGCTCAAATCTCTCAGGGTACATACCCCCTCCCTCCAGTGGCCCTTCCCTCCAAAGTGCTCTCATTTGCTCCATACTTTCATCATTTCTACAGTATGGATTGCAGAAGTATGCACATTTTACCTCTTTTACCAGCCAACTATTTTTATTTAGACCATGAATTTTAAAGCTGGAGTAATTATGTGTTCGGTAAACATAATTATTTAGCATCATACCTGTAGCCTTACTGTGTGTACTGAGAATGATTGCTGGCCGAACTGGGAATCCTACTGCTGTTTATGACGTTAGCTGCTGGCTTTAGGTTAACTTAATTCTAAATGTGTTGTGGACCACTGGCCATTCTTGTATCTTTGGAAACAATTTAGACTTTTTTTCCTTATGTATTAGGCTCTTTGACAGGTATGCTGTTGCAGTTATCATGTCTGCATCCAAGATCCAAGAATGAGAAAGATTGGTTTCAAACTTATGTCAATTTTCTATGATATCCATTTTCACTTAAGTATGGCTTTATTTTTAATTGAAAGTGAGGTAGAATTAGGCTATTCTCTGGATGGTGTTTGTAATTCATGCACTGTTCAAATCCCCTTGTTGACTGACTTCTGACTTGCCAACAACACTGGGGAAAACCTCTGCTCTTTGGCTGGCATGGTCAACTCAGTCTCAGATTGCCACCTTGCACAAGTTGCAATGAGTCCCACCGCTGTAAGGTTCTTTGGACCATAGTGTAGGAAGTGTGGAGGTAAAGGATATGGTTATAAATTCATTTTATGGGAATTTTTGAATCCAAAGTTCAGTTCCTCCAGTGTACTGTGCAGAACAAGAAAGCTGTCCTAAGTGTATGGTTCATAGTATCTGTTGCTGGTACAGACTCTCATTGTTCTTACTAATTTATTTAATCACAGCAATATGACTGTTTCATATTGAAGCTATTTTACATTTATTTCATTAAACATTAATTTTAGTAGCAGCAAGAATTGAATATACAGCTTGCGTATGCAGGAAGATTTCTGTAAGTAGGTCCTTATGTGGAAAATACAAAGTCAATGTTTTGATTGCATGCTAATATTTTTTAATTGGCAGATGTCATGTATACAATAAATGCACACTGAGACCAAATAAATTTAATTGATAGCAGGCTCTACCACAAAAATTGAAAGAAGCAAGGTGCTTGGCACGATGAAAGCAGCAAACCAGTTAATCAGAATCAGTAGAAGTTTCTGTGTGCATTTGTTTTGTAGTTTTGAGCAGATCAAGAGACTCCGTGAACAGTGATGGTGTCAGTATTAAAAGGTTCTGTAAAACCAGTGCTGCATGACCATTTAGTTCTTTTATCGGGCACTTGTTCTGGTAATGAGGTAGCTTCTTCTGACTTGCTCTTTATTGTCATAGAGGGAAAATTGAGCTGGACTCTACCTGTACCTCTGAAACACCTGCTTAAAAGACTCTTTCCTAGCTAGTGTGCACAGAGAATTTCCTGTACAGTTCTCAGTCTTGCATAATTTTTACAGTTGTGGCATTGCAGTCACTTTCTAAAAACTAAAACCAAATAGTGAATCGAGAGCCTATACAAAAGGCTGGGATTCGGTTTTTAAAAGCTTTGTTTGCAAATTATCCCTGGCATCTATTTTCTTTTTTATCAAGTTTGACCTTTCTAATTAAGGATAACATAGGCCACACTTTTCTGTTCTGTACTAGAGAGAGCTTTATTACATGAATGGAAACTTTTTGTGTCAGTGTGGGTCACAGAGAATGATTGATTGATGTATTGAAGAAGGAAAAAAGACATCTAGGGTTAGAAGCATACTTACAAAGGAACAAACTACTTGGCAGGGAGAAATAAATCATTACAATCAGGGAGAAGTCTTCTTGATAATTAGCATTAGAAATTGGCAAACAAGCCAGCTGGGTATATGTTACTTCTGTTGCTGTAAGCTAACTGAGAGGATGTATGTGATTGTCAGACACAGGCTGAATTTACAGTGTATGTGTTAAGAGGTTTCAATACAAGTTTAGCTTATTTTGTGACTACACATGAAAGTTTGATGGGAAGTGTGTTATTACATAGCGTGGTTACATGCAGCTAATAATGGTGATGGCAACCATAAGCTGCACTTCCCCGTGGTTCGTAGAGTCACAGAATAGTTCAGGTTGTAAACAGATCTGTAAATGGCATGGTCAAAAAAGGGAAGGGAGAGGTGTGTCTCTGAAGTGGCAGGGTTTTAAGGCTGAATTTCCAGCCTTTTAAAAAAGGTTCTTTCTTTTTCATTGAGAATTCATAATTTCATATTTTATAACCTGCAGTAAATCCACTTTTCAGTCAAAACCAATGTAATGGTTTATATTATAGTGGGAGGTCATAAGTAATTGGAACTCTAAGTAGTTTTTTTTTCTTTCCTTTCCTTCCTTTCTACTCCCAAAGAGGGAAAAAAGGTAGTGAATCAGATTTTTCTCTGGATGAATCAGGAAAGAGCTACAACTAGACCTTCCAAATTAATCCTATTTATTCCCTCTCAAAGCTGAGGAAAGCTTGGTAGATAGTGTTCAGGGTACTGAGTTGAAGAATGCTTAAGTTCATTCTAGTTTCTATAACTTTTTTTCCTTGTGCTCTGTGTATGAACTTGGAGAAAAGTGATATCCATTGATATGCATAGTTTCATGTAGATAGTTTCAAAGTAATGCTGCACTGCACAGGTCGGAAACTCCATGTAGTATCTCTGAGTCTGTAAGTCCTAATTCTTATCAGACCAAGACACAGACACAGCTGTTTCCTGCTTGCAGGTTGAACAGCAAGAAAAATAATAGGTAAGAGCAGGGAGGAGCAGTAAAATGACAGAGAGGTTGCTAGTGTTCACTACAAATCTGCATTGTGATACGGCTTATGTTCAGTGTTTGGTGACTTAGTAAGATATCATACAATAACATGACGTATAGTTGTTAGTTCAGATGTAGGATACTTGGAGTGCATGCATTAGCTCTTCTCTTGTGCTTGTAATTAGGAAGTCCAAATAACAGACACATAAGCATCATTCAGGGTGGTATAAAATAATGTTAGAACTGAAGTCTGTCTGTCTTCATAGTTCCATATGCTGTGAATTGTATTAGATGACTGTTAGAGGACTGGTGTGATCTTCAGTGCAGATGTGAACAAGGGGCTGGTTTTAATTTCGTATTCCAACTAAATATATTTTAACTCCTTGATAGACTTGAGCAGGTGTGTGGTTTCTGTTATGCATGCAAACAGTGCATCAGGGTCAGTTTACTGAAGGGATGTGAGAGGGAGGGATTGGAATAAACCTGACTCTTATGTGAGATTTAGTCTGGACAGTAGGGGGTGTATGTCACTCCAGTCCGAGACTGCTGCAGGAAGAGCTGGGCCAAGCTGAAGCCTTGGTAGCAGCAGTGCTTGATGTCCTGGGTGTCCTTCACCCAAGAAGACTGACTCAGAGGTTATGCCTAGCCGGTGACTTCTCTTTAGATAAGCAGGCTTATTCTGAGATAAGTCTTTATGCATGTCTTTTTAAATTACATGGTAACAAAAAAGGAGAAAATATAGGACTGTGAGCAGTCTGGCTGTCTACATAGTGTCATAGTGGGAATAGCTTGGTTTTGTCACAGTTTAGATGGATAAAATAAAGTCACTGACTGCTGTAGCATCTTTGCTCCTTTTCCACCCTGTGGTGGAGTCTTCGAGGGTTGATGAACTATGGAAGAAAGGGAGAGGAAGGAAAGGGCATTACCAAATCCCTTTGGTTGCTGGTGTTGAAAACTCTATTACCTATCATGGCAGGACCCAGCAGGTGGGTAGGCTGGGCCTTAGGAGGAGGAGCAGCTTTGGGAGTGCTTTAGTTACCCATGTAGGTTATTAAAACTACCGTAGTCCCATATTTTCTTCAGTGCACTACTTCAAGAACCTCTGTGTCAGTGGTTTAATCTTTGCTTCCCTCCTGTTTTGGGGGATCACTATGAGCTCATTAAGCTGTTTGTGTGGACATGGGCTAAACTGGATTAGTGAAATGTTAATCTTTGTTAACCCATTCTTCATTCTCTATTTTTAATCCAAATAATTTCACTGGTCCTACTTCAAGTGCGGTGCCACAAATAGTGTTTTTTTCCAATGACAAAGACATTCTGAGATCCTCTGCTTTTCTGTGATTCCTTTCCTAGGTGCAGCACTAGGTCTCATTCTAAACTGGTGTTTGTGAGCCTGTACAAGGCTTAGTGAAATGGTGTTCCTCTAGGCTGCTGTGATACTATTTACATTGCAAAATAAAATGGGATACTTACTGTTTTTATTTGATGTTGAAAAGCATGTTGGCCTGAAACTTCCTGAAGTCTTCCTGCTTTGTTTTCCCTTTTCTTGGAATTTTTATATGTATGGATTTTGTGTTGTATGACAGTTCATGTACAAATAATCTTGTAGCCATTTGAGTACCATTCTTGCCTTCAATCCAGATAATTACAAGTTTGTAATCTGTGTAGCAGTTTGCATTTTCATCTTTTGTAGAGCTTTTCCTACAGGAAAAGTGAGGATTATCAAGTCTTCAGCAGGCAATATTGTGTTCCATTAAGAAGTTGCTTTTACATGGAACTTGAACAAAATAAAGAAATTATTTACAGAGATATCATGTTTGAAGACCTCTGTAGTAAGTTGGGTCAGTAAGGAAAGTACTTTTTAGCCATCACTTCTGCTAGAGAAGAGGAACCTTAAGAAAAGCATGGTCTGATAATCACAGTCCTCTGATAGTCATGAATTGTGGGCTGTTGTGCTCGCTCTGAAACT
This sequence comes from Melopsittacus undulatus, assembly GCF_012275295.1. Lineage (NCBI taxonomy): Eukaryota > Metazoa > Chordata > Aves > Psittaciformes > Psittaculidae > Melopsittacus > Melopsittacus undulatus. Next base: position 53,864,633 of record NC_047530.1, read on the forward strand.
TGTGGGATACATCATATTTTTATCAGTTTATATTCTCTTACATCTTCTTTTTTCAGTTCTAGAATAAGACTTTGACCACTTTTGTTGGTAGATTTGTCTCCTGCATTTGTTAAACCTGTTCTTGTCTTCGGTATTTTTATCAAAGCCATTTCAATATAAGCCATTTCATACCAAAAGCAATAGAATTCTGTGATTCTATTCTATGAATTAATCAGACATTTGAATCACACACAGTCAGATCTTGAGATCATGAGTTATTTTTGCCTGCTGGAGATATGCTGCGGTTGGTGCTTTGCTGGAGCATAGTGTTTGAGGCTTCTAACTAACTATAAATTTAGGGTTAATTACTTTTTTGACTCTGGATGTAAGCATATACTGTTTGAGGATTCTTCCCTCATCTGTGGATGGCTGTCTAGTGACAATCATTAGTGAAGGGGGACCCTAGGCAATGAACTTGTTTGTGCTTGGGTTCTCATTAGTTGTAATTGCAAGAAAACAGGGTGGCCAGTTTTCTGGAGTTTCACAGATCACCTTTCTGCTCCTGGATTGAACTTTACAAAAGCTGTAGGTGAGCTGTCACTTGAGATTCCCTGCCTTTGGTAGTCAGCATTGCCCAATCTGAGGGTCCAGTGGTTTGCTGTATTACAAGCATGAAGGCTGTTACAAGAAGAGGTAGCTAAAGATGAAAGGCTGTGCTGCTGTGAAAGAGTAAATGAGCATCATGCTCACGTAGAAATTAACATGACAGATACAGTATCAGAGTAGGATGGCTGTAGGGAAGAAGTGTAATATGAATGCACTCTGGCAAGAGTAGAGTCTGTGCAACAGTTCAATTGTTTGATGAATTGTAATGTAAGTGTTGCCTTATGTTTCTCTCTGGATCAGGACTTGGTGGGTTTCCAGAGATCAAGTTCAATACTTTTGTTATAGACAGGCTTCAGGTTTAAAAAATCTGTGTGTTAGAGAGGCTATTTCTTGGGAGGAGATGGGGCAATTCCTCTTAAAATACAGAAACATCCTTTCAGTGTTTGTTTTGGGGTTTTGCTTGCCTTTCCCCCCTCCCCCCCAGGTTGTGTGTGTGGTTTTTGTTGTTGTATTTGGGTTTTTTTTGTCAGAAGGGAAGAGCAGCATCATGTATTTTGCAATATTTATCCCATTTATCATCTTCATGAAAACGTCTTCAAGTAACGGATTTTCTTTTTATTTTATTTCTGAAATACACATGACCTTGCACATAGGTAAACTAATGATTATAGCGTGAGGTTTCCAAGTTCAGGAGAAAAATTTGGCCTTCAGATATTTTTCTCCCATGTATGTACGTGAAAGGGAAAAACAAACTCAAAGGGAACAAACCAGCTTAGTGAATGGTTTTTCCTCAACTATCTAAAAGTTGACATTACATCATCTGCACAGATGCAAATATAGAAAATAGTAGGTGTGTTAAATCTCCTGACTTATTTTTAAAGCCTCTTTTACAGAGAGCTTTCTTTATTTGATTGTTTGTGTCAGTAAATAGAGATGTGGTGTTATGTCCACTTTTCTTTCTGGAAGATTGGAAGTTTCTTTAAATGCTTGTTTTTGTATTTTAAGATTGTTCTTGGCTCCTGCTGAAATGCTGCTGTGTTTTCTGTCATTGGCTCTGCTCTTTCCAAAGATGGTTTTATTTCAGTCAAGTTGTGTTCTTTCTTTTCCAAACTATCCCTCTCTTATATACATGTTTCAGTTTTTTCCAAATGCATTTTTTCTCTTTGAACAATATTACTGAAGAAAAGGTAATAAATAATGTAGCTGAGTGGTTTTGTATGAAAATCAGATAGTTTGGTTTTTTCATCCAAAGAGGAAAGACAATTCCTCCTTTAAATTCCAGTACTAAGCCCCAGAGGGTTAGCAATATGTATGCAAGTATTTTGGGTATTGAGACCTGTCCTAGGTCCTGATGGAGGGTGAGGTCTCTGAGGTGATATCTAAGACTTGCTTTAAACCAAATCTGGGGTTACATGAATTCTCATCTCTCAAAGGACTTCTTAAATATTCCATGGAAGTTTTATTTGGCATGTTTATTAGGTTCTTTATTGTCTGTAGGCAGGGTTATAACTGTCTCTGTGTATGGCTACTTTGTGGAAGTAAATGTTATATTAAATAAAGCTTCTAAGTTGGCTTAGAAATTGGATTTAAAATATTACTGTAAAAGTACCGAACAAACCCAGCCAATTCTGAAATCAGTTTCTATTGCCATGTAATTGCTGCATGTAAGAAAACAAGTGAGAAGTTGAAGTGTGTTTTCTCTCTTGCAGGTGTTGCTGGAATAGTTCAATTTATTTAAAGCACATGATTTCATGCAATTGTGCCTGATTGTTAGTGCAGCTGTCAACAGCTGCATGCTCATTTAGCTAATTGCATTCTAGTAAGATAGCTAAGCTTATTTTAAGATATACAGTTGTGCACTTAATTTTTAAAGCAACTACACACACTTGGAAGGTTCACTGCAGAAAGCTCTGTGCTATCACAGTCAACAATCATTGCTCCAGAGAAAATTTGAGAGCTCAGAACCAAGACTGCATTAGCTAGTCTAGTGTATGCATGGCATCTGTCAAGATTTGGACCATGCTACTTAAATTCGTATAGTTCTGAAGGCCTTGAAATGGTCTTGTCCTTGGGGTTAGTTTCATCATCTGCTCTTTGGGAGTATTTTATAGTTTAACATGTAAAACTTTATTTTCATAAGCAGCTAATTCCTGTTGCTGCATCAGTATTCTGTTTGTGTATACAGGAGCTATGAGTATGTTACACACTGATCATCTCTTTCAAGAAACATGTACTTGAGGTATTTGCATGAAGTTGTATATGTATAAAAAGCATATTACGAGAGTAGATAATCTATTATGCATGCTAGTCCTGTATAACATACTTGTGTGTTTTTTTACTGGTATGTGTTAGCTATGTAATTACAGTTGACAGTATGAAATGTATAATGAAGTGTTGTTTTTATTTGTTATATAGCTTTATGCCAGTATATACAGGCCTCTAAAACCCGAGATGGTGCCAGCCGTTTCATTTCAAGTGCAACAGAAGGTAAAGGGAAAAGTGTGGGGTAAAAAAAAGCACAAATCTTTGTTCATCTGATACCCTATCTTCATGGGCATTTATGTGGTTCTTGATCTTCTAACCTTTTAGACTCTCTTCACAGCTAACTTCTTGTAATAGATGGTGGATACCCTTTTTTCCTAAGTCATGAAGAAGAAATTAAGTGATGCCACTTGTATGTCAATCTTAAACTTACATCATCTTTGCATCTTGTCTATTTGTGCTTTTCTTCATTACCAAAATTCCACTGAAACTGAAGCTTTAGCTATGCTTGAACAAGAATCTGAAGTATCTGAAGAGTAACTTAGAAAATTGCTGTCACAGCCACAATTTCAAGATAATTGCGCTTAAGGAAAAGCACAGATACTTAACAGCATAGAAATGTTACTATGCTAATCCTTGCTGATATCTGCAATCTGGTTATATGCTGACTAACTGTCTTGCATTTTCTGTTTCTCTTAAAAGGAGTGTTTGCTTAATTCACTTATCCTCACGTCTAACTGCTGATGTCCTGCTCTTTGGCCTTGTTTGAGCTTAAGAAGAGAATGAAATATTTATTTATGTATTTTTCTTTCACTTGCAGGGGAAAACTTTGAGCAGACTCCTTTAAGACGCACATTTAAATCCAAAGTTCTTGCTCGCTATCCTGAGAATGTTGAATGGAACCCTTTTGACCAGGATGCAGTGGGAATGGTCCGTATCACGTAATAGCTTCCTACCTTAACAATTGAAGGCACTCATCTGTATTTTCTTTGATGGGAAAGTGTGATATCTGTTACAGATAGAGAAATTCATTATTGTCTCCAAAATTATGCAGACTCAAAAGGGGCTTTTCATTTAATTGGGATATTGTTTTAAAGGAAATTAAGTTACAACTTGTAAGTGATAAATTCCTAGAAGAGTCTTTTGTTCTCCCACAGTTTGTTGTATTTTAGAGAATTGGTAGAAAAATAAATAATTCTGCATTTAGTGAGCCTTCTTTGTGCATGATTTTTCTGTTAAGTAGAATGTGGTGTAATTTCTTTCCTTAGATGAAATATAGAACTTTTCTCTATCAGGTTTCTGGTCTTGGTGACCAAAACACTTTCCTTTATCTGTGTTTCAATTCTGTTATTTTATTCCCACTGAGGTTAGTAACAAAATGATTATGAGTTTCAACAGAAACTGGATATAGCCCTTGTAATATGTTCCTTTAGCTTTTCTGATGTATGCGTATTATTGTGTTGTATAGAGATGTAATACTTAATAGAATTGAAAGTGAAATGTGATGGCAGTCTCTGGGTTCTAAATCCTCTTTTCATCAATGTTTCTGCAGGCAAGGGGAGAGAAAAATGTTTTAATTGGTATCTCCCCTCCCTCTTTTTTATAGCTTTGTATGCCTAAAGGGCTTGCTTTCAAGACACAAGCAGATTCCAGAGAACCTCAGTTCCACTCTTTTATTATTACTCGTGAAGATGGCTCACGGACATTTGGATTTTCTCTCACCTTTTTTGAGGAAGTTACTAGCAAACAGATCTGCAGTGCAATGCAGACATTGTATCATATGCACAATGCTGAATATGACATTCTTCATACTCCACCCACAAATGACAAAGATAGCTGCAGCAGCACTGGAGACTGCAATGGCACTTCTGTTTCAAAGCTGCAGCGTTTTAACTCCTATGACATCAGCAGAGACACTCTTTATGTCTCAAAGTGCATTTGTCTGATTACTCCAATGTCTTTTATGAAAGCTTGTAAGAAAGTATTAGAACAACTTCACCAAGCAGTGACTTCACCTCAGCCACCACCTTTACCTTTAGAAAGCTACATCTACAATATTCTCTATGAGGTTCCTCTTCCTCCAGCAGGAAGGTCATTAAAATTTTCAGGTGTTTATGGACCAATTGTCTGCCAGAGGCCAAGCACCAGCGAACTACCATTATTTGATTTTCCGGTTAAAGAAGTTTTTGAATTGCTTGGAGTAGAAAATGTGGTTCAACTTTTTACCTGTGCCCTCTTGGAATTTCAGATACTGCTTTATTCACAGCGTGAGTACTTGTTTTTTGTCTTCTTCTTTTGTAGTTGTACTGGCACAAGGTCTTTTCATTTCCTGAATTTTAAAAGCCACACGAACAGAAGTATAGCTGCATTAAAGTGGCCTAAGCATGCTAATGCAGTCCAGCTTATCTGTGTGCAGGTTTTAATGCGAAGAAAAAAGCTGGAGTTCTTTTGCAAAGAGAGCGTTGTATTGGTTCCTGGTTTTACACACCTAAACTTAAAATTCTGGGCTCTCACATAAACTTCTGTATTCATGGACTGACTGTCCCTTCTATTGTTGTCCCTGGAAATGTGCTATTGGATAGAGTAGTATGCCTTCTCCATGTTCCTCTGCAGCTGCTTAGCTGAAGTGCCTCCTAATCTCTGCCAAAGTATCCATGCGTGTTGGGAAGTTACCTAGTTAGTTATGTATGGTTCTGAAAAAGAATTAATTGTGCAAATGTATTTTTTGTGAGTACCCAAAGTTAGATTTCAGTTGTTACTTTGAAATAAAATTAGCATAAAAAAGTTTTATTTGACTGAATTTAAATCCCAGATCTCTGTTAAGGCCTTGAAACAGTTATTGCTGAAGTCACATAGATAAAGCTTGCTTTGAAGAGGATAGGCAACAACTAAGCTGAAGTAGTGTATGTTTATCAATTGATAAGTAATGTGGTTGTGGTATCTATTTTCTGTGTTGAAATTAATGAATCCTCAGCTCCTTGTTCTGCTCCTGTTACTCTAATACAGAGTATATGCAGTTACGCCAGAAGATAATTTTCCTACACATTTCCACCCCACCCCACACCCCCCCCCCAGCTGGCTAACATTAGTCCAGATTCATCTATTCGTAATGGAATGGTTTGGTTTAAAGTAGACAGACTGCATTTTGAATCATATGACACTTTTATAGTAATAGTAAAGAAGCCTAGAAGACTCCAAGACAAATCTAGGGATATTCCACAGTGTTACTGAAATCTGTTTGTAATAGTTTCTTCCAGTGAGATGTGACAGAATAGAATGTAGAATACAAATGGTAGCTATTTATAAGATATAACCTGCAGTCATTAGCAACATTCTGCAAGCATGAAATATGTATGTTTGTGTGTTGAGATGTGCATAGACTAAGGCTGAAGATAAGTTTTGTTTGTATAGTCAAGGTGATTAAAAGTGTATGATGCCAGCAGGATGTTATATCACAGTTGTTGCATTGTATAAACAGTTAACTGCGACAGAAAAAACTATACTGTAATTAAAACACAGTCAACTTACTGTACTTGATAGTGGTTACTCTTGTGGATTTAAAAACCAAATTGCTTCAAATTGCTTTGTTTATTATTCATAGAAAATCTAGAAACACTTGCCTAGTAGGCAAACTTCTTTTGTGGTTTCTACAGAAATGCATTATACGTCTGAGATTTAGGGATAGTTTGTCAATGTAGATATCTGTGTCCCATCAATAGAAGATTCAAACTTCAGCTTTTCCATCTGCAGAAGAAAGCAGTCCAGTTGGCCTGTAGTTGTGCTTTAGACCTCCTGTGCTGGAAGTGCATGTGCCTGACTGGTTGGAAGCACTGCAAGAAAAACAATGCATCCATCACCATATCAGAACAGGATTCCCTGGTCTCTTTTCAGGCCATCGTGTTGTAAATCCTGATTTCTTCTGGGCTGGAGCTCCGCTTGCTTCCGGACTAGTCTTCTGTACCCTGAGTTCTCTTTCTAAGCCATATTAATATGGTCAGCTTTTTTCTTGGGCGCTTTCCAAGTGTCTGATCAGTGGCTAATTAAAGAAGTTTGAAATAGCTTTGGAACGCTTGAGTTGCTTGTTTGCACATGCAGACATATGGAATTCAGAGGGATCTATGCAGCTGAAGGCCTGTGGGTCTGTATCTTTATGTCCAGTGTCTGTCCAGTGTTCTGCCTCACCACAAGCTTTGGCTGAGTTGGGCTGTGTGGCACATTATGGAAGTGTCTTGTGTCTCGGTCAAGTTCTTGACTACAGCTTCTGGCTGAAAAGTCTTCTTTCAGGAGAAAAAACATATTATTTGTTCGCTGACATCTGGTCCTCAATTTTGGTGAACAAAGTGTGGCAGTGGCTTAATAGCAGCCATAGTTTTTTGAAACGTAGCTTCTCTTCAGTACTTGTTAAGGGATCTGATCCCTGATGCTTTTTTTTACCTGCCTTTTTCTTTAAAACCACTTTGGTGCAGTTCCCTAATAAATAGAACACTTTCAAAACTTCTAGTGACTTAGAAATAGAAGTTACTGTGTACTGCAGGCATTGCCAACAGCCAAGTCGAAGAAGCCATTTTCTGAGATGTTTTTAATACTCATGTACTTTATTTTCACATGACTTGAAATGGGAGCATGAAGTATTTTGAAGTTCTCGAAGGTAAACTTTTTCTTCCTGCAATTTCTTTTTTTGTCTTTCCTAACCGTGATACCCTGTTCTCTTCTATGTGGCATCAAACTGGATAATTGTTTAGTGAAGTGATTGCTTATATTGCTTAGAAAGATGGTATCAGTAGGAAAATCGAACTTCTGACTGGGGTTCTGATTGTCTTTATCTGTACTGAACAGTTTCCTTCTTTGTTTTGGTTTCTCTAAGTTTATGTGGAGGTTTTTGTTGTCGGTTGGTTTTGTTGGGTTGGTTGTTTTTTTTAAAGCAGTAATATGCTCTTAATACACTTTGCTCTTCTCTGTTGTCAGCTATCATCAGTGTTTTGCAATTTGTAATACAGGGAATGTTGAATGGAGATAGAGGTGAAGGTTCACACAGTTCAAAGTGGAATCAGGAATTTCTTGAACTTTTGTAAGGGCTTGTGCACATTCTTGCATGTGCAGTAGTGTAAGGTCTTGGTTGCCCTTCAGAATATAAGTCTTACACAAGTGGCCTTTGGGTTTGCTAAATCTCTTAGTGCTCAAATCTGTGACAGTTGGGTTAGTGAGATCATTTCTTTTTCTCCTAGGTCAAATGAGATTGCAATACACATTGGGCAGATTTAGGTTTAGAATAGTACATGACAGGATCCCCAAACAAGCAAAAAACCCAAAACTCTTGGAAGACTTTGCTGACAGATGCCATTCTTCTTGAAACAAATTGTTTAGCACTTGTAAGTTCCCATTAGTCCTTAGAATAGAAGTAACTTCACTTGGCAGTGAATGTGTTTTGCTTTAATATTCCTTTGACATGTTTCTGACTTTATGCTTCTGGAAATCCGTTTTTGTCCCACTATATTGGCACAGCCTGCATGTTTTGGATCAGTGTGAGCCAAATGTAGAGAATGAATACCTTGATTTGATTCTCCTCTTGAGAGACTTGTCTCCCATTTGGAAAAGCATTAGAGGAATGCGGGTTGACTATAAGACAGTGAAGAATCTGAAGCTGCTTCTAGTGCTGAGCCAGTGCTGAGGAACTCTGGCAAAGAGAGTGGTGCTAGGGACCTTAGGTAGTACCCTCACCAAATTACTCTGCAGGAGATGATTTGCATTCCTGCATTTTATTTTGCTCTTGTATCTGTTTAATAGAAATATTCCTTATCTCTGTAGAGTACCTAGAGCTCGTCTGAAAAATTGTGCACTGAGTTAAGACAGTTGTGAAATCTGCTTGGAAGTTGTTTTCTAAGCTGAAAACTATAGATGGAAAAAGGTAATACAGCACAGACTATGATCTTGAACAGTTTTGTTTTCTTACTGTGTTACATTGCTCTCTGCTGCCATTTTTAAACACAAATGAAGTTGTTTGGGTGCTTGTCTGCTTTGCTTTGCTTTTGGTTCTCTCTTCCCCATCATGTGCTTAAAATTATGTTCACTCTGGAGATATAAAGTATTAGTTCTAATTCTTTGCAGTATTAGTCCTGTGTTGCCCGATTCTCATATCTTACATAGGGCATTTTCTTCTTATGCCTGAGTTGGACACGTGCTGCTTGGTGTAGGCATCTTTAATCAGCCAGGCAGACACAGAAGCAAACACGAATAGCAAATACTTTGACCGGCTGTTTCTGCTAACCACATTTTGTTCTTACTGCAGTTACAGGGTTTTTGAAGTGGAAGGCCCAGTTAAAGAAATGTATTTTTTCTCTAAGGAGTCTGACATGCCGAATACCTGTGTTCAGAAAAATCTGTTGAAAACTGTTTCTTTTACACTGTGCTTTCTGATACAAACAGGCATGCCTGAAGTGAACTCTTGAGGTGAACGAGTTTGCAACCACTGTGTGTGGTGACTCAACTGCATTGTCCATAGGAACTGTGTTTATCATTTTTTTCCCCCTTCTGTTCCCCTTCAGGCTAAAGAAAAGCTTAATCCTGGCAAGTAGCCCATCTTTCTGGTGTATCCATATACTCCCTGAAGATACCTAGCTAGACTCATCTGTGGTAACAGTCTGCCACTGTAGGGACAACTCTCTGCCTTAACGCAGAATATGGAAATTGCATGTGGAATGGAAATTGCTTGCCAAATACAACCGTATTTCATTGTGATCCATGAAGTAAGATGATGAGAAGGAAAAACATTTTCCAGAATGTAATCATGTAATGGCTTTAAATTTGGCCAAGTCAGAGAATTTCTGTAGGCACTTGATAGACTTCTTGCTGATAGAATGTGAGAATAAAGATGGAATTGTGGTTCTTTGAGCTGCCACCTTCTTCCCATCCAGCTGCTCTCTTTCCAGTCCTGAGACTCCTTAATTCTTCTTTTTCCTGGATTTACTTGCTTTTTACAGATCAACAAAAATGCCTAGATATACTAAATATAGATAAATACTGGTGTAACTCACTTCTCATACATGCTTTAAGGGATATTGTACCTCCAGTAATTGGTTAGAAGAACAAAACAGTCTTTCTTGGTGTTAAGTGGCCATGTTAAGGTGTAGTGAGTTTTCTTTTCCTTGCACAGTGATCAGCTAAGTACTTTCCAAACTAACAGTGCAATAGTGGTATGTCATTTTTCCCTACCAGTGCCCTACACTGTACACTACCAGTACACTACAGGGCCAAAAGACTTTGTCATTTGCACCAGTATAAGTATATTCTGGTTTTAAAACTAAGAGCAAGACCACTACTAAAGCACTTCTTCCTTAAGTTATTTGTTGTTACTATTTTTAAATCTTATGCAGTACCATGGTACTAAGTGTGCTGCTTCCTTCTTTAGAAAAACTAAAATATATTCCATACCCTCTCAGGATAGGTATAAGAAAATATTTAAGTTATTTTGATTTATGTTTGAAGGCTACTTGACTTTGTCCATGCCTTTTGCCAACCGCTCCTGACATACGTAAAGCCTGCAGAAAGTATTGTTACTTGCAGGCTGCAACCATGCAGGCCAAACTGTTGAGAATGGCTTAAACTAAGTGGATATCCAGGATCAGAGAGCTGCATTTGCAGATAACCTGGTTGGAGAAGGTAGCTGCTGAGTGGATAGAAATTCTGAATTATTGATGTTACTTTGTAATTCATTTGAAAGGGTAATACTAAAGTTAGGTTAATGACAGAGGGATGGGGTTTATTTGAAGTAGCCAGCAGAATTAGACAGGGTGGTTTTGTGTAGTAGGAAAACACTGTTTCTATTCTGAGGCTTGTTCTTTCAAATGAGCAAGCTGAATACAAACCAGCTGGAGTGTATATCTATAGCTACATTTAAAGTTCCTTTTAAAGATGAAGAAAATAGAGTATGGAATGGATTTTTCCCAAAGCTTGTCATTAATTCATCACTTTTTTTGCAGTCAGGCTGTGATTAAAGCTGCAAACCAGTAAGTAGCTGTGTAGGCAGAAACTGGTGTGCAAGCAGAATAGGGGAGTACTCCTGGTGATGTTCATTGATTGTTCTCTGAGGTGTTTCAGTCCAACTAAGCTTTTGGCAGAAACTTTTGTAAACTGCTTAAGCTATTCTTGCTTGTTTTGACTAAAGGCTCCTAATCTTTTCTACCAGCAGAGCAAGATCTGAAAAGAAAAATCAAAAGCCTAGATTACAGGATTATGACTGATGGTATCAAAACCTGTGCTGGGTCCCTCTTGGGTTGTGGGACTCTTTGCAGACCTCCAAACTCTGCAACTTTGCCCTAAAACAAAAATGCCAGGAGCCGAATATCTTGTCCCTGTCTTCTGCTCTCTAAAGTCTGAGAGGCCAAAGGATAGAATTAAAGCCATAACCTTAGGAAGTGCACAGCTGAGCTTAATTTTCCTCTAGAGCATTTCTTTTGAACAGTTGTTACCCTTGCAGTTTTCATCTGCATTCTTCAGCAGTGTTCAAGAGCTTCAGAAACCTCAACACCTGAACCTATACATTCAAGTGTCTTTTCCAATTTCATAGTGTCTGTAGTTTTATGAACATGTTAGGAAAAGACATGCATACACCCCTCCCCAGCACCCATGTGGAGAATATGTGTGTACATTTTCCTTCTTTGTGTTTCCCTCACTCTTCCCCGACTGGAATGGAATCTTGCTTGAGTATCATGAAAAAGGCATCCTGTGTTTCCAGGCTGTATTACATTTATAGCTTGAATGAAGGTAGTTGTCTTAGTTTTGTGAGTTCATTCTATACTCTTTCTAGCCTGGCAGCTTGAAAGCAATCTGAATGTTTCAGCAGCTGTGTTAGACCACACACTCAGGTCACCTGTTGTTGCCTTCTCTTTTGTGGTGCATAGATATCAAAGAATGATCCTGCAGTATGAAAGAGGAGGGTGAGGTGTTGGCCCAGCATACTGCAGTGTTAACTGCTCTAGCCACCAGCTGCTGCATAAAAAGAGCTTTTTGTATGCATGTTGCACAGGTGCATTTAGCACTGTTCAGTTCTGGGAGATGAGTTGTTTTTACATTGAACTGAGACTCCAGTCATACATTGCAAAGGGTAAATGAAGCTGATGCTTTTTATTTGGTGCACAGTTATTTCAGTCACATTGCTGGGTTGGCTACTGTACAGCATGCTTTATAGACATTTAAACGTGCCCTTAAAAATGTTTATCTGAGAGACACCAGATGCCTTGGGTTTCATCCAAGGATTCCATAGAAAGACATAAGCACAGAGAAAAGAAGTAATTTCTGATGTGTTTCTTAGCTGATTACAATACCGCTTCCATACTCAAACTGGTGTTCCTGGTAACCCTGGTATAGGTAGCAGAAGGTGACTTGGTGGATGCTAAGGCTCTATTTGCTCATTTCCATATGACCTGTAGGCTGACCTACTTTGTGTTGAGCTCTCTTAGTTGTTTCAGCAAAATGTGCTCAGGTGTACAAGTCTGGGCTTTCATCAGGATGCTGCTCGGTTAGCACTGGGGTTTGTGGTTTCTGTTTTAAAGCAAGCTCTCATTTCTTTAACTTAATTTACTTAAAAATGTTTGTGAAAGAAAAAAAATATTTTTTTGTTTCTTGATCTTTTTCAGATTATCAGAGACTGATGACTGTGGCAGAGACCATCACAGCACTAATGTTTCCATTTCAGTGGCAGCATGTGTATGTTCCTATCCTTCCAGCATCCCTCCTTCATTTTCTAGACGCTCCAGTCCCTTACCTCATGGGCTTGCATTCTAATGGGCTGGATGACAGGTCTAAGCTGGAACTTCCTCAAGAGGTGAGAGGAGCTTGTCTCAACTGATTAAGTATTGTACATGACTATGAGGGAAGTGAGAAATGAGCCAAAATACTAGTTCTTACTCTAACAGACATTGTGCAGTTCTTGCTGACTCAGAATAGCTGTTAGTTTATTTTTTGGAGATGCTGGAGAAAATCTGGTGAAGTAGATAAATAAACCCATTTTGGAAATTGTATGCTCTGATAAACTAGTTTTACAGTAGGGTTACAGAAAAAACATTTTTCTGAGGGTTTCAGAAAGAGCATTTTTCTGCAGCAAGGCCTAGCCCTGTAATGGTAGGAGGTGCAAGAAAGTACAGTGTGAATTCACCAGCTGTGGCCAAAAGGCCATACAGCTGCTTCTGCGTGCTGCCAAGTAAAGCTTGACTGGCTTTAGTGCTGTGCTGCGCTGGCTTGTGACTGCTTTCCCTGCATTGCATTTCTAAGTTGGGGTTGGCTTACATGGACCTGGCCTGTCAGTTGTCTGCACCAAGTGTGTTTTGAATTTTCTTCTAGAGTGCACACTTCAGTGTGCAGCAGAATGTCAGCGTATACTTGAGCTAACTGGTGCTGATTGGGATAGTGCTCAGGAAGTCCTCCCTTGTAGTGAGGCTCTGTTAATATCAGCCACTGTATGAAGGAGAAACAAATGGTCTTGTAGAGGTTCTGCAACTCATACATGGGGCTGGGACTATGTTCAGACTGCTTAAAGGTTGTTTTTATTTACTTTATCTCACTGTTCACGACTATTCTTTACAGGGATGAGCCAAGAGAGAGTTTAGGAGCTGATTGTGAGTATCAGGGGACCAAGAATTGTTGAGCACTACTTGAGGTAGCAAGGGAAACATCTGCAGGAGCCAGTAACCACCCTTGGGAAATATGTCAGGTGACTGGTGTCTGGCTGGCTTGTGAGGCAGTTCCATCAGTCATCTGAATGACTTCTCTCATTGAGCACCATTGAATGGTTTATTTGCTTTTGTACGTAGAAAATGTTGAGTGTTATGTATTGGTCTGGTTAGCTGTTGTCAAGAAGCTAGGTGTCACCATTGGGTAGCCTTGTGGGAAGCAAGCGCTCAAGGAGCAAGGCAGCTCTAGCCCCTGCTGGAGTCTGCTTTCTTGTAGGTGTAACTCTGCAGGGGAGGACTGTGTAAACCATGGGAAACACCCCTAGTTTGGGTGGAAGCACCATGGTAGAACAAGTGTTCTCTGGTCTGCCATTTTCCCTGGTTGTCTGTTTTCTTCTATTATCATTTAGCTTGCTGGAAAAGCGAAGTATGGCAGGCAGAGGATTCTGTGGTGGTGGTTGTGATTTTCATCATTGGGCAGTGCTGCAACAAAGCTTGATGCCAAAAAAAAAGAAAAAACCCTAAAAAAGCTGCACGAAAGTCAAGATGATATTTTTGTGAACCTCCAGTCTGGTCACCATGCCAACATTGCTCTTTTTTGCAAATCCATATGCTAATAGTTTTCATTTGTTTTTCCTGGCAAGTTCAAAGGAAAACTTCTCTTCAAACTGTGTTATTTTTCCTATGAAAAATAAAGTATTTAATCTCTTGATTTCTTTCTTTTCCCCTCTTTTTATTTTTTTCCCCTCCAATGGCATAATTTCTAAGAGATTAGTGTATATTCCTGCTGTGAAAGCAGTTTATTGCTTTGGCTTAATACATTTTACAAAATTTCATGTCCTGACAGGCCTAATTAATATGGTTAGTGTACTTTTTAGAGAGAATAGTTGGTGAAGTAAAATGCATGTGTGGATATGCATGTTAATGTGCACCATGGATGTTTTCACTATTATAACAAGCTTCTGAAAGACTGTCCTCCTTTTGTAAAGAATTTCCTAATTTTAAAATCACTGTAATACTCCCAACTAAACAAACATGTTTTAGTTTCAAATAGGAATTTCAAGGATTTAAAGGGTAAATTCTTTTGAAGAGCTTTATCAGCTCACTTTGGAGGTATAAAAAAAGGCAGTTGGTCTATTTTTAAATGTTAAAAATTAAATCAAAGTGGTATTTAAAGCGTAATCTGACACCTTAATTTACATTTTGCTTTTCAGAAAGCCTTTTGTGGGGGGGTGGAGTAGTAGATTTTTGATCTACAGAGATCGGAATTGTCTGAGGGCAGGGAGGATAGGACACACAGGTCTGGGATAGCAGCAATGTACCCATGTAATGGAGTTTGCTGCAGGACTAAACTTATGCCTTCCAAACCTTCAGCTTTTCTCTCTCTTATTCAAAGAGTGGGCTCTTAAAACTTTGAACACAGTAAGTATGACTTAGTCTGAGAAATCCTCTTGACAATCATTGCCAAGTAGAGTTTCTTACGAACTGTTAAAGTCCTTAGCACTACAGGCTGGGAATGTAGCTGTGGCATAGAAAAAGACTTGAACATGTGCTAGAGACTTCAAAGATGACTAAGGAATTATCCCATACCAATAGATTTGCTTATCTGAGAAGCAAAGTAGACTGGGGAAAGCAGGAGCTCACTATTGCTGAGATTTTCATTGTAGGGGGTTTACTACTGTTGCAACAAGAATTACCATCTTAAAAGTAAAGCAGAATTCAAAGTGCATGCTGATCTCATTAAGTGAAATAATTGGTCAATGTCAGTATTTCTGATATTATTAATTTAATCAGTCAGCTTTAATATAGTTAGCACTGCAGAGTACAGGTTTATCTCAGACCAACTTTGCTTTATGATTAGGCTTTCGGGTACCCTCCCCTTAAAGAGCCAGAGAAGCTGTACACTTAATTCCTGACCTATAGGAACATGCGTAAAATGTGTTGTAGAACAGCAGAAGAGAGCATGTGGAATCTTATTATTTGTGTAAAGACAGATTTATCATAACTAACGAAAGGGATGTTAACATTTTATATTGTTTATCTCTGAAGTTTGGGATGTATGTGATCCTTTATGAAATCATCAGGGTTATATGAGGAAATTAATTTCCAAGTCCTGCCTTTAGGCTCCTGATTTGTAGCTGCAGTAAGTATCAGAATTTTCCTCACCACAAAAATATAAAGACCTGTTCTATGTTCTAATTTATTCTGAGTTCCACTGTCTTGAAACTGTATGAACTGCATCTGTGTTGCTAATCTGTTTGTATGGATGCAGGGGACAGATGCTGTTAAAGAAGGCAATATATATTTAGGCAAGGGTCAAAATGAGCTCTGACAGAAAATCTAGTTAGTGCTTCTCAGTTGAAGGGCATTGTGGAAGGATGCCTCAATGTCACTGTAGACTTCTTGACTGTGGTTTGATATACTTTTAAAAGACTAACTTGCCTTGATCAAAGTGTTTTAGGCTGATATATGTGAAATTACTAGCTGTCCTAACTCAGGTGTGGTTTAAGTCTTGCACATACATATCATAAGGCTTGTTTTAGTTTGTTTGTGGTGGCAGTCTCCCATATTTTGGTCACATCTAGTGCTTTAAAGGAATGGTTTACCATGGGAGCATGGAAACCCAGCTGTATTGTGGAAGTTGGTGCTTTGTCAGATGATGATTAAAATCTTCAGTGAAAGTCTGCTGCATAAGTAGTTTAGACTATCTGTTGGGTACATTGGAAAACAGTGCCTGATGGGGAATTCATTGAAGTTCACCAGTTATTTGAAAACCTGACTCTCTGGCCCAGTAAAATAGTAGCAAAGGCTGGAAGCTTACTGTAGGGTTGAGTTTCTTGTACATGTCAATGATACAGTGCACTTAAAAGTTAATCTTGCTCTTATTTTGCTGAGGGCTCTTTTTGTATGCCTGAGCATCCTTGTGGCTTCGCTGGTGGCTGCATCAGATCGTAAGGAATTCAAAGAGAAGAGGGGAGCATGTGAGAAACAGTGCTTAGAGTAAGGTGCTGCAGAAATCAAAGGGGAAGGGAAGAACACGTTTCAGATGTTGGCTGTCAAGTGTGGTTTGTTTATCGGTAAAATTGATCAAAAAAGTGGTAAAAGGAGCTTTCTTGCAGATCATAAACTCAGCAAGTACTAAAATAAGATTGTTTTTCTGATGTGTCTTTTGAATTTCCGTTTAAAGAAACTTTTGCAGTGTTGTAGCAATATATTTTCAATAAGCTAATATATTTTCAGTAAGTTAATCTGGGCCATTTCATGCTGTTGAATTTGTATGTGGATCTTGCCACTCTGTAATGCAGGAGACTGGTAAATATTTTGAGTGAAAATAAGCAAGACAGAATCTTCCAGCACTGGTTAAATCAAACAAAAGTGGCATTTCATCATAAAAGCTTATTTTTAATGAACTCATCTCAAGGGGCTTGGGTAAAAGCTTTTTCATTTAGAAAAGTTGAAAGATTTTAAAAGCTGAAATCCAGCTCTTTGCTAGTATAAGAAATATATATTCTCAGTATTTTTATTTCAACCATTAACGGTGTTATTCGGTGCTAAATCTTAAAAATTCTGAGGGGTTTTTGTTTTTGTAGGTTGCTTTAGAAGAGAAGGAAGATATATTGATGCCAATACGTTTAGGCCAGACTGACCAAAATAGTTATTTTGAAAGATAATTGCTGCTTTATATGCATTCTCAGGCTTTCTGCTGGTGTGATAAATCCTTCAGAATACTATACATTTATTGACAGACTTCAGTGTTATGTTTTCCTGTATTTCAATGTTAAACAGCCACTTGAGGAGTGAAATTCATGTTACTGAAAGCTGCAGCTGCAAATTGTTCTCCATCACAAATCCTGGGTTGGCATGAAGAACAGTAATGCTGAGACTAAATGCAGAAGGTCACCATTTGCTTACAGGAATGCACAGGAGCATCCTTTAGAATTTAGGACCAATGTAAACACACTTTCCAAAAGCCAGTTGTGTGTGTATAAATTTACATATCCATGTTTTCTGTGTGTTAAGTGAGGTGGGTGGTTATTTGCAAGGTTGGGACCTAATGCACAAAGGTGACACATGCTGTTGATGAAAGGGTTTTAGTTTATCAGTGCTGTATTCAAGCAGAAGCCTTAACTCAGAACCACGTTTCAATCTGACCATCTAAGAGGACATTTGAAAACCCATATATGACCTATACCTTAAGCACTGGGGCTGCACAGAGAACTGAAGTGGTGGTGATTGTGTTATCAGAACTAACTGTTCTGAATTGCTCTAAGTATCTATTTGCATACCATGTAATTATATATTAATGTTTAAAATAAAGCATATTTTTTCTTTAGGATGTCAGTGGGGTGGGATCTTATTATTAGTGAATGTTACTTCCTCCTTAGACATCCTTTGGGCAGAACCTAAAGTATTTCCTTCTACATTTTTGAGCAGAGCTGAAAGGAAGGATATGGGTTTGATGCAGGCCTCGCTAGATCTGTGTGTGGGTTTGGCTCTTATTGTATTCGAGGTCAAATTAAAGAATTGCAATTGTCTTCTGCCTCTGGAATTGGTGGGTGTAGTCCAGAGCCCACTGAGCCAGCGGAAGGTTATGCTGTTGACCTCAGGGGACCAGGCTTTGGTATCAGATACATGATCACTGACTAACTTGCATTCACATTTCTAAGGTTTGTCAGACTTTCACCTGGACCCCTCATTATTTGTGATGATAACAGTTTATGGGAAGAAAGATTTTAAATTAGGATGTGTCACTCTTGTTCCTTGGTGTAGTGTCTCAGAAGAATGTTTTATTGTGTGATGATGTTATGTGTTCTGTCTTGTAACAATCTGCTGTTAAAGTGATGCATAACTGTGTGAAGTTTCCTTTTGGTCAGAAAACTGATACTTCAGCAAGAAATAAAAGAATATTTGACTGTTCCAGAGACCTGAAATACCAAGCAACTGACTTAAGGATATTCTTCTCTACTTAACACATGTTGCTAAGTAGCTTGTCTTTTATGTAATTTAATTTTGTATGTGTAAAATCATGATCTATGTGTCCACAGACACAAACAGCATTGTAAACAATTCACAGCTCACTCAGTGGTGCTGCCTCTAGAAAACAAAGTAACTAGAACCTTGTGACCAAAGAACTCCTTTATTTTTCTACTTTATGTACTTCTCTAGCTCCTATAATGCAAAATGCTTTGGGTGGCCACCGTTTAATAAAAAGTGTCATATCATTTCTCTTGCTTTTTAAGGGAGGAGCCCTTACTGGTATTCGTTCTGTTGGCTCTATAGTATAGCAGTGTTGTGAGATTTAGTGTTTTGGTGTCTGTTACTGGTGATTTATTTACTTGGGATTTCTGTTTCACAGAAAAATGTTGTTTTGGTACCTGTTGAAGGGCTTGTGAAGTAAGGTGTCTTTGACATTTCTGTTCCTTGGGGAACATGGCCTGTTTGGAAGTGCTTATGCAATTCTTGGGGATGACCTCAGTCTCCCCAAGTTAAAAAAGGTGAAAGTCATCTACTAAGTCTCATTTGCTTAGGTTGCTCTGGGTAATCCTCTACCTTATGTGTTGAAAACCAGGCACTCAATAAGTATAGTGTCCGCAGAAATTTTCTTTACACCCTTTAGAGTGTGCACTAACATACTTATTTTTTTCTTCTATATAGGGCAAATTTTGGGAAATGTAAGTGTCTGATAAGCCATCATCATCAGTGGCTTAGAAAGTTTAAACTATGTGTATTGCTCTTAAAGAGAAACTCTGCAGAAGAGATATTTGACTGTTGGAAGAATTACCCAGCTGAGCCCAGATAGTTATAAGGAATTTCAGCAAGCATTAAATTTGTCTTCTTCTTTGTTGGCAAGGAGTTTATTTTTGGTGTGACGACTAGAATCTCTACACCAGTAAGGTTAATGTTTGGCTACTTTTTGGCCAAGCGCTTTATAGATACAACCAAGCTTAAACAAGAGTGATGTTTTCTGCAGAATCTGTGCTAAGGTAAGATGATCCAAAGAATAAGGAAAGTTGAATTAAAGGAAGTAATACAGTTAAACTGTTTGTAGAGTTTCTTAATGAGTGCGCCTTGCCATTTTGCAGACTGGTTGTGAAAAACACTTCTAGTTTTTCCCTCAGCGCTGACTGGTAGGCATTGTGCTTTGTTTCAAGGCTTTACTTCTCTCATGTCTTGAAGTGCTTAGAGTGTTCCTGGTAAACATTAGCTGACTTGACTTCTAATTATCATGGAACCATGTGTATAATGGGAGTCTTACTCCTAAATTCAGGTGCTTACTTGAAATGTGAGAGTACTTGTGTACATGCTGTCCCTTTGTGCCAAAGGTTCCTTTGAATGAGAAGACAGATGCACTCTGTGTGCATCCCTTGCCTACCACTGGAACTGCCTTGTTAGGTAGGTACACACTCCACCTCTGTGTTTGGGCAATTTGATACTGGGGAAAGCTGAACAATGACACCTGCCCTGTTTTAAAAATAAGAAACTTCTTATAGGGTGCACCAGAAGCTGTTTCAGAATCAAACTCTCAGTTGTATTTATTGACTTCAGGTGCTTTTGCAACACCTAATTCAGTTTGTGATTTTACACAGCTTATTCTAGTCTGCTTATGATCAGTCCCACAGCAGAATCCTACTGGAACTACTTGGTCCTTGCTGATGATTTGCTGCTTGTGTACATTGCTCAAATTTCTGGCATCATCGATTCAGTGTGAGGGTAATCTCTTCCAATTGTTTCTTCCCTGTTAAACTGTGAAAGTGCTTCCATCCTTCTGCACATAGTGAATCATAAGAAGTAGCTGGAGACCTGTTAGCTCTTAAGACTTGGTACGTATTTTTGCTGCAAAGCCATAGTGAGACCTGAGTTCAGATGTGCCTCCTAGAATAATGCGATGATGCTAGGTTGAAAGTAGCCTATAATCTGGGTGAAGGGATTTTGTATAGAGAAGGCTAAACAGAAAAGTGGCAGTCCATGCTAATTCTGCAGTGAAGAAAAACTGAAATGCTTCTACAGAAAAGCAGTGTTTCTCTTATATACTTAATTTTCAAAGCAGATTTCACACATGAATGGGGTTGTTGCTGTAATGTATGTGATTATGTAATGTCATGAAACCGTTTGATACAGATTTTGCAATGTAAGGTGAGGTAAACCTTGAACATAGCTTCTTTTGATGTTGCTGTGGAAACCACATAGGTGGTTTTCCTTTTTTTTGGTTTTCTTTTTTTCAGTTTTCTTTTTTTCATGTTTTTTTTTGATGTAAAATGAGAACAGGAAAACAGAATTGAAACTAGTTCAATTATTTTTTCCCTTGGTAACAAACTTGTAAGCTCGTTTGAGGAATTGCATTAGTTCTAAAGTTGCTTACAGAAAAGAGAAGGTAACTTTATTGCAGCTTCTGCAATGTTCTGCATTATCAGTACACCTTTTAGAATGGAATTTGCCAAAGCTCTTAGAAGTGTGGACTGACAATCTCAGAAACAGGCAGTCATATGCATGTGTATGAAGTAATATTGCAAATATCCTTTAGTTAAAATCTAACTGTATGAAAAAATTCACCCATGTGTACCTTATATATGCTACAATCTCCTTTGTACCTAGTAAACAACTTTTAAATTAAGCTTCTTTCTTAGTTACCTTCTTGAAAGACCCGGAAGTGTAGACCTTACACTGCTTT
Organism: Melopsittacus undulatus; assembly: GCF_012275295.1. Lineage (NCBI taxonomy): Eukaryota > Metazoa > Chordata > Aves > Psittaciformes > Psittaculidae > Melopsittacus > Melopsittacus undulatus. Next base: position 53,885,813 of record NC_047530.1, read on the forward strand.
TCTCAGTCAGCCAACCAGTTCAGTTACGATTGGAGCAAGTGTGTTTTACAGCAAACCAAGCAAATGCAATTTGTTTCTTTTGTTTTTCTTTTTTTTTTATTCAGATGCAATTTAAATCTTTTAATAAGCACAAATCCAAAGGTGAATAAAACATGACCCTTATGCATAGTAATATTGTAATGGTATCCTTTCCCAAATTAAATCCCAGGCTAACCTGTGCTTTGTGGATGTAGACAACCATTTCATTGAGCTGCCGGAAGACTTACCCCAATTCCCAAACAAACTTGAGTTCATTCAGGAAATTTCAGAGATACTGATGGCTTTTGGAATTCCACCTGAGGGAAACCTTCACTGCAGTGAAAGTGCCGCCAAGATGAAGAGCCTCAGAGCATGTGACCTGGTTTCTGATAAAAGGAATGGGAACATAGCAGGATCACCTTTGAATACCTATGAGCTGCTAAAGGAAAATGAGACTATTGCAAGACTTCAAGCACTTGTTAAAAGAACAGGTGTGAGCCTAGAAAAGGTAAGCTGTGAAGGTATCTGCACTCTGGACCTTCGGTAGTAGGTTGTCTGAAGTCATGGTCCAAATACATCGTTTGTCTTCACCAGAAAGAACTTTATGTTAACATGTTGAACATGAGAGACAAGGGCAGGCTTGGGGGGGAGAGAGGCTGGGGTTTAATCCCACATCATCTAGGGAGATCTTTGGCTATCCTCCAAGTGTTTTTTTGCCAAGATAATGTGTTTTGAAAAACACCTTGCTTTGTTTATACTTGGTTTTAAGATTTATTCTAAATTTACACTACTTTCCTACTATTTATGTGGCTAAAACTGATATCCACATAATCCTGAAGTTAGGATCCAATTTTGGTTTCCATAGGTATCTTTCTGTAGGAAGATGTAGAATATCTATATTCTACACCATTCTGTATGTAGAATATGTATGTAGAGTATGTATAATTTTGCTTTTGTATGTTTGCCAGAGGGATACTATGATGCTTTTTTCTGGTTGATGCTTCAAACTGCATTAGTGTCTGATTCCCAGCAAGTAGATGTGCACAGCTCATGGTGACCCTGGTTAGATTTCTTTTTTTGGCAGCCCAAATTGGGGCAAAAAGTTGTGTCCCTTTTTCATAAAAAATATTGCCTGAAAGTCCAGTGTGGGTTTTTTGAGCCTTTGTGGAATGCAGTGAAGATTTTTCTCAGCAAACTAAAGTTTTTATTTATTGCATGTTTAAATTATCCTTACCAGGTCTTCGTTGCCAAGTCTGATTCCTACCCTGTAACTTAGGCTACAGGTGGTGCTGAACAGATAGAAATTGTGTGACCTGTGATAGGCTGGAGAGTTTCTTTGTGGGGAGGGAGCTGCAGGGTGCTTCCAAGAAGCAGTGTTTGGTTACTAGACCAGATTTGATGCTCAGATCAGCTGTGTTCCTCTTCTCAGGTTTTTCTTTTGCATTGTTTTATTCTTGTTGAGGGGAAAATTGCTAAGAAACATTGGCTCCTTTGCTGAATGGATTGGGAAGTAATGGGAAAAGTACAGGTCTTTTTAATTTTTACACATTCAAGCCTTTACTGTTTTCCATAGCAGTTAAAATCCCATTTTACTAGCCTTTTTCATGATGATAGGAGTGTATAGGTTGTAACTGTCAAAATTTTCTCAAATATGTAATTAAAAAATCTGCTTAATGCCAAATACCCAATTAATGAAGAATGAATAGATGCCAAGTGCTACTTATGAGAGGCAGCTAGAAGAAATGGCTGAATAGCAGAGCACTCTTTAGCAGTGAGCATGGCTATAGGGTGCTATTTATAGCCAGCCTTAGATTGCTATAACCAAGGTGCTTTAAGAAGCATGGGACAGCTGCAGCAACTTCATCATTGTGCAGATGTTGTAAGCTCTGGATATTATGTCGGTTACATGTGGTGGTGCCTTTTATAATAATTAATGAAGGCAGGGGTTGTAAATGTGTATTCAAACTAGTGCATGAATGCTTGTGGCTTGGTTTGTTGGGTTTTTTTCCCCCCCTAAATACCCAATTCCTATCAAAACTAATATGAACTGAATATCTGAATCTCTTAATGCTGTTTTCATAAATCTTAGCCCATGTGTTTAATGAAATATAATGCATTTTCAGTTAAAATTACTCTGGGCTGTGTAGTGGTGAATTGTGCATTACATTGCTAAAGACTGAAGTTACAGGACATTAGCTACTAGACATGCATGGCTTCTTTTTACTGTACACTTCTGTCTTCGTTTGAAAGCTGGTAGGTATTAAACTGTAACAGTACTAAACCTGGACTTATATTACACCAGACAGAAATACGTATATGCAGGGGTAGTAAAAACCGCTAAAAAGCCTATGCAGGTGATCCAAGGGTAGAATAAAGTAAATCCAGTATATGACATACATGGCATGTGTATGGTTGTTATCTATCCTTTTTAGTGCTAAAGTAGGCTATAGTTTATTATTGAAAGTAGAACTTTTATAGACAAAGATTTTTTCTAGATTTATTTGATGTTATTTTACTACAGTGCTTAAAACTAATTTTTTTTAATTAATTTTTTTATTGGAATGTTGACTTGAGAGCTGAATGGCAGATTAAGAGCTCATATACCTGGAATACCTCACAAAGCAACAATAGAAATGTTTTGTGTGTTCTCTTACTTTCTCAGTTGGAGGTGCGAGAGGAGACCAGCAGCAAAAAGGATCTTAAAATTCAGTGTGATGAAGAAGAATTCAAGATTTACCAGCTGAACATTCAAATCCGTGAAGTTTTTGCCAACCGCTTTACACAGATGTTTGCAGATTATGAAGTATTTGTTATTCAGCCCAGTCAGGACAAGGAATCTTGGTTTACAAACAGGGAGCAGATGCAGAACTTTGATAAAGTAAGTTGTAATAAGAAGCTATGTGAATTTAAGGAGTAAAACAGTACTCAAACCTAAGACTTTGTTGTTTGAGCCATCAAATGAAAAACGGTACTCTCAAAATTGTAATTTCTTCCTTAAATTTTAGTGTTCCCCAAAAATGTCACATAATGTACATGAAAAAATGCATGCATACACATGCTTAGAGAGATAAGGATACCCTTTTAAGGATAGTTTAGTAAAATACAGTTTGCTGTAGAAAAATAGCTTAGGAAGCCTCACTTCAACGTTGATATACAGGTTAGACATTAATATCACTCATGAAAATACTTTTTTTTACTTTTTTTTTAACTAGAGGAATTGCTGAATATGTTAATAAAACCATGACTTCACATGACACTTACATACAGACTTCACATGACACTTACATACATGTGTACCAGATGTTTTCCTAGCTCTATTCTAGGGAAACACAAGACCCAGTTCTTCAGATTTTACTACTGTCTTTTTTACTGGAGATAAAGTATTTGTCAGCAGGATAGTTCATGTGGGTGAAGATTATGTTGTAGCATTGCCTGCTAAAATGTTAATCTGATTCCCATCAAATCATAAGAAAAGATTCTCATCAATGTTGATGAGATATGGAAAGATTCTCATCAATATGAGTCCAGCCAGAAGTACATAATATCCACACCTGTGGTGCTGTTGCTATGCTTAGCTGGGATTCTGTTGAATTTTCTTTGAAAATTCAGTAAATACTAAAATCACAGTTAATTAATTGGTATGCTATATAATACGTGATTGTTGTGAAGCTGGAGATTCCATATAGAATGCTTGTTCTGAGATAGACTTGATGTGTGTAATAAACCTAGGCTTTAAGTGGCATCAGAGCTCTATAAAATGTCATTGATTAGAATAATTTGTGCTTTTGGTGGATGTATCTCTCTGAAGATTCCCAAACTCTCTTATCTCTTCTTGTCTGTTAGGCATCTTTCCTGTCGGACCAACCTGAACCTTACTTGCCTTTCCTCTCAAGATTCCTGGAGACCCAGATGTTTGCATCTTTTATAGATAATAAGATCATGTGCCATGATGAAGATGATAAAGACCCTGTTTTGAGAGTATTCGATTCCAGAGTGGATAAAATTAGGCTGCTAAATGTTAGGACACCAACTCTGCGAACATCTATGTATCAAAAGTGCACAACCATTGATGAGGCTGGTAAGAGTAAGAAGCCACTTTCTCGACACTAAAGAAAATACAACTAGACAGTGCAGTTTGTGGTAGACATTAAGTAATGATTCATGCTTTGAAACCTCAAAACCCCCAAAAAACAACCCCAAATGAAAGGACCGAGAAAGCTGAGGTATAAGGTTTAAGGGGGTGACTAAATGTTATACTGGAAGCTGAGATGTGAGATGAAATTAATGTAAAGTTTAATTGAGCTCATCTGTTTTCCTGCATGCTTTGTGTGAAAAATGTTTGAGCTTAAAGAGGATAAATGTTTTTCTCCTTTTGGTGGCAATTCCTTGATTTTTATTTTCTTTTAATACACTCTTGTACTAGTGTACCTGTTGGGTCACTAAGAAACTTTCACCCCCTTTTTTAAATTTGACATCTGCTTTTAGTTGAGGATGTGTGATTATAGATACTTGTCTGATGAAGACACCTTTAAAAAAGCTCTAACTTTCTTATTGTTTCAGAGAAATCTATTGAATTAAGGCTAGCAAAAATAGATCACACAGCAGTCCACCCACACTTACTGGACATGAAAATTGGACAAGGGAAATATGAGCTTGGATTTTTTCCCAAGCTTCAGTCTGATGTTTTATCCATTGGACCAGCAAGCAACAAGTGAGTAAGCTAGGACAACAGGTGCTGGATCTTTTCAAGATCTATGGAATGGTACTAAAGTAGAGATACTAGAAAACAAATCTTGTATCTTTTTGTGAGCACAAATCAGATCATGTGGGTGGGTTGTATGTGCAGGGGTTTTTGTTATTTCTCTTTATTTTTTCCCCTTTTTTCCTTATTTTCCTCTCCTTTTCCTTTTTTTCCCTGCTCTTTTTACCCCTGCTCTTTTCTCTCTCTTTTCTGAACTTCCAGAAGCAAATTTAGGTAAGAAAGCCCTATTAAGTTTGAGGTTAAAATGGATATATTTTGCATTACTTTTAATTGCTGTTGATGCAAAAGCATATCTCCTTATTTGATCTCAGTTAAGACCAAGCAAATATTTTAGGATATCTTATAAAAACTTGGAAGGAAGAAGAAGGTGGTGTAAATTGCAACTAGATATCACAAAGGAATAGAAAAATTCAAAGCAAGTGAACACATTCTGGTTTTTTTAAATACTTTGGTTGCCTCACGTTGGATTATTCTGCAGAGATTCTTTTGTGTGTATTTGTAGTTGCACTTTGTCAGATGTAGTTAATGTCAAAATGTTCAATATACAGTAAGATAGAAGCTTATTTTCACCTCTGCCCTTCACCTCACTCTTGACATTTGTTTAATAATATTCTTCTCTCTGTAGGTGGACAAAGAGAAATGCTCCTGCACAATGGAGGCGGAAGGACAGACAGAAGCAACACACAGAGCACCTGCGTCTTGACAATGATCAGAGAGAGGTGAAAATCGTTCAGCTATAGAGATCTGACTTTTCCCCCCCTTAATTGCCTGAATAATGCTCTGTAACACTTATGAAATGTCTAGACAGTTACTTGCAGTCCATCTCCGCTCTCCCTTATGTGTATTTAATACAAATGAAGGTCCTTAGCAGATCAGAATTTCTTAGTTTGCCTGTTCTAAAGTTGAGCCATTTTTACCCCCTCTCAGAACAAAATTATTTCATCCCATGTACAGGAGAGTTCCCTGAGAATGTTTTCACATGCTTTAAAATGTTGTGGGGTGGTTTATTTTTATTTATTGGTGTGTTTTGGGTGGGTTTGGTTTTGGGTTTTTGTTTGGTGGTTTGGTTTTTGTTTGTTTGCTTTTGTTTGGGAGTTTTGGGTTTTTCTGTTTGTTTTTTTTTTGATGGAGGGGAGGAAGGGGAAATTAGACTTAAGTTTTTAGTCATCTCTTTCTAAATAAATTAGTCACCCTGTGCTGCTTTTGTGTATTTGATGGAGAAAAGATAATCACCTCCAGAGAGTGATTAATTTATTCCTAAAATCAGAAGCATTGCCTTTTGGAGTTGCCTGGCTTTTCTGTGTAGATCATAAAGAAATTCTTAAGGTGGCAGATTGACATACAACCTCATACTAAGGTGGGAATGTAAACCCCATCCATACCGTCATGTTTGTGTCTGCCTATTTTTATACAGCCCAGGCTGGTGCTGATTTAGCCACCTTCTGAACTGATAATTTCTCTAATGACAGTTACTATAGCTGACAGTTATTGTTTGTGGTGAAGAGATTTTGAAAGATCTGGGTGATGTGAACTAATTACAGTACAGTTTCTGATGCGTATGATACAGACTGCAAACTGTTATACCAGGTGTTGATTTTATGAGTAATTCTGAAAATAATCTGGTTTCAAATATCAGAATTATTTTTTCTTTTGTTTGGTAATCCAAGGCTTTGCTTTTGTTTAATGTATTTCATTGAAGACGATATTCTCTTGCCCTGTTAAATATCTTCAGAAAAGCTTCGTTTGGAATTTTGTAGTCTTGTGTCTGTTAGGATAGTGCTATCGAAATCAAATATCTTTGCCTGTTCAGTTCATTCTTTTATGGTAGTGATGAGTTTAATTGTTTTTCCAATGTACTAATTTCCAGAATTTTCTCACTGGTTTCTTAAAATTGTGTTGAAGTATAGTGTTATCTATGTCATTCGTAACCATGTAACAGAAAAATGCCTGCATAATAAAAACCCACCTACGAGTAGATTCTGGCTTTGACATGTTCTCTATGCTCAGATAACTCTATAGTACTTTTTTACTTAGAAGTAACAGAAGTGAAGAATAGTTGATTTGTAACCTCATTATTGCTTTTAACACTTATGCTGTTTAGTACGTGAACTTCTGAGATATCAATTAGGTAATCACAAAGGCAAAATGCAACCTCTGGTCTCTGGGGGCTTTTGTTTTGTGTTTTTAACTGATCCTTTACAAGTTGATTAACCTGTAGGAGTTATTCTGTCACACAAGGCAAATAATTTGTGAGGAAAAAGAATTACAAATACAGATTAACTGCCAGGTTAATCTGTACTGGTGTTTCAGGGTTGTATGCAGTACCTTTTTGATTTCATAATACTGACTGAACATTGAACCCCTCTCCCAGGTGAACCACTGACTTTCCTATTCAGTATGAAAGAATGGGGAGGAGGCCAATCTGAGATGAACACTGGGGATCAGGCTGAGGCGGAGGCAGTGGTTTCAAAGTGCAGTGTTGTGAGTTGTAGACATATCAAAGCTTTGGGGCAGCCAACAAAAATCTGTGGAATTGAAGCTTAGTGGTTTTTAACTTGCAAATATTTGTGCCCAGTGGAGGGCAGAGTTTAAACCAATCCAATGACTGAACACCATCTTTTCTTTTTTCCTTTGAGATTCATTACTTACAAATTTATTTTTATGTTGAATGCTTGGGGGTTCTGCATTGTATTATGTCTTCACTGTCTTCCTTTTCTGTTTTGCATGCTTGCTTTTATTACTTCATATGTGCTTACCACTTTCACTTTGCATGGTCTGCTTGGCTTTTTGCTACCAACTTGTCCTACCAGCACCTGGACTTTTCCATGTCAGAACTTCCGTTGCAGTTATGTTTAGTCTGGGACCAGCATGATTGGCCCTTCGTGCCCTCTATAAAATCTGTGTCAGAGCATTATCTGGTATGTTCAATGCACAATATGACTGTAATCATAGTCCTGGATAAAGATGCATAATTAAATGTATATATCATAGCTCTTTAGTGTAAGGCTGATAGAGAAGGTGTGGTTTTCCCTCTACAAAGATTGTACTGTGTTTGACAAATCTGTCTGTGTAGATAGCCTGCTTGGAGACGTCATAGCAGCCTTCCAGTATCTGAAGGGGGCCTATAAAGATGCTGGGGAAAGACTCTTCATTAGGGACTGTAGTGATAGGACAAGGGGTAATGGGTTAAAACTTAAATGGGGAAGTTTAGATTGGATATAAGGAAGAAGTTCTTTACTGTGAGGGTGCTGAGGCACTGGAATGGCTTGCCCAGGGAGGTTGTGAGTGCTCCATCCCTGGCAGTGTTCAAGGCCAGGTTGGACAAAGCCTTGGGTGACATGGTTTAGTGTGAGGTGTCCCTGCCCATGGCAGGGGGGTTGGAACCAGATGATCTTCAGGTCCTTTCCAACCCTAACTATTCTATGATCCTATGATCTATTCACTGACGTTTCAGTTGGTCATTATTTCAGTGTAAGCTAGAGAAGTTGCCTATTAATCTGAAATATGTACTAATCCTTAGCATTCTGTCAGTGCCTATACAGGACTTATTCATAGCTGGCCATGCCTCAAACAATCAATGATCACCTGGCTTTCAAAACATTTGTAATTGTGTTCTTTTCTCTGAGGTGAAAACAGTGGCAACTCCTTGGCAATAAGAGGAGCTGAAAAGCTGAGGGTGTTGAATTCAAGAAAGTATTTTGCTCAAAACTGCAGACGTTTTATAGCTGAGAGCTGCTAGTAGCACTTTGAAGCTCTTTCTGTAAGAAACAGAATTTCTTCAGGAATGCAGGGCATAGTACAGATGTCAGATGTTGTCAAGTTCCAGGCAAAGTTTTCTTGCAGTCCTCATGTAGACTGGTCTGCCATTTGAACAAACTTGGTCTGGGTAATTACTATAAACTTCTGTTTTATATGAAAAGATAACAAGATAATCCTCAGTGGTGGAGGGAGTAATTGAATCTCTATGCATCTAGATATCCTTGGCAGTTTGTATTGTGTTTTTGTTGTTCAGCAGTGTATATTCTAATACTAGTTAGGTAACACGAATGGGGATTTAACTCCCAGTGAACTGGCACGCTGAGTGACCAATATAATACTGAACGAGGATGTGATCCTTTCCTCCTCATTGCACAGGGGTGGGTTCTAAAGTTAAGTTTACCTTTTTCCCTTGGCAAAGTGGTCTCACTTGCACTTTTATCTGTATTTGTCAATTTTCTACCCCAATATAGAAGTATATCCAAGAAGCCAGGAATCTGGGCAGCACTATTCGACAGCCCAAACTGTCTAACCTCTCTCCATCGGTAATTGCACAAACAAACTGGAAGTTTGTAGAAGGCTTGTTGAAGGAATGCCGAAATAAGGTAATACAGAGATAGTTCTGTTCTCTTGCACCTTATATTCATTCTTTATGGATCATTTTGTGGCCAGTATGTTTGAACTCTCCTCTTCCATCATCTGTTTCTGCTTTATTCATATAAAGGGTTTTGCATTCTAGTGAGAAATTCAGGAAAAGATAATGTGTTTAGCAGTTCTGCAAGGAGTGGAAACTTTATCAAACAGATTTATGATAGAGAATGTAAAATGATAGAAAGATTGAATATTGTGATGGGTCTTTATCACCCCACTGCCATGTCTATTATAGTATATTTCAGTTACTAATACCGAGGCTATACTATTTCAACAAGAGTGAATATTCCAAAAGAGAAGGTTCTGGTGAAAATACAGGAGCTTTTCTCATACCTAAAGGAAGTGGGTTAACAAACTTCTGAAATGTAAGTTTTCAAGCATTAAGCAAAGAAATTTGGCATTAGTTTGTAGACATGCTTCACCAGTATGTACTCAACAATATATTCATCTGAATTAAATGTTAATGTTTATACTACCACAGTAAAGAAAATAATTGACAAGTAGACACATTCTTGCCTTAAGTCAGTGGAGGTAATACAGCAATTGTACATAACTTTGTGAAACTGTGTTTGATACATGCATCTACTTCAGTTTTCTGTGTATATGAAACTGTCCAAATAATCCACTTTATAATAGAGGCATATGATGATGAAAATCCTTGAAGATAGACTGTGGAAATGCAACTCTAGTGAATGTAGTAAGCCTGCTGTTAGAAAAATTACCAGGGAAGGTGAGGAGAAGAAGCTAGAGGCTAACTGGTGATTCTTCATCTCAACCAAGACTGTGTGTAGGTGCCTAAGGGAGTATTACTCATTTGAGGGATACTCTAGAATAGCAACAAAGGTGAAAAAATGTGTAAGAGATGATCAGAAGTGATTCCCTAGTAATTTTCCCTCCAGGTTGCTATACAATGAATATTTTGTTACTGGAAGACTGTACTTCTAAATGCTGGTGAGAGCTTTGTTGACCAGAATGAAACTGCATGATTTAGGAGGACGTGGCTCATCAGGAAACTCAGGAGGTGCACTCCAGAATGGGTTTGGTTTAAACACAAACACCCTTCTGACAGAATGGAGTCTCACAAGAATAACGTATCCCCCTGCTACTTGGAAGCACTTGTGCATGTTCACCTACACTCGGAAGACGCAGACATAGCATATTGCTCCTAGTCCAGCACTCATCAGTCTTCAAAACCACTCAGGAACCTGTGTTGCAGGGCCTTGCTGCTAGGCCTCTCACTTGTCAATGTGTATCCTGCTGTTCCCTTTGTTCGAGTTATTCTGTGGAAGCTTATGTGTCCATTTGCAAGACCCCGTTAGAAAGATGGAAGAGGCTGTAAAGTAATCAACATTGCCGCAGCCGTGGCTTGAAAGACAGGGTAAAAGCAATGAAGTCATGCACTAGCTTCAGAAGTACTGTGTATACCCAGTTACTCTGCCAAATCTTTGCTATTATGTACTTCCTTGTTGGTTATTTAAAGAGTGTAAGTGATCTTGGAAGTTTCTATGGAAAGAATTAACTCTTTTTTGCCTTGTCCTATTTGAGACCAAGAGGATGTTGGTTGAAAAAATGGGCCGAGAAGCTGTGGAGCTGGGTCATGGTGAAGTGAATATCACAGGTGTGGAAGAGAATACCCTGATAGCCAGTCTGTGTGACCTCTTAGAAAGGATATGGAGCCACGGCCTGCAGGTCAAACAGGTGAGGAGCAAATACTCCTGTATGTTGCAAAGTGCACTTTCCTAAAGTCATGTTATGCCCTTCCAGTTTCTGCTTCCAGAGGATACCTTTTGTGTGCATATAGATGTGTTAAAATACTTCTGCCTCCCTCCAGCCTTTTTTATGTCAGTTACTTCCCCCTTGTCTGTCTCCATTTTCTGCTCTGGGGTATGTGCATGTGTACATGTAGATGTGTTCCACAGATGACTTCTTGGAAGGCTTTTTTGTTTGGTTTGGTATGTGGGTTTTGGTGTTGTTTTTTTCTTCAATAGGATGGTAAATAACATTTTTTTGGTGTTCGTAATACTTTTGCTAATGAAGTTGCATAGGCTAGAATGCAGCATATGCTAAAGATGCTCTAAATGGGATATGGTATAGGGATTTTGTTTTCATGCATGTTAATTAAGAGTTAAACCCTTCCTATTTTTGTTCTTCCTGAATGATGGAGGGATAGTTAAGTGATATTTGCAAGATCGCTAGTTAGGGGTGTTGCTTTTCTTATGAAACTCATAATTGTCATGTTCTTCTGTTTGTAGTCACTTTTGGGACTACATGGATTTTGGAAGGCCTTTATCTTTTCCTTCTCCTTTGTACAAAGGAATAGCAAGGACAGCGAGAATGATAACTTATTCTTTTTTTAAAGAATGTGCAGAATAAATATACATAGTCCAGTCAAACTGTAATTCAGTATCTCTGTTCCCAGCACCCAAGCACCAGTGTTAAATCTGCTCTCCTTCAAACTACATAGCAGTTCTCTATGTGAAGATTTATTGTGTGATTCTCTCCCTTCCCTCTTGTATATCACTTAGGATAGAAGCTGTACTGCTTTCATCTTAGAAGACAAAGCATCAGTATACTCTGCTTCAGCTCAGATTTGGGCCTTTCAGACCACCAGACGGCCAACCGTACATAAGGTTAATGCTTTGGATTGATTGCAGATGTTAGCAAACAGTGCTGAATGGTGGAATAGAGTAGTGGAATATAATAGAGTCCTGATGGAGGAAGTGCAGCACATCTTGTCTTATGATCCACCACCAATTCTGTGTGTGCTCTGGCCTTTATTAAATATGTAAAAGCCTGCTGGTCTAGACATGGGTTTTATTTTATTTTTCAATATGGAGCCAAGTAAGACACTTCTTTCACAATTGAGCATGGTAATGAGGATGACTTTCATTCCACCAATGCCTGCTTTTACCTCTTTCCTGCTGATGAACCCTGAAAATCCTACATTAGCTTTCTGCCAATTCTTTCACCTGCAGAGTGAATCCACACCTTCCTTTGCCCACAGCAGCGCAGGAGAGTTGTCAGATATAAGATCTAATGACTGAAGTAGTCTGAACTTTCAGAAGGCTGTGGTTATTAGAATCACAGAATCATAGAATAGTTAGGGTTGGAAAAGACCTTATGATGATCTAGTTCCAATCCCCTGCCATGGGCAGGGACACCTCACACTAAACCATATCACCCAAGGCTCTGTCCAACCTGGCCTTGAACACTGCCAGGGATGGAGCATTCACAACCTCCCTGGGCAACCCATTCCAGTGCCTCACCACCCTCACAGTAAAGAACTTCTTCCTTCTATCCAGTCTAAACCTCCCCTGTATAAGTTTTAACTTGTTAGGTGTTGTCCTATCACTACAGTCCCTAATGAAGAGTCTTTGCCCAGCCTCCCTATAGGCCTCCTTTAGATACTGGAAGGCTACTATGAGGTCTCTACGCAGCCTTCTCTTCTCCAGGCTGAACAACCCCAACTTTCTCAGCCTGTCTTCATATGGGAGGTGCTCCAGACCCCTGATCATTCTTGTGGCCTCCTCTGGACTTGTACCAACAGCTCCATGTCCTTTTGATGTTGAGGACACCAGAACTGCACACAATACTCCAAGTGAGGTCTCACGAGAGCAGAGTAGAGGGGCAGGATCACCTCCTTTGACCTGCTGGTCACGCTTCTTTTGATGCAGCCCAGGATACGGTTGCTTTCTGGGCTGTGAGCACACACTGAAGCCGGATCATATTCATTTTCTCATCGACCAACACCCCCAAGTCCTTCTCCTCAGGGCTGCTCTGAATCTCTTCTCTGCCCAACGTGGAGCTGTGCCTGGGATTGCTCCGACCCAGGTGTAGGACCTTGCACTTGTCATGGTTAAACTTCATGAGGTTGGCATCAGCCCACCTCACAAGTGTGTCAAGGTCCCTCTGGATGGCATTCCTTCCCTCCAGTGTATCAACCAACCCACACAGCTTGGTGTCATCGGCAAACTTGCTGAGGGCACACTCAACCCCACTGTCCATGGCAGCAATAAAGATGTTGAACAAGACCGATCCCAACACCGATCCCTGAGGGACACCACTCGTTACTGGTCTCCAGCTGGACATTGAGCCATTGACCACAACTCTTTGCATGCAGCCATCCAGCCAGTTCTTTATCCACTGCGTGGTCCACCTATCAAACTACTGTCTCTCCAATATAGAGACAAGGATGTCATGTGGAACAGTGTCGAACGCTTTTCACAAGTCCAGGTAGATGACATCAACTGCTCTACCCCTGTCCATCAGTTCCATAGCCCCATCATAGAATGGGGCATCATATTCTTTTGCCTGTTCTCTGTCCTCCTGCTTCCCTTAGGCTGTGTTCCTTTCCTTTATACAGCTTGCATCATCACTGCTATTTGGTGAAGTTAAAGGAGAGTAACATGATAGTACAGAAAGTGGGCAGATATATGTACAGTGTATGAGTTCTTACATGCATCATATTGTTGACATCTGTTTGCTGCAGGACCCTGTGCTGCTTTTTGTGAGCTGTTGCAGTTTTCCTTGCCATGGCGACCAGTTGCTGAACACTAGACTATGCGTGCATGTGTATGTTCACTGAGAGAAATGCCATTTTGAATGTAGCAGTTCCCTGGTGTTTTTCATGCTCCCTTTTAATGTTTTTATAAGACTTGCAATTTTGGCTTCCCATCTTGGATCTGTCAGGTATACACATGAGATATTGAGCTTCTCTGAATTTTGGTAAAAGTTCAGCAGTGAATGCATATTTTTAATAGATTTTTCTCAACACAGATGTTAGAGACACTCTAGGCATTATCTTCTGGGGGCAGGCTGCTTCTGGAATAATACTTCATTGTCGTTACTTCTTTATGTCAGTGAGTGAGCTATACTATTAAAATTCAGAGATTTTTAAAGATAGTGTTTTAAAAAAAGGTATTTCAGAGATGAGCTATAATTACTGCACTTTCAGGAAGCCACTTACATGACTCTAGATGACATTAATAGTGCAGAATTGACAGTCACAGTTTCTGCACAAAGTTGTAAATAAAAATACGGCTTTATCATATGACTGCATTTCTGAAAGGCAAAACTGCAAAATCTTTCCTGGGATTTCATGTTCATATAATAATTTAGGGTAATATTAATAAATTCCCTCTCTAAGTAATTTCAATCAGTGTCTTTGAGAGCCCCTGTTAAATTACTGCTGCCTTTCTGTAGCTTTGCAAGATTCTGGTTTATTGTGCAGAATATTTTAGGATGAATCCAAGAATCTATTTAGTTTGCCAGTGAAAGATTTCCTCAACTGTGTTAAGCTACCAGCAGTTTAAGAAAGCAACAATGAGCAATGTGCACCTTTTAACATCATTTGATGGATTTACCTTGGCCTAAATACTACATCTCAAGCTGTAACTTTTAAGTTGGTTTTATGATGTGTAGCACTGGAGTATTATTGCTGATGTGCTTTCATTGTCTTGTTTGTGTTTTGAGTTGTCATATTATGTGTGTGATTATCCAAGTCCTTTGCCTCATGAAATAGAGGGGAATCTTGGGGTTCTAAAAATTTACAGCATGCAACTGTAGGCCTGTATTACCCTCAAGACAACAAATGCACAAGGCTTGATCCGGTTATAAGATGGTTTACACAGACTGGTTCTATATCTCTTGTCACTTCACTGCTGGAACGGCAGGGTGAGAAAGACACATAGTACATGTTATGTCCTCAGAACTCTGCTTGCACATAGTCTTTTACAAGCATTTAAATGTTCTCTTATGATGTTAATGAGCTATGAGGATGGAAGTTCAGTTGGCTTTTTTTCCTGTTACCAGAATCATTAGATCCCAGTACTTTGACTCTGGTTTTAATTTCTCAACCTCTTTACAGTTCCTCAGCACCTCCAACTTGTGTCTCATTTTTGATTTTTACTAACGGCTTTGTAGGGAGAAATGTATTTAAATCAAGTCATTGTTATGGCTGGTACTTTCAGTGGTGATTTAAACTTTTTGGTTTAATTTTATTTAACGGATAGTGATTTCTTTAATGAGTTTTTTGTTTTGTTTTTTCTTTTTTTTAATTTTAGGGAAAGTCTGCTTTGTGGTCTCATCTGTTACACTACCTAGAAAACAGACAGAGAAAAATGACATCAGGCAGCTTCAGTTCCTCAGGTAAGATTGGATTCCACTTGAAGAAGATGATAAAAAGTTGAGTAAGAGCTGCCTGCAGATTTGCACCATGCAGAGATTGTTTTCTTGGAAATACCCTTCACTCAATATAACTGAATCAAGTATTTTATCTGCTGCAGAATTAATATGGACCTGGTGTATTGTTCCAGTATGTTTTGTGAAAAATAAACGTGTTTCAATTGAGCCCGTTTTTTTGGGTCTGGTGTCTGGCTACTGCAGATATCAGAAATATCTGGTGTTTCGAAGATAGGCTTTAAAGTTTATTGCTGTGATATACCAGCCTTCATATGACACATTGTCACTGCATGGCTGACAGAGCATGTTGAATTGTGGATGGGAGTGGAAAACAAGTATAAATAAATACAATTGAGCTCTATGTACTGAAATTTTACTTTCTGTCTTGAAAAACAATTGAACAGTAGGCTTATTGTTAAAAAGACATGGAAAAAACTGCAACAAACCCAAGAAACAACAAACAACACAGTAGAAACATTTTAATTTTTGTTATATACAGTGACGCAGTAACAATAATATTACAAGGTGTTTCTAATGTTATTAATGTAATTTTAAAGCACTACTACTTGTGTCAGATGTGGGCATAGGATTATAACACAAGGTATACCCTTTGTGTATAATTCCAAAAAGGGGTATAGGTGGGTTTGGGGGAAGCAGTGGGTGCTGTAGGCAAAAGCTGAGCATTACTAACTTGCACAGGGTCCTGGTAAGTAATCAGAACCAAAGATTTGGAAAGTATTAAGGTCTCTTGAATGTCACTTGGTCCATAGTGGTTTTGCGTATCAGACTGAAGTTGCAATCATTTTCATGCTTTCTAACTTTGGATTTAGGGCAGGGACTGTATTTAACATACAGCTTGATTATAGAGTGTAATTTGAAAGGTAAGAGTAATAATGTTGCTTAAAAACCCCAAAGTGTTCTATTTTAAAAAATAGTGGTGTTACAGGAGCATGCAAAGTGATAGATTAGTTCAGTGTGGTGTACTGAGCAAAACACGTTGAACACAGTTTTCTGGTGTCAATAGTGCCAGTCATTTTTACTATATAGAAAGAAAATAGGGTAGTCTTTAGAAAATAATACTTGATTAGTATATATCTTAAGCCATTTGATATTAGACCAATTTCAGTTTAATCACAGTTTATTAATGTGTTTAATGCTCAGTGTGTGCTGATCTGCATAACCATCTGTGTAGCATATTAGATTTTTCTGTCACTTGAAGTTGAAATATGCCACGATATCTTCACAAAGCAGTAGTCACCAGTAACTCAAGAGTGCGAGTTGATGTTAATTGACCTTTTATGTATATATATATATAATTTTAAAATCTTTATATGAATTTATACTAACACACTCTGTTCTTCTGAGTCTAGGAATACTTCTTGATTCAGAAAGGAGAAAGTCTGATACCAGTCCAGCCATGTCACCTCTTAGAATCTCTCTTGTCCAGGATATGAGGTGAGTTTAAGCTATTAAAACTAGCACAGAAACTTACGAGGTTTGCATACTTGTTTCTGTGTTTCACACAGTGGGGCGGTGGGGGGAATGTGGGTGAGAAACCTGCTGAAGTGTTTTAAGGTATATAGTGCAACCTTTTCACTGACCTTTACAAAAACATTTCATACAGTTGAGATTTTATATTGTCACAGCTACTGCTTATAGAAATACACTGGCACAGTTTTAATCTTTTTGTTTTCTTCTAAGTACGCTGTATTGTTTTATTTCCACAGACATGTGGGTGTAGTGTATGTGTTTTCCCAGTCATTGACAAATTGGTTGCATAGCTCTGAGCTCATTCTTAATTCTCAGTGAAGAAAGCAGTTTAAAGAACTTGATATAAAGAATGGGTTTATCTAACAATGAGTGCTGTAGTGTGAATAAAACTGTAACTTATGCTCAATGCCTTCTTTTCACTACATCAAAAAACAGTATGCATAACTTCTAAATTATTTTTGAAAGGCTTTTTTTATCCTCTTTTTTCCTTACCAACATCTAAGTTTTTCAGCAGGGAGGAGTGAATTTTCAAGGGACATGCTTGTCCTTTCAAAATATACCATTTGTTCCTTGTATGTAAGGAAAGCTACTGCTGAGCATACAAAGACAGTATTTAATTTTACAAAGCACTCAGCCATAAATACTGCAGTGATAAGGTCCAGAATGATTCTTAAATCATGTGAGGCAATGGGCCTGCTTTAGAATTTTGTAAATAGGGCACTGCATTGCAGATATTTCCTTTTCGGGCTCTTATTCTTTGTGAGCTAAATCTGCAAGGAATTTAGATAGGGCTGAATGTTTAGGTGCTCGTGTCTCTCTCTCTAGTAGTTTGCCTATAATTTTGGATTGATGGATAGCTTGATTCAAAAGGTCTGTCACACTTTGAAAATACTGGACAGTGTCTTTTGTTTGTTTTTTCTTCCCAGGCATATTCAGAACATTAGTGAGATCAAAACAGATGTTGGGAAGGCCAGAGCCTGGGTTCGTCTCTCTATGGAAAAGAAGTTGCTCTCTAGGCACCTAAAACAGCTGCTTTCAGACCATGAACTCACTAAGTAAGACAATTTATCTTGGACAAAGCTGTTAAAAAATAAAACCTGTTCGGTTGTCTAACTTCAGAAACTCAGAAGCCCCTATCCTTCCACCTGCTTAGAAGGGTGCAAAAGCAATAGAACTAACGACCCTTTCAAGTGTGTCTCTGTACCTGTGTGTTTGGAATTGTGATTCAGTGATGGCATTCTTCAGATACAGAATCAGTTCTGTCGGGCTGCCTGCAACTTTGAGGTGAAATCTTTAAAAGTTGCTATGGATTAAATGAAAAGGAGCCTAAGTCCAAACACCACTACTTTGCTGAGTCAAGCTTTTTGTTTTGGCTCACCTTCTGTGTGGGATTATTTTGTGTTCCTTGGATTGTTTGCGTGGTTTTGCAGTGCATTACAGAGTGCAACTTAGGTCCTGGTAGCAGTTGGGTCATGGTATGGAAAGCATAAAGGCACATCCACATTGTTTTTTTTGTGGTTCTCATTAGCGAGACTCAAGCTGACTGTTCCTTAGTTTCTCACTTCTGTTACCAAATCTGAGACATTCTTGTAACTGCTTTCACAGCCATGTAAAATACTGTAGATAAACCACACCAAAAGTTGATTTTAAGAAAACAAATTAATAGTGTACATGCAGTACCTTGGAGGCGATCAGTTCTTGAGTCTCATTCTGGGGCCATAGGCTTAAGATGAGACTTGGTAATCTTTTGAAATCTTCCATCTAAATTTTTCAGAGCATGATTGTCCACATCTCTAGTTCAAACTGACATTGTCTCAGCTTTGTTCATCGTCTCCTGCACAGTAAAGGTTTTGCATTTATAGCCTGCTTAAGAACATAAAGTAAATTCGTTTCATAGTAGTAAAATATTTGCTATTATAATTATTTTTGGTTTTATTACTTCTCCTAAACATTTCAAAATATGTCACTTCCAATTCCTCATACGCGAAGTCATTAAAAAAAGATATGAAAAGACCCAACCACTGAGACCCAAGACACTGCTTAAAGAGTAATTGTACTATGGGAAGAAAAGGGGACAAGTACATGAAGTATGAAGGGGAGGAAGATGTGAGAACTGAAGACATGAACCTATGGAGTTCCAAACACTGGTGTCTTAAACTCTGAAGTACTCTGTGCTAGTGCTTCTTATAAGTACTCAAAGAACAAAAGGAGAAATGCTCAGCGCAAGGACCCGTGTATGTGATGTCTAGAGCCCATGCACATTGTAAACATAATTATTTTGTAAATAGTTGCAATAATCAGAGTACAAGCCATATTTAATACTAATTTTTTTAAGAGTAAGGATTTGAGATTTATTTAATGTAAGCTGTGCAGGAAACAATAAAGTGTGCCAATAAGGTTGAATATACTGGTTACTGCATGGAAATGAAAGGTTCCCGTGTATGGGCCCTAGGAATTGCCACTAGCTTTATTTGAAGACTTCTTTCTGGAGACAGTTTAATCTACGCTGTCTGCTCTTCATTTCCTCTCTTCGCAGTCACGTCACCTTCCAAGAAATGTCTTCTCCCCAAATCCCCTCAAGCCCCAGCTGCTAGTTATTTGAGATTTGCCTTGTATTGAATTGTTTTGAACATTCTGATGAGTCTGTGGCCTTCCAACAGTGAGTAAAGAAAAGCTGAAAGACAAAGTCAGGACAGCTAATAAATCTACTTGTATCTCAAAATTAAGGTTAGCCCTCCTCAGTGAGGTCGGCAGTCCAGATTGGGTTAAATTAGCTGTGCTTTCCCCATGTAGAACAGGTGCTGTGCGACGACTTTGAGCATATTCTCCTCCTCCTGTCCCTCCCCCCCTTCACCTCCAAGAATTAAACCCCCAGCTCTATCAGACACATTCTAATTCTCTAGAATAGACTGAGACAGTTGCAAAAATATGTTTAAAATGAAAGTGACAAGTGAAGGAGCAACTTGTATAGAAATGACATCAGTTCTTTGCAATCCTGTGTGCCTTGTGCTACCTATTTAGATACCCTACTGAAAAGTGTTCTGTGGAGCATGGATTTAAAATGTGCTCCATTTGGTTTTGGAGGAAGCAGTGCCAAGTTCAGTGAGATACTAAAAGTAATTGTGCAACTGATGATATTTTACAGTTAACATGACTGTATTTTGAAGCAACTATTAGGTATTTTAATTAACTCGTTTGCTTCACTTGGCATTTGCTAAAAATATAGAAAACCTGAAATGTTCAGTTTCTTTCTAGTCTGCAGAGGGACTAGAGTTAGGGAACAGAAGGAAGTCACATTGCTTCACTCCTCAAACTCCATTGTGTTCCCAAGTAAACTGGGAAATCTTACACTCTGAAAAGGTAGGGCAGCACATACCCTTGTAGACAGGCTGTCTAAACATGTGGTTCAGATTGTTCAAATGAAACATGGACGCGATCACCCACGAGACCTTTGTGGGTGTCCTGGGTTCAGCAGTAGCAGTCATTTTTCTCCTTCTTAGTAGCTGGTGCAGTGCTGTGGTTTTGACTTTCAGCCTGGGAACAGTGCTTATAGCACCAGTGTTTTTAGTTGTTGCTCAGTAATGTTTACTCCGACCAAGGACTTTGTGAGTCTCATGCTCTGCCAGAGAGGATGGGAAGCCAGGAGGAATCAGAGGCAGGACACCTGACCTAAACTAGTCAAAGAGGTATTCCATACCACAGCACGTCATGCCCTGTATATAAACTGGGGGCGGTTACCTGGAAAGGCTAGATCACTGCTCAGTCAGGTTGGGTATTGGTTGGCGGGTGGTGAGCGGTTGTATTCTCTCCCTTTGTTATTTCCCTTCTCATTACTATTACTGGTGGTAGCAGCAGTGGTTTGTGCTATACCTTGGTTACTGGACTGTTCTTATCTCAACCCATGGCAGATTGCAACTCCTGTGACTACAAGCAGGTTATGTTGATTTCAGGCTCAGTATCTATTTCCTTTGAACATTCCTGTCAATCTCTCATGTTATGTTTGTTATGCAAGTGAGAATATGTGTGTGTGTGTTAATATTAATTGATCTGCTTTGCAAATTTCTGGCTTGTGAGTCACTTGCTGACTTTTCTGTAATTGATGTCTGAAATTGAGGGGAGTTGTCAGGATGCCCTCCTGGCAGGAAGAACCTGGACATGGCTGTGTCAGTATTTCATGCATTCATGACATTTTGAATATTCCTCTGGCATCAGTCAGATTTTGATACATCTTGGAATGCTCTTTTATGATTATTCACCAACACTGGTATCATTTATTTGTTGCATAATTAAGAAAAATAATGGTGATTGCTGTGTACAAGTGAGTAACTTAAGAGTATTTTCGAGTCAAAATTTTGCACTTAAAAACCTTGAGGTTGTAAAATAATTTCAAGGTTTCTCCCTTGCAAATTATGCAGGGTTAAAGTCTCTAATGTGTTTGAGTAATTTCAGTAAGTTTAAAAGATTGTTTCCACTAACAGTGCATCCTTCTGCATAGGTGTTAGTGTCTCTATTAGTAGAGTAGGCTACTGAGCTACATCTTTTGATATTTCCACTTAAAAGAAGTTGCACTTCTGTTCATTGTTGCAGTCAGAGGAAAGTGTTTTCAACCCAGTAGAAGGGAACAGTAGGACTTTAAGCCTTTAAGGAGGACTTTAGACATGCAAGACTTTGCAAGTCTGTGATTTTGTTCATCAGGAGCTGTGTACTGTCAGCACTGAAGCTATTCCCTGAATTTTATGCAGGTTGTTGTAGGCCCTAGTTATCACCTATAGGCTCAGTGTTTGCCCTAGTGTGCTGCGGAATGGACTCAGTCAGAGATCAGTATGATCAGACAAAAAGCCATTTATTGCAAAGCATTAACTCCTTATATACTATTGCTTACACACACCTACAGCAATTTGGCATATCATGATTGGATACTTGTCGTGAAGACCCTTGGTGACTAACATATAATTGGTTAAGCACAGGTGTGAGAACTTGACCTCGAACACTTGCCAACAGTACACAGTTCTTGTAACTCAGTGAATTCCAGCTTCTTCTTATCTTGCTTGCTTAAGCTTCCTCGGGCCTCTCACGGCCTTGCTGTATCCCTCACAGTTATTCAGAGCTCATGTACCAAATATCCATTCTCCTGTGAAAACACTGTCTCCACATCTCCCCCTTTTTAGTTTTAGTAAAAGTTTTTTACAATTTGGGGTGTCTGCTCTATCACTGCTTGACTTGTGTAACATAACAACCCACTACTCTAGGCAGCATTATTTCAGTAAGATTAGTCTGATTTGAAGTTACTTGAACCTTTATAACATGTGGCATACCAGTGAATCCTACACACCATGTAACAGGTTGGAATATTTGGGATTTAACAGATGTGCCCAGTGTACTTGTCCATTACCCATGGTCACACATAATAGAACAGATATTACAAAGATTTCTGTCATTGCTGTTTCTTTATGTTGTTGAGCTCTGCGGCTTTGTACGTTTCTCTGGCAGTCAGTATGGTCCTGTTGATAGCTGTACACAGCTGGGCCTGCCCTTTTTCTCCTGGATGGCTCTCTGATAACAGCGGAGGCCATCCCTCGCATCAAGGTGGCTAGTAAATACAGGTAGTTTTATAGACAAAATCACAACCTCTAATAATAGCTACTTTACAAGCATGCATATTCAAGCTGTTACTTTTCAGTTGCCCCCAAGTGATGTTTTGAAATAATTCATTTTCCTCTATCTCATTCTGCTTGGGGTATTCATAGTCAGCTCCTGTAGCTGATGCATCGAGTTCTTCCACTCGTTTGTCCAGCTCATGGCAAGGCTTGACAAACTTTGCAGGCAGCCACCGTGGACCTCTGGGTAGGAGGACACAAATATACCCCTTCCCCTGGGTTATCAGTTCTTGAGAAATAGACAGGTTAAAGTGATTCCTTAAAGCAGAAGCATTCTGATGCAAACGGAATGTGAAGCAGCTGCAGAAGTAAACGGCA
Source organism: Melopsittacus undulatus (assembly GCF_012275295.1). NCBI lineage: Eukaryota > Metazoa > Chordata > Aves > Psittaciformes > Psittaculidae > Melopsittacus > Melopsittacus undulatus. Next base: position 53,908,646 of record NC_047530.1, read on the forward strand.
GTGTTAACAGCCAAGGAGTTTGCTCCATCACTAGTGTCCTTTGAAAAGTCTTCTAACTGTCTTATGTGCTGGTGGACTCTCCCATGGCACAATCTGCTGGGAAGTAACTTCTGAGGACTCTCTTGCTTCAGTTCTATCATTTTAACATTGCCAAAATGTTGTCAGAGAATACAAAATCACTTTTTCCATCTTGGAGTGTTGGGTGGGAGAAGACCCTTAGACCACTCCAAACTTTGATTTCAATGGGTGGAAAATAGTGTGGACAATTGGACTGATGCAGTTGTGAGACTTCAGACTTGCCGAATGTCAGCATACCTTGGTACATTAAATACTGTTGGCTCTACCAGAATCACTTGTCATTTGTAATTGCTTGCCCATTCTTCATAGTTTGCCTAATCAATAAGCACAGCAGAAAACATTTCACTGAAAGTCTCTTGTTACTATAACAGATCATTTGTTTTGCTTTGTCAGAAAACTCTACAAGCGTTATGCATTCCTCCGCTGTGATGATGAGAAAGAACAATTCTTATATCATCTCCTGTCATTCAATGCTGTTGATTACTTTTGTTTTACCAATGTTTTCACAACAATCTGTAAGTATTTGCTTTCCCTGGAACTCTGATTTCCAGATTTGGTTGAGTCCTTATCCAAAATTCTAAACTGCTCTGAGCAACATGCCTGAATGTATTTGTCTTTTCCTGTGTGCATCTGAGTGTGCTGTAATCCTGTTTCTGTGATCTTCTCTGGTGGGCAGTAGTGTCTGTATTTGTGTCACTAAAGGCTTTTGTTTATAACCTTATAAAATAAGCAGCTTTAGTCCTTTTAGTTGAGGGAGAGTTCTCAACAGCAAATTTTGTGGGCTTGTTGCATGATGCTGAACAAGAACCATATGGATTGCTCATTATCAAAATAAGAATATTAACACCTACTCGGAATTAAAAGAAAACAAAAAAATCTTTCTCCTTTCATGCTCAGCCTACTTTGCCATATGCCTGTCTCTGAGTTTCAGATAAGAATGAAATACCCATTGTGGGCTGCATCAGAACTCTGCAATGCACTGAACTGCTTCTTTGGCTTTCTTTTCTTTCTTTTTTTAAAAATAGATGCCCTAGAGAAACTTCTAACCTGTTGTTGCTGATGCATAAGCATATTACAGAGTCCTCATGCATTTGTGTACCTGCTGCTGCAGGACCTCACTAGTAGGGAGGAATAAGGAAAGACTTCAGCAAGTCTTATAAAACTGGGGATGGGGGGGTGTGAAAGGACCCCTGTGGCCCCATGGTAGGAGCTACCCTTGATGGTATGTTATGTTATGATCCATGTTTATGTGTATGAAAGGCAAAACAAGCAGACATCTAAAATGTATGTAAAATGATTTGAAGCAGAATTATGTTTTTGTGGTCTTGTGGGCAAGTTCTGGACAATGCTAAAATCTAGTCTGCTGGACGAAGTTAAATTGTCTCTTACTTTAAAACTATTAGCATAGAAAATAAAAAGGGAAATGTATTAATTAATTCTTAAATGCCATGAGCATCGAGCTTTTAAGAAAATCCAACCACCAAATAGTTTCTTGAGGGCTCTGATAGCTGAGGAGATATTGAGAAAGAAATGTATTAAATGCCTCAGCTGAAAAGCTCTAACTGCAATCCATTTATGCACTATCAAAGAAGGGCAGATTGCCAAGAAACACAATGACCATTCAGATAATTGTTATAAAAGTTTGGGTAATAGGGGGCTGTGCATGAGATACTAGGCAGTTAAAGAGCATGCACATTTCCTCAGGAGCAGATGTCTCCTGAGTCAGAGAAGGGGTTGTAACTTGGGTGATACTACGTTGAATTAGTCATTGGTAAACCAGGGGACCAGGAAGTGTTTGAGCAAGTCTGGTGCCAGTTAGAGGAGAAAAAGCTGTTTATTCTTCTTAGAATCAAGATGTATTATGGACAGCATAATTAAGAGCAATATGGTACAGAGAAACTTTCAGCATTATAAACTATTTTCACTGAGTTTGTTCAGCCACACTAGTGAATGCTGGTGCAAGAAAGCCCTGCAAACATAGGCTTTGGTTAGTAATTGAATGGGGATTGGTGTTAGCTATGTAGTGTGTGTACATGCACGAACAAAAGCAGGCAGTTAGGAGTTGAGTATTGTGTTGCATGCTGAGCTGCAATGTAGTCCTAGATACATGAATATTCTGTCTTCACTTTCTTGTCTCTAAGCTGGGGACGAGTAACCATCTTCATGATATGTTTTGGGGCTGATAAATGAAAAATTATGCCATCCATACTTCTTTTTCCAGTTGATAGTGTTTTGCTGTCAGCTCTGCTTCTTAATGACTGCTATATGTACATTTCCTGATTGTCAATCACTGCTTAGTATGCAGGTGTTAGCATGATTAAATAGTAACTCTGATGTTTTAACATTTCATGGTGCTGTAGTATTATTTTGACTTACCTTCCCCCCCCCTTTTCATTAAAGAGGTTAAGTAACTATCTTTCATTTCTGAAGCGTAATTTCTTCTTGTGTTTGCAGTGATACCATACCATATATTGATTGTTCCTAGCAAGAAACTTGGTGGCTCAATGTTTACAGCCAATCCTTGGATCTGTATCTCCGGAGAACTGGGTGAAACAGGAGTCCTGCAGATTCCCAGGAATATATTAGAAATGACTTTTGAGGTTTGTATTGCTTTAAACAAAAAATGCTTTGGATGTTCTGTTTATTCAGTTTTAAATTCCCCCTTTGCTATACCATCTTGCTATACATTTCGTATCATTAGTCTGTGTGGTTAATCACAAATATTTCCTGTGCCTGCACATAACAAATTTAATCTATATTTAATAACATGTGGAACAAAATGACTGACAAATCCTTATTGCAAATATAAAGACTGTCTTTATATTACAATTTTGTGCTGTTATGGTGGGAGGTATCATATCCTCTTCTGTTGGAAGTGAAGTTATTCTGCACTGATTCTTGTGCGTGTGTATGCATTGGGTAAAATTTAATTGAAAAATCTAGTTTAACTGTTGTTTCTGATGATGAAAATAGCATTTAACAAAGAAAAGCAAACAAAACCAAATAAGACCACCTATACCTAAAAAGTCCAGAATCAATCATGTGGTTAGGAAAAGGGAACCACATTTCTGATTCCCTATCTGAGCATGTTCTTTAATAGTTTATGTCTCCAACGTGCTGCTCTTTTTCAGTATGCACTGACAAATTCTTTGTTCAATTTGCAGTGCCAGAACCTGGGAAAACTGACCACAGTGCAAATAGGACATGATAATTCAGGACTGTATGCCAAGTGGCTAGTGGAATATGTTATGGTCAGAAATGAAATAACAGGGCATACTTACAAGTAAGTATCATCCTGAAATTTCATATTGGGTAAGTAGAATTTCTGCGGGGAGCTGGCACAGCAGCACTTGTTTGATTAGAAAGGTCTTATCTCCTGAGACTTTGTGTCTACAGTTGCTGCTACCTGAAAGCATAGAAAGGTCATTTGGCTTCTGGCATTAAACAAGTTGTGATTCTTATAAAATGAAGCAGAGTTTTCAGTTTGCAGATGCTCATGACTAGCCTTAAAACATTGGCAGAGAAGCTGAGTTGAGTGTGGGACATCTTAAAAATAATCTCCCTCGAACCCAAGGAAGAAGTAGCAAGTTAGAGCTTGCAGCTCATCAAACATGGGTGGTATTTTATATTAAGGCTGAGTGCTCTAGGTGTTACAGAGAAACCTTTGGACACATTCTGGAACACAGGGGCTTACAAGTGTTGGAAACCTGTGTTTGCATAGTGAAAGTAAAGGAACAAGATTTACAGTAAAAGTTAAATTAGGTACAGTATAGTTTGATACCCTGTCCTTTGTCAGAGAAACTGTCAGGCTCATGTTGATGGCAAACTGGTGGGTTAAGTCCACTCAGTTTTCCATGTCAGCTTGTTTGTAGTTAAATGAAGAGGCAAGATTCTAGTTTTGGATGCTATTCAGTTTTCTGATTAATCTGATTAAACTGACTTCAACATTGATTTGTAGAAGGTGATGATAAGCAAGTGAGCATGTGTGCTTTCTGTGTCTAATTTAATATCCCAGTTTCAATAGACGTATAGGTGTTTCGGCCTTTCAGTATATGTTTGAGTTTTTTTTGTTTTGTGGCTGGCCTGCTATGTAATCCATGAAAGCATAGGAGTATTTCACCACCCTTCTATAGTGTGTAGTGGGTCTTCCACTTCTACCTCTTTTTCCTCTGCAGCTCTCAAGTCATATACTACATACAGGACAAGACAAAATCTGCCACTCTTTTCTTTGCAAATAATTCAGTGCAACATTTAGTACAGACTTGAAACTGAAAAACTGGGGTTTTTTTATGCATCTGCTGGCAAAAGCTAAATCCAGGTCTTTGTTGCTAGATGAATGGTGTATTTCTAGTAACTATCCCAGCAGAATTTGAGGTTTATGCAGCTGCAGTTGAAAGTCTTTGGCATGGGATTGAATCAGGGATGAAGGACTTGATCCACGTATCTCCTTTATGTTTTTAGGTTTCCCTGTGGAAGATGGCTTGGAAAAGGAATGGATGATGGCAGCTTAGAGAGGATCCTGGTGGGAGAGTTGCTGACTTCCCACACTGAGGTTGATGAGCGGCAGTGCCGAACCCCTCCTTTGCAGCAGTCACCAAGCATGATCAGAAGATTTGTCACTATATCGCCAAACAATAAGCCAAGTGAGTGGTGGAGGTTGTCTTGTCTTGTACTGTCTGCATCATTACCTGGGAAGAGATTCTTGCAAACAGAACTACAGTTTCCTTGTATTTTAGACCTGTAGCTTGGAGAGAACCTGGGAAACTCACTTAGCCCAAACCCCTGCCCCAGGTCCAGCTAATTTCTGAATTACAATCCTGAGCAAGCTGTTCCACCTAATCAAGTTCTTAAAGTCCCCAAGGATGGAAGGAAGATGTCTCTGGACTTCTGGTTCAGTGCTTAGCAGCCCTAGTGGTGTTTTTTGTATTCTTCTTTCATCTGTGGAGTGAATGCTATGGAAGAAGGTAAAAATTTGCTGTCCTGTCTTTACTTGTCCTTCATGGACAAAAAACTTGCTAGTGGTTTCTATTAATGGACTGCAGTTTTCTATTGAGGTTGTTGTTCTGGGCTGTCTTGTTCCTGATAAATTAGGAACAGGTGGTTACTTTTTTTCCCAGCATGGTTGGGTTCACAGTGAAGCTATCACAGGAATAATTTCTAGGACATCTAAGTTTTGTGGTCTTAATCAAGCACAGCTCCTTTTCTTAGCTTTGGGCCCTGGTCTGAAATTTCACTGAATATGTAAAAACCCTTTCCACCTGCTGTTGTGTTGAAACACCACAGTGTTAGTTTTGGTATAAACCCAAACCATCTCAATTTCTATCTCCTCCACATTAAGTACAAGTAGAAGTAGATTTCTATTATCCATAGTCCAGCACCTTTTCACTAACAGCGTAAGTTATGCTGGTTCATGCTCCTTTTTTCTATTGGATGCCTCACTCCTTGTGAAGAGATACTATTTCTAAAGTTGTTACAGAGTGAATGGATATATTTCTGTATTTTGCAGAGTTAAATACTGGTCAGATACAAGAAGCTATTGGTGAAGCTGTAAACGGTATTGTTAAGCATTTCCACAAGCCTGAGAAGGAGGTAAGGAGGAGTTGTTTGTGTAGTGGCACTCCTGTCTTAACTCTTATTAGTACCTGTAACATTCTGTTAATTTCAGTATTAACATTCTGGTATTGGATATACTGTTATAAGTTAATTCTGCCAAGGATTCTACCCATACCACTGCCAACAGTGTGGCCTCGTGCTTGGTTTTTTCTAGATTAACTGAGATTTTACATCTGCATCGAGTATTGAGTAGGGTTTTTTATGCCTGTTTTGCATTATCTGTGCTACTTAAAACATGAAAACCCATAGGGCATTTTAAAATGAACAAACAAGATGCACACCCAAACACCTACCCCACACACAGACCCTGCCCAGCAAGTTAAACAGAAGTGCTCTCAAAGACTCAGATACACTTCTACATTATACATGTATTCATCATGTTATTTCCTGAAACAAGCTTAAGCAGCATGCCTCTGTTAAACCATCACAATCCAGCCCTTCTGAGCCAGAGGTCAGAGCAGTGCTGGCTCCTGTATGGATATCTCTTGAAAGTCATTAATATTATTAAAAATAGGTCCTCCCATTCCTTCTGCACCAATCTTCGGAAGTTCAGTGTTGCATGGCAAATTCACATGCAGTGTAATTGTGGTTGATAATCATATTTACACAATAACCTGAAGTGGTCATGCACTGGGTTTGCAAAATACAATTGACCCTCATGTTCTAAGGATTCTTTTTCCGTGAGGTTTAAAAATGTCATGAAATGTTGTTTTTGTTGATAAGCAAACACTCTGAGGCACCTGCTGCAATAGACTTGTGGTCTTTATTACTGAAGAGGAAAACAGTTTCTTGATTTTCTGTGCAGTGGTCATTATTACAGGTAAAACCTGCGTAAAACCTGATCTTTATCTTGACATTTTCATGGCTTCATTTGATGATGATGAGACCCTGAGACTGCTTTCTTCAGCCTCCTTCTTGGAGAGGTCACCACATTTTTGAATGCTCAGGACTTGTGAGAACTGGGCCATGCTCCCTGGGGCCACTGTTTTAACAGTAAACTGTAACTTTGGGCATCTGTTTGTTTAAAATGTAGCTTCAGTAACAGGTGTATGAGACACTTTTATGTGGCAGACTACCAAACTGAGATAATAAGCGTGTGTGCTTCATGTGTGTGCTTGACAGAGAGGCAGTCTGACATTGTTGCTGTGTGGAGAAAGTGGACTTGTTTCAGCTCTTGAGCAAGTGTTTCAACATGGATTTAAATCACCAAGACTCTTCAAAAATGTCTTTATTTGGGACTTTTTAGGTAAGTAGGAGAAAAGACATACCAGAGCTTGTTTGTGTCTTGAAAATATATCCATCCTTGTTCCTTATTCTCAGTGGGTGAAAACAGCATACTTAGCTACATCTCTGCAGCTGAATTGCCATAAGAGCTCTTACTTTCTTTTACTTTTGAGAGAAAGAGCATCCGTCTGCCAGAGTTGATGCTGTATTTAATACAGGAACTAGGCTTTATCCTTCTAGTAGTAATAGTGTAAAACAAACTTAGTGAGGAGGAATGATTTAAATAAGGTGGTGAATGGACATACAATAACCTTGTTATTAGTTGAGTATAGTGAAAGCAATAAATCAACTTCTAAGAGGTTGAGTTGCCTTATAAAGCACAACAGGTGTATCTAGTGCTCCTGGTACATAACTAATGTTGTAATAAAGGGTTATAAACATACATTTTTCAAACAGTGGTCTAGATCCTTTGACATAGAATGGAATAAATCAACAGTATACAAATGCCTTTTAGGAAAGGAATTTTTTAATAGTGTTTCTGTGTTTTGAGTAGGTACTTTGACATCACGCTTCTTATATCATTTTACTGTAGCATCTCAAAACTCAGTAGATAGGAGAACCTCTTTAGCTCTGTTCAGAGGAAAGGAAGTAGAATCTCAGTTTTACACTTGGAGAACACATAACTGGATCATATGGAAAGAAACAGTGGCTGAACATAATCATTCAGGAAATTCATGGATGGGCTTTGAATCTGGGCCTTTCAACTCTAACTGTGCCCTCCATGATACAGACACTCATGCTGATTTGAGTCCAATATGAGCTATCAGATAGTTCATATGCATTTGTAAGCATGCTTACGGGAAAAGTGAGGTGGTATTAAATTTAATCATCTCAATTTCAAGGTCATAGTGCCTGATTATTTTATTCCAAGCACAGAAGAATCATATTTCAGTTATTTTAGGTCTGCTATATACACTGATAAAACTTCAGTATCTTCTTTTAAGAAAAAGCACAAACATACTATGAGACCCTTGAGCAGAATGAGATGGTTCCAGAAGAGAACTGGCAGACAAGGGCCAGGAATTTCTGTCGCTTTATCACTGCTATCAACAACACCCCTAGAAACATTGGGAAGGATGGCAAGTTTCAGATGCTGGTGTGTCTTGGAGCCAGGTATAACAAAAACTTTGCTATTATTATTATTATTGTTTTTATTATTGATACTTTACTAAAATTAAAAGGATGTTGCATATTAGTAAGATAAAGCCACACAGCTGCTGGGTTGTGCAGTTGGCTATTACTTACACAGTTCTTTGGTGTAATTATAGAAGAATCAAGTGAGCCATATCCTGACCTGTTGGGCTTTTGAAGTGTGGGTAATCTGACATATAAAACTGAGTATCCCAAAGAGCTGAGCAGCTGAATCAAGAGAGGAAGGTAGTAGGCTGGTGTGAGTAGTCTTGCCTCCCTTTCATTTCCAGCTAGCGAGGTCAGAACGTAGACACAGAAAACCATCCCTCAGTGAGACCTCTCCTGTTAATGGCTGGGCGAACTCCCCACGTTCCACCTACTACTCATTGTAGGAGGTGAGTAGGAGGGAAGCTGGGACCATCTAGAAGCCTCTTCACACAAAGGCAGTGGAGCAGGCTAGTGACTTTGGGCCTGCTTGGGACTTCCAGGCCTCCTGGGAAGCACCTTTTGATGTGAGGGATGGAAAGTCTAGAAACATGTCTGTTGCAGATGCTTCCTGTTTAAACTGGTTCCACAGACAGTATTTCCCCTTCCCTGTCTTATAAAAATATACAGAGAAGGTAGTAGGTCTGTTTAGAAAGCAAAGAATAAGACTCACTTCAGTGAAAACATGAAATTAACTTGGCTTTATTTTTGTTTCCAAATTGCAAATTGCCACTTTGTCAGAGACCACCTTTTGCATCACTGGATCGCCCTGCTTGCAGACTGCCCGATTACAGCACAGATGTATGAAGACATAGCACTGATAAAGGATCATACTCTTGTGAATTCTTTGATTCGAGTGCTGCAGACCTTGCAGGAGTTTAACATTACGCTGGAGGCATCTCTTGTCAAAGGAATCGATATCTGACCTCTTGTCCCACAGGAACAAACTGTCTTTAAAAACAAACCAATAAAAAAGCAACAAGGAGTGAATCTTGATAGTATGCAAAAGTTCTGTCTTGCCAGTACATTGTATCGTGAACTTGTTCATGGCCCTAAAATGCAACTTTGACTTTTCTTGAAGGAAACTCCAAAAATAGTACAGGCACATGGATAGAAGCTGTAAACTCAATGTAAAAAAGAGGATTTTGGTATAAATCTATTTTAGAGTTTATTTGCTGATTTGCTTTTTACACACTTTCATGTGAAAGAGATAGAGATGAGTATTGTGCAGCTTATTTTAAAGCTGCAGTATTTCCTTGCCATAGAAAATGTGCAGTGAGCCTTTCAGCATTCTGTGAACTTGCCTTCAGATATGCTGTATGTCATAGATCCCAATGTATACACTCCATTTCTGCTGAGAAGGTCATTCTATAGTTTTTAAATTAATATTTTATATATTAACATTATTACCAATGTTTGATTTTTAACATACTGGGTCATGTTCTGCTGCAAGGGAACTACAAATCTGATGTGTGCTTTTTTAATAGCTCCAAAGCACTGATTTGTCAACAGATAATTTTGTTTTCATTTATTTTTGTTGTCAGTATTATTTTTAGTGAAATCCAGGAGACTGAACCGTGAAAGGTGCAGAGATCAAAGTAATATTTTTCATATTGGTACGTAATTGCACAGATGAAATTAAGTGTGTTTTTTAATTGTTTTTTATTTATTTAACCTATCATGGTGTTTTGTAAGTTTCTCTTTAAAAAACCCAAGCAACTTCTATGATACAACTAGCTGTATTCTGTTACAATTCTGGATTTACAGTGCAGCCCATTTAAATGAAAAACCTGGAATAATTGTTCATATACACAAATGTTTCCACTTGAACCAGCCTTTTGAAGTTTGGTATATAGTTGCTGCTGGTAATTCTCTTAACTGCTAATAAAAAGGGACATAAGTTCCCCAAATGCCAGATGATTAACTTAATGTTTATTCCCCTGTGAAATAATAATGGTATACCTTACTAACAGATACAATGATATCTTCTTTTTTCTGAAAAGATGGTGAGTGGTAAGGTTTTTTCTTTTCCTTTTCAATGAGTATGTCTTGGGTCCTGTTGTCATAGTCTTCATTTGGGATGCTTTTGTTTTTAGCAGAGAAAGCTTTAGTCCACTTCTACAATAAAGCACAAACATTCTGAAAGCTTAATTTATTGGAGATCTGGAACTTGGCAAATGCCTAAAGGCATCTCTGTTCATTTGGATCCTCTGATAAAAATCTCTTTGAAATGAGTATGTGACTTAAGAACAGGCTGATTTGTCAGCATCGCAAATTACTGTACAGAAATTCAGGGCTATGTATTTAAGAGGTCTCCACTGTATAAACTTATCTCAGTATTGTCTCTGTTTTGAGAAGCAAAATTCAAGTGTTTTAGCTCATACAATGTTGTAGCACCTTTTCTTTACCTGCATCTTAGTCACATCTTGTGATAGTTTTATTTCCATAATTTATGAGTATAGAACATGTATTAAATTTTTGGCTATTTTTACTTTTGTCTTATTTATTTCATTATTAAACTAAGAAGTTCCTTTGTCACTACTTACCAGAGCAAGATTCCTTTTTTTGATGTCAAAGTAGCACTGGGAAGATACAAAGGCAATGTCTGAGTCACTCCTTGTGCTGGGTGGGCATAAATTCTTCCACAATCCGGAGCTTACAGCAGTATTTCACAGATGTATTTTGTGTGTGCAGGTTTGGGGGGATTTTCCAGCTTTGGAAGGGCAAAAATGAAGCAGATGTCCTTTATTCTAAGAATTTCATGTATTTGACTTAATATGTTGGGATAATCTTTAAATGCCTACCCCAGATTGCTTGCTTATGTATTAAAAATTATAGTGCTTCCAGCTATATTTAAAACAACTTTACTAGGCCTGTGTATTTCAGAGGGAATATGTCTAAGTAAAAAAGAAGCATTGGATTAATTTTGACCTTAACAGATAAGTTGATCCTGTGAAAACCAAATCTACCATAGTATTAAGTATGGATTAATTTTCTCTTGCACAAAGTAGTTAGCCCTGAATTCCTGAATTAAGGCATTGGTTTTGTTTTTCTTCTTTTCTTTGTATATGTTCACCTAGTGTGGTGTGATACCATTGGTTTAATGGTTTCATTATGATGGTTAGCGGTATCTGGGATGGACACAGTGTGTGGTTTGCTGGTTCTCAAGTGGTGGGTTCTTTGGCTAGCACATGAGGATGAAGCTGTTCATCAGTGACGGCATCCTCTGTGCTAGCTAGATGCCAAAGGACGATGCAGAGGTCATCTTCCTAGCTCCTCAGTTTTGACAGAAAAGACTGCTTTATGATAGACCCTTCCTCTTTCTCTCATAGGAGGTCTATGCTTAATTCTGTTAGGATTCAAAGCACTTTTTGCTATGGGCTTCCAAGTCTGTGAGAATTTTCACCACTGAAGGACCAGTAGAAAGTTTTGAAATGTAGCAGGAAAAATGTTGGTTTTGTTGGATGCAGGGACTGCCAGGGAAGACTGAGGTATTAAATATAGCTGCATGGTAGCCCATGCTAGGGTTCTGGGAGGAGATATGTTGGCATATCTAAGAACAGTTCAGTCTGTAGTAGTAGCCATAATCCCTACCACTCTTCAGTGTTTACCACAAACTGACCTACTTCTTTCATTGATGTAGCTAGCATCAGTCCCACAGAATAGTGTTAGGATCCAACATTTCATCCTTCTATGGACGGGTGACTGTTAAGAACAAACATCTTTACTCTTTAATTGGAACTTTGTAAAAACCCATCTCCCTTTTTAAAACTTGCCTTGCATTTTTTTGTTCAGTAATGAGCTATAGAATAAAGCAATTGTAACTTTTTTCCTCCATTTACTTTTCTCTAAAGAAGGGGGCAGGTCTGGTAGATGCAGGTTTATGGGGTTATGCTATTTTGTTGTTTGGGGTTTCCTTTTGGAAAATATATATATATATATATATATATATTATTTTTAACAGCATACATGCATTCTGTAGAGAGAAATAGAACTATAAAAAAAATGTAGTTCATAATGTAGTAAATATGTAGTGCTAAACTAGCCACAGGCCGATACCTGGCTTGAGGAGAAGAAAATGAGCTATAGGCTATTGATTATTTATGCTTCTTTGGTTAATGCTGCCAGAGTTGATGTGATAATACTTTCTACAAAAAGAAAGTGCAAATTAATAAAGCCTTGGCTTAAATGTAATAAAATACTATTACAGTAAGTTTATACAAAAAGAAAAAGCCTTTACTTGCCATAGACTTAAACATCTGACATTTTGTAGCTGAAGACATATTCATGAACTGAAGACTATTCCACAACTTTTTCCATTATGAAGTGTGGTTTTCAGATTATTCAAATGGGACCTACTAGCTGGATGATCCATATTTTTTGTGTTTTGAATTCATGAATATGTTTATAGATTTCTGCAGTGAAACTATTCAGAGTTAACATTTCTGTATATTGTCAAATGGTTTTTCTCTGTAGTGCAAGATACTATAGGATACTTGAAAATACTTGAAGATATTGGACGTGTACTTCATATCTTTGTAGCTCTTTATTTTATACCTAGAGACTGGCTGTTAGGCCAAGACGAAGCATCAATACCTTACAAACTATATATTTTATACGTGAGGAAATGACTGACTAGTTGGGTTTTTTTTTTAAGGATGGGTGTTGAAGTCTACATTATGATGACAAAACCAGGTACAGTTTTCCTTTATTATTTTTCCTGTGACATTTCAATCCATTGGACATTAAATGTGAATTGGATATATGAAGCAGTTTTACAGGTGTAGCTCATTTGCTGAATTGCAATAAAATTTGTCTTCTATCATGAAAAATAGCATTAATGTGCTATTTCCAAAAGCCTTTTGTTATAATTTGGCTAATCATCTTTTCTTCTTTGCCTCACTGAAGCTACGTATGATATTCTAGTGTCTGATTCCAGGAGAGGCTTTTTGTACGGTTTTGTGTCTGGTATGTTCAACTAAATGCTTGCCTCACACCCAGCACCAGTGTCACAAGCAATTGCTGTCAGTCAGACTGCTACCAGTGGAAGAGATGCCTACTCAGTAATCAGGGAGTGAAGAGAACAGGAAGGCAGAGGAACAATTACAGGTCTTGGAAAGTGTCTGTGAGTACACACATGCATATGTGCTGCTGTTCACTCTGTGTCAAACTGCGAGATCATCACTGGATGTTTTATGCTCTTAGGGAAAACACAGAAGGGAAGGAGCTTCATCATTATTTGAAGGTATCTCACTTTGTTTCCTCACACACACACAGTAGTCTGTGGTAGAGACTTCTAGTAAAATAAAAATAAGAGGTGTTAAGATCTTTCTTGGAGGAACCACATCAGCCTTCCTGAGCCTGGTGGTGATTCTGCACTACTAACTGATGGTGTCTTCCTGTGGGCTTACTGGGGGAGACACTGAGAGGGTGAATGCAGCCTGCTCCATGCTGAGGTGGTGCTGATGGCCTGAGCCCTGGACAGGTTTGGGGGACTGCAGTTGGTCCCTGCTGTCAGGCACGCTGCGATTGTGCAAGATGCCAAACCTGCCTCTTGAAAATTGAGACCATCTCAATTCCCTAGGCTTATTAGATCTGCTGCTTCTAATTCCTCTGCAGGGCACTACAGAGATGGACATGGGGAAGGCCCTGGATGCAGCTGTTGGGTAAGCGCAGCTTCAAAAACACATTCACTTCATCACAGGTGGCCTTGAATCTTTCAGGCTTCCTGCAAGGGGAAGGAACAAAAAGGACAGGGGTGTTGGTGAGCAAAGTGTGTCATGGAATTGCAGAGTTCATAGCACTTCCAAATGTCAGTCTGAGGTGGTTTTCTAGAAAGTGGTGTTTGTTAACGTCTGCTGGAGAGTTTGAGTGTTAAGCCATGATAGTTGACTAACTGGTCCAAATGTGTTTAGAAATGTTATCATTTGTTATAGTGATGACTTGGAATGTTCTCACAAAGAAATACCAATGTCAAAGAGCTGCACCAAGCAGATCTTTGTTTAAAAGTTATTTCACATGGCAAAAATTCTTTTTCCTTGTTAACCTGAAGATTCAGTAATAGAACAAACTGTATTTGGTCCTGCAGTAAATGGGAGCTGTTCTTCATTTCAGTGACAGTGGCATTTTTAAGATGCAGATTCTACAATGTTTAAAATATCACTGATGTTTGTTTTGAGGGAAGCTTTTCTATCAGTGGCATAAAAATACACAAGGAATGTAAATTACATGAGAGGGTCTTTTAGACTCCTTGTGACTAGGAGAACCCCAGTTTACCCCTCTGAGATTTAAGCTGTGTGCAGGTCCTGCTCCCAAGGAAAGCTACTGTTACATTGCAGAACTGAACACTGAATACTGAAATGTGTTATTTTACATAAAACTCAATAACCTGTTTGGTAGCTTGGAAAACCCTTGGATACAGATGAAAAATAAATGCAAAAGTTTGAGTGATTCATTTCCAAGGACAATTGTTCAAAGCCCATGATACCTACGGAGGTGAGTAAGACTTGAAACTACAGCTCTGAGACATTGTGTGTGAAGAAACTTTGGAATAATTAAATATTTTAAGGTGTTTCCTGACTTGTCTGTTTGCCCTTTTCCCTTTTTTGTTCTGGCCATCTCTCCTCCTCACCTCCAGTTGTTTTCAGCTTCTGTCACAAGCACTCATTGTGCTTGCTCAGTTAAGTTTTGTGTCAATATAATGCACTGTTCCTCAGGACAGCAGATGCACTACTTCTCACTATGTTAAAGTACAAATGAAATGGCAGTCTAGATGTCTTCAAATAATGTTTGCTTATCATTAAATAATAAAATTTAACAAGGGTTATAAAGCATAAAGCAGCTTTTATCCCAGATTTTCAGACAAAAGTATTCAACTGTCCTCAGGTGTAGAATTTCTGGAGCAGGTTTTACACCCAGTTGCTCTGTAGTGGCTTAGTCTTGATCTCTCTGTGTGAGCCAACTTCAAGTGATAGTTAAAGTGGAGGGCTGGGGAGAGTGGGGCGGCATATCCGTATGGAAGTGTTACTTTGGAGCAGCAGTTCCTGGCACTCAAAATAGATCCAGCTGTGTTAAGGGAAAGAAGTTCTATGTTTCGCAAGACTGTAGGGCAGCACACACACTGGTACTGCTGGAAAAAGCAGGCAAGTTTTCTGATGTGACACCTTTTCCCATATGTGAAGCAGACAAACCTTGCTCCCTTGCACAGCAGCTGTGACATGTAACTGAATGGGACTCTGGTCCAAACAACTGAGAAAATTTAGTTCAAGACTGAAGTGTTGTGTAATATCTATATGGGCAAAAACTTTGCTATTGGTTTTAGTATTGGTATGCATAATGTATGAAAATCCTGCTTGCATACACTTCTTGCAGATATTTGCCGTATTTTGCAGATATTTGCAGGTATTTTCATCCCTAAAACATTGTGATTTTATTTTATTGTTAATTGCTGGAGAAAACAAACAAGCAGTTCTGTGTGTGGGTCTCTTCCTGTTGAACTGCTCTGGGATGATTGTTTTTCTTTCATCATACTTATTGCTGAAGTTGAGTCTTACCAATTCTTCTAGTTTCCCTCTCCCAGTAAAGATCTTAGTACCCAGTGCAGTCATCTGTCACTGTGACTCTGTAGTTGAATAGAAATAGTTGAGAAGGCTACAGAAAGACATCTGGGTTTGATCTGAGCTTCTGTCTGTTTGTGACTTTACGGAGATATTTTAATGGCAATTCTTCATCATAAACAAATGAGTGTTACATGTGAAATAATAGCTAAGATCCTTCCCAAAGTCCTTTGAGATTTATGTATAAGATAGTTTCATTAACTAAGAGAAGTTTTATATTGTTCTGTTTGTTTTCCAAGCTGTGTTGGGATCTTTTGATCTAACTCAGGCATTCCCAAATATTTATATGTCCCTTTATATTTTAGTTTACAGAAGTAAGAAAGATGCTTTGCTTTTGTGGTGTCTCAGAAATCTTCAGTGCTTGGATATATGGCTCTGCAGTGTCTCCTGTTTTTTTCTGCTACACTCTTCATATGTAGATTTTACGGTTTTTGTCAGATCTTGATTGATTTTAATCGAATTAATCTAGTTCATTGAGGAACCTCAACTGGAAAGTGCCTCAAATACCAACAGCTTTTCTGTGAGGTAGATTGTAGTTGTGTGCCTCAGTGGTAGATGGCTGCTCTGTGCATCTTGAAGATGTTTGTAGAGACACCGCAACTGCTACTCCTGTGTGAGGGGTGTGTGGATGTGTGAATTCTAATTGTAGGTATGACTGTTTATTCAGGAGATCATGGAAACTGTTGGGAAAGCATTCATTCATTCATTCCTTACTTTCTGTTGATAAGGGAGGCTGGGGTATGGTGCTGGGCTGGAGAATCCTTGGAGTGTTTAATGAGCAGCTTTCTGCATTTATAGATGAGTTTGACTAAGACTGAAACCATCCAGGAGATACAATAGGCTGTTTATCACTGGGTTTTAAAAGAGAATAACTTTGATCATTTCAAACGCAATGAAGCCTGATGCTCCAGTGAGAAAGTGGTAATTTATAGCTACCATTAAGGAAACAAAGACAAAGACTGAGGGAAAGTTTCATTCTGAAGATTTATTAATGTGTATAAACCACCCTTACAACTAGAAATAGCTTGCTATTTCTCACAGAACAAAACAAAAGACAAAAGACAGCAAAATGGGGATGGGAGGGAGAAGAGGAAAAGAATACTGCATGCTTTGGCTTGTGCCCTGAAAGCTCAAACAACATTTAGGAACTTATAATGTCAGTGAGTAACGGATAGGCTGCTTTTACCTGCCAAAAGAAGGATGTCTATGGGAAATCCCTAGCTGGGAAAGGAGGTGGGATGAGGCTTGGGGCTGGTGATGTGATGTGGATTCACGCTGATACAGTGTGAGAAGGGGAATGCATGTGCTGCAGAGGGGGGTGATCACTTGGTAAAGACTGTAGTACTGTGTGTGTGAAGAAAAGCAAGCAAGGCTGAAGTGCGCAGTGTGTGCATATATGTGTGTATATATATGTATATATATGTATATATGGGTTATGACGGGATGCCGGCACAGGGTATCTTTGCATGGGCTTGTCTACTAGAAAGAGACTGTCTTCCGGGCCGCTACAGGAAGGGGAGCCCCCGTTCCAATACACTTGCCGATGGCGCTTAGAGGCTGCCTGTGAGGTATCTCATGTACCTTGGGGGAGCGCCGGCTCCCCGGCCCATCTGTGTTTGGGGTGCTGTGCAGGTGTAGGAGCGCCGGTGCCGAGGGTGGGTGCGCTGCTGCGGTCGGTGGAGGGTTTTCATGTGGGATGGGGCGGGCAGGGAGGCCCAGCCGGCCCGGCCCGGGGAGGGGAGGCCCAGCCCTCGCCGCTGCTCCCCGCTGTCAGACACCTCCCTCCGCCCGGCGGCAGCAGCAGCGCCATCCATGGGGTCCGGCGGCCGCCGCAGCGCGGCTGGGGCTCGGGCGCTGCCGCTGCTGCTCCTGCTGCTGCCCGCACCGGCTGCCCTGCCCCTGCCCGGTGAGTGCCGAGCCGCCGGACCGCCCTCAGCCCTGCCCTCAGCGGCTCCCCGCGGGGCACCTGGCGCTGCCGGCGGCCGGGGGTCCCCCGCTCCCCTTAGGGAGCCGGGCCGAGCGGTGTGGGGGGGAGCCGCAGGCGAGCGGTGGCTGTTACCGCGTGAGGTAACGGGGCGGGCGCGGACCGTTACCGGGAGGGAGGTCGCTCTTGGCAGGGCCCTGCAGGCACCGCCGGTGACTTCCGATGCCCGTGCCCGGAGCACGGTGACCCTGAGGGGCACGGCAGGCGGTTTGCCGGAGCAGCGGGGAGGTAAACTGCGTGTACCAGCGCTCGCTCTGCCTTCGGCCGCAGAGGAATAACGCCGGTAATTCTTCCTGCAGCCTCCTCCGCGGCCGCCCTTGCTGCCAAGTTTAAGGCTGCGATGTTTGCTCACAGCCTCCCTTCTCCAGGGTCTTTCTCCAGCTCGGGATACTGTCATTGCAAGAGGAAATCTCCTTCCCTGTGCCTGCCGATTATTTTTCCAGCCCTTTTTCCAATACTTCTGTATGCTGGGGTTTTTGCTGCTGTTCTTTCCCGTACACTGCAGACCGCAGAGGATTAGTGTAAAAATAAACTAACAAAACGGCCACTTTGCCGCTAGCGTGAGATCCAGTTGATGGCTCTGTGTCCTGCCTTCGAAGGGAACCCCCTCCCTGGTGTGTGCTTTCTGGGCTCTATTGCTGGGGCTGGGAAGGGGAGAGCTTTCGAGGCAGGGGCATGCAGCCAGCACGTGTGGTTAATGCTTTTCTGCCCGCTGTTTTCCCTTCCCTACCCATCCTTTCCTCCTGCCCCACCTACCTGAATCCCTACAGGGGAGGCCCCTCAGCTGTTCCCCGCACCCCTCCTTGCATCTGGCTCCCTCAATTCACTGCATGCCGTAATTTTAAAGGCTTGACTTTTCCACAGATTCTGCTGCCGTCTTTGTCTGTTTCCCGTGTTCCACTCGCTTTCTGGTGCTGGTATCAGGGGACCGCATCACTGCTGTCGGTCCTATGCGCACCTGAGAGCCAGGAGAGCACTGCTGCTCAAGCACGGGCTCTTTGCCTTGTTTCTAGCTGCCAAACGTCATTAGAAGTTAAAACCAAGTGAATACTTTCTGCAGTTGGCAGCTGCTGCAGTAGCTACAGGCATATGTTGTGACTGGGGGGGAGGAGATGAATGCTATAATTGTTAATGGGAGAGGTGCTGGTTGAAATTCCCCTTCAGAAGGTGATCCCCACTATAAAAAGTTGACTGTTGAAGTATAGTCCTCTCCTGCAATTAGTCCTCTTGTTCTAGGGGTTTGTACCGATATGGGGTGCTGCCTCTGCAATTCTTCCTTTTAGCCAGTTGCTGGAAATCTTCCTGTTACTGGGTTTGAATTCTCTTCTGCTGTATGAAAAACTTCTGCGGATGTCTTCTGCTGCCTTTAACTTTCCTTCCTCTTCTTCTGTCTACACTTCTCTGTCTCCAGGACTTCTTCCTGCTGGTGTTTCCCTTTCTCCTCATTTCCCCTCCCCTGAAGCTTCCACCTGGATATTTTGCTTCAGTATGCTGTGCTTTGTGATGGCTGGCCAGGTGATTTGGCAATGCTGCTCAGCAGCTACTATTCTTGTGTTTAAAAAGTTGGTATTATCTATAAGTTACACGTCTGTTTAATGGTAAGTCAGTCTTTTAATGTATTGGTGGTTGGCTGTGACTTTCTAAGTACATTTCTGTAAATTCCCTTTATTAGTTTAAAAATGATTTGGCTTCCTGAGGGTGATGTCATGGATGTGATCAAGAGCTCTTTCAATAGCTGTTCTTTGTTAACTGGAAATATTAACAGCCTCTAATGAATCTCTGTAAAACTGTCAGCTAAATCTCACTTAGAATCTAATCCATAATACATTCTTTTGGGTGTATTTATAGGTGGGTACAAAAACATAACACAGGCTTCTCTCACTTGTGTACAAATACATCTGTATGCAAGAAGAACTTTATACAAATTAAAGTTCAGATATGGTCTCTGCATATTTCTGTCCTGACTCACATATAATATACACGGTTGCACCTTGAATGGGTTGCTCAGCTTTATGTCACCTCATCAGCAATGTGTGCTAGAGCCGTGCTCTGTGCTCCACCTTCTGACATCTCTTCTGAATCTGTTGTCTTCCCACAGATGTGGATGAGTGTGCTGTGGGGCTTGATGACTGCCATCCAGATGCTATTTGTCAAAACACCCCGAAACTGTACAAGTGCATGTGCAAAGTGGGTTACACTGGCGAGGGGAAGAAATGTGAAGGTAAAGTGAGCCAAGAGCTATGCTCTGCCTGTGTCAGCATGAGATATTGATAAGATAGAGCCATTAAAAATAATGGCTTGGAATATGGAGGGTGATTTGAAATCAAAATAGTTGTTGTTTCTTCACCCTATTTACTACTTGTTTACAAAATCAAAGGCTAACAGACTCCGTGGTTTTTCATCTAGTAATATCACTTGGTCTGATAATTAGTTCCTTGTTCTAATAATTAGTTCCTTAATCAGCAGCCTTAAAAAATATAAGGTAAAGCTAGATGGGAATCTGAGGGTGTTTTGTCACTTTTTAGAAACATTTGGCAAGTCATTTGTTAAATATAGTCTATTGAGGCTGAGGGAGCTGGGTCTCTTTAGCTTGGAGAAGAGGAGACTGAGGGGTGACCTCATCAGTGTTTACAAATATGTAAAGGGTGGGTGTCAGGATGATGGAGCTAGGCTTTTTTCAGTGATATCCAGTGATAGGACAAGGGGCAATGGGTGTAAACTGGAGCATAGGAGGTTCCACGTTAACATCAGGAAGAACTTCTTTACTGTAAGAGTGACAGAGCACTGGAACAGGTTGCCCAGGGGGGTTGTGGAGTCTCCTACGTTGGAGATATTCAAGGCCCACCTGGACAAGTTCCTATGTGATGTACTCCAGGTTACCCTGCTCTTGCAGGGGGGTTGGACTAGATGATCTTTCGAGGTCCCTTCCAACCCTTGGGATTCTGTGATTCTGTGATTTACAAGACAATGATGACTTCAGACAGCAGTTGCTGCTCACATTTACACAGTTGCATCTCTCTTACGCTCAAGCAATGACCCATCCTATTGACTTTTGCTTTATTCCTCAGACATCGATGAATGTGATAATGACTTTAATGGAGGCTGTGTCCACGAGTGTTTCAACATTCCAGGAAATTACCGCTGTACTTGCTATGATGGCTTTATGTTGGCTCATGATGGCCACAACTGCCTGGGTAAGAAGTGTGTTCATGACCATTGTGAGTGAGGATGCTAATATAACCCTTTAGCTGCATTAATGGGAAATGCATGGTGATATGTTGGGCTGAATCGGCTCAGCTAGAAAAGAATGTTACAAGTGGGACTAAGGAATTCCAGGTACCATATACCATCTCAGTGTGGCTCTTTCCTTCTCTGTAAATGAGGAGGATAATTGTGCTACGTTTCTGTGAAGTCTTTTGGATTAAAATATGTGAAGTGCCATTTATTGTTATGCTAAATGAGTATATGTAAAACAGCATGTGCGATTGTTGTCTTTTCTGTTCTAAAGTTAGTTTAGGATCAGTTCTCAGGTGTGTTTCTGGGCTTAGAAATCTTCTCACTCCTCCATCTATAATGTGTGTATTTCTCATTCTTGCTGGGTCTGAGTACATGCTCACATGCAAGCTGTAAGGAAAGGATAATTGTGAGTGTGCAGTAGCTGTATATAATAGAGGCCATTGAAGTACAGGGGATGAAGCCAAATGCTTGGAGTTTCTCTAGGTGGTTAATATGAAGCAAAGTACGCACCTCTGGAAACATGTTAAATCCTGGCAGTGCTCCCTTGACCCAGCATACACATGTTCTCTCACAAAGACTTTGATAATTTCCTTCTTTTTGTGTGCCAGCAGGTGAAAAATCTTTAAAAATGGGTAACAAGACTATGATTTTTATCCTTCATCACACAATGAAGCAGTGTGCAGAAATACATGAGTTGCCAGCCTGTTGGCCATGTGCTATGCAGTTAGTGATATATCCTTGGGACAGAGCCTCATGGTGATGAAGCTATACTGCTTCCAGGACACACACTGGGTATCCTTGGGTGGCTCTGCCCCATGCTGTGGTACCTGTGCTGTTTACTTTTTCAGAGATACCTCTGTTTTTCTTTTCTCCTGCACTGAGTGTGGATGTGCAAGGACAGGCTCCCATCCCCATGTTAGTCAGGGAGAAACTTGCTCTCGCAACCTGGCTGGGGTATTTCCCATTAGTGTATGGTGTATCAGGTGGGAGATGAGACCATTCCTATGCTGTATCTTATGCTGGAACACATCAGAAAAGCTCTGGATTCAGCTGGCCTTGTGTTGGGTTTTACCTGCTGGGAACCTGGTGCATGCCCACTGATTAACTTAGTTACAGTGTAAGTGGAGGAGAGGACGAAGTTACTAAGTTCCAAGTATTTCACTAAAGAAAGTAGAGAGGGAAGCAAAATATCTGCTGATACATTAAAATAATAAGAAGGGCACCTTGTTTTTCTCTAGTGCATTTGTGTAAACATGTGGCAGAGTTCAGGTGAGGTTACCATGAAGGGCTGAATGAATGAAAACCTTGCCTCTTATACCACCACCAAAGGGTGTGTTCCCTTTGTATCCAGTAGCCTCTCTAGAGCATACTTCAGCTGACTTGTTTGTGATCAGTAAGACCTTTGACCAAAATCTACCACCTGCTTTGTTACTGGGGATCTGCTCGATATTACGTGTCAGACTTGTGAGAATAAGATAAAATGTCATTGACATGCAATGAAGTTTTTACCACTGACCTGCCAATTTCAAGATGTGATGTAAATGTTAAATAAATGTTTTGGTATGCAGCAAATTGAATCACATCTTCTCTTAATCTGTTTATTTACTTTGTTCAAGCCACGGTTGCCCTCCTCTCACCCTTATTTTTGAAGATCTCGGCTGTGTGCCTGGGTTTAAGCCAAATAGACAATTACTTGTTGGAAAGAGATGATTTTTTTTGAAAGCTTTCCAATGTCTGCATGACAGAAACATCTGCTGGAGTTCAAATCTGTAGTACTAAAGACCCATGGTGGCTGTTTATTCATGATTGTTTGCACATTCACATCACTGTAGAACTCCAAAATATTCAGCTTCTTTGTGATGGAGATATGTCAGCCGCTCTTTTTGCTACAGCAGGTCACATTCTTTCGCATCCAATTGGCTTACTCATTGCCTTTAGTAAAAATTAAATCTGTTGTAATACTATGTTATACTGCTTACTAAAAGCCTTTCTCTTTCTCCTTTTTAAGACAGCTGTTTTATGCCAGAAATGCTACAATGTTAAATTAAAAACATTGTACTATTAGCACAGGAACAACAGCAGAACAGGGAGCAAACATGATGTTCTAGATAAAGTTGCAAATGAGACCAGTGCTTTGCTCAGCAAGGTCTTGTACTGATTTTTAAGGGACTGAGCATTTTTACCTCCTGTTCAAATTGGCATTTCTGATAATTACAATAGGAAAATTCATTCCTTGTAGTGGTTACAAAACTCAGCACTTATGAAGGGGTAAAATTCCAGACAATCGGAATTTGAGATGAACACCCTGTTGTTCAGAGGCTTAGCTGAAGTTTTGTTACTTTTTGTTTCTCTTGGTTGTCTTGAAAGCAGAGCCCTCCTTCTATATTCTCTGGTATTGCTGAAGCTCTGCGTGTTGCAAAATCAACATTAAAACTAAAACTTCTGCTGTTGCCCTTGACTGCAGTCAGGCAACACAGCAGCAGCCTGGATGGTAAGTGGTGATGATCTAGAGCTGAGGGAGGAGGATTTCTTATCAGTCTGAGCATTAGAACAGATATGATGTGTGAATTCTAGCTAGAGTGAAAATAAGGAGTGAGGATACGTTTTAAGCTAAACTTATTGAGGTTTGTATTTTTCTTGTTCAGCCTTTGCTTCAGAATGGGGAGCTTTCTGTAAAAACACCTTTTGTAGCTTGATTGTGTTTGGATTCATCCCACTAAACACAGAACCACATATGGATGCTCAATCTAGATGTAAATATGCTAGGCTGCTGAGTGGTAGTACTAACCAGCTGCACTGAGAGACAGAGTATGTTCACATAGGTGGTATGGAACCCTGCTTCTGACTCCATGAGTCAGACTCCACTTTGTTATAACTAGTAGCTCTGGTTAGTTGGCCAGCATTTCTTGGAAGCCCTGTGACTGATGGGGAAAACTGTGAGCAGGGAAAGAGCAGCAGCAAAAATACACTTTCCCAAAGGTGACAGCAGAACATCAACAGCTAGCTTAGGGTGTGTAAGTTACCTGGGTGGTTACATGCTGAGTAGATGTCCGTCTGTATTGTACGTTGAGTGGCTGCTGCCAATGTGAGTGTAGTGGTGTTAGTACAAAGCTGATATCTCTCTTTTTTTTTTCAGATACAGATGAATGCATGTACAACAATGGTGGTTGCCAACATGTTTGTGTCAACACTGTGGGGAGCTACGAATGTCGCTGTAAGGAAGGGTTCTTTCTAAGTGATAACCAGCACACGTGCATCCACCGCTCAGAAGGTACTGGTTGCTTCCCTTCAGGCACCAAGCAGGAGTTTTGGGCAGAAGCTTACTGCAAAATCTCTAAAGCATCTTTAAAAATATTTGTAGGTTGAGTTTTTCAAAGCTGTGAAGGGTATTGAAGTCTCAACTCCTTTTAAAAGGAATAGTGTGTCAGAATCTTCTAAGTGACTTTGAAGACTCTTTACATCCCTTCTGCCCCTTTGATCCTACCTGTATGTCTGCAGTGCTGTGTTTTGTTAAAGGCTGTACTGCTCTACTTCCAGTGTACTTTATGCTCTGTTGTGCAACTAGGCTGTGTCCTGATCCAGGGAATGGTGACAAATTGAAGGCCAGTGAGTTCTGACCACTTCCACTGCCTTTAGTTAGTTAAAGGGCAATACCTGCATTACCTTCAGGTACCTTTTAGGATCCCCATACAGTGTTTAGATTTCAGCTAAGGGATTTATTGTTTGTCAGACCCAAAGGTATTCAAATCACATTCTTTGTTTTGAATGAAACCTTTATGAAGTAACCTTTGAGAGATCAGAGAGCCTTGGATATCTAATTAAACTTCAGATTGAACAAAATTATTTTGGATGCCCTTGGGGAATACTTTAAAGTGGTTGCTCAGATCACGGAGTTGTCCATTGAACTATACAGTGAATCTTACCAAGAAGTATTTTAAACTGTAAAGCTTTCTTTAATCTATGGCTTATCGTTGGCATGACTGTAAGAGGAATCTGAGCATGAATAAACAAACCTTACTTAAAAAAACCCCATAGTGAAAAGATCAACATTACCGATGTATATGGCCATCACTGATGAGTACACTGAGGTTGCTGTCATCAGCTTTATAGCTGAATTGATCTTTTATTTGAATTAAGAATTCAGCTTCTCTGTATTGGGCTTGGTATCGCAGGGGTCTGCTGATGCATGGTCATTTCTCAGGCCATTGCTCAGCTTGCCACAGCAGGAGCTGAGCCAGGAGTGGGGACAAGCAGGAAGGCTGCAGTGGTGGGGCAGGACATCTCCCTTCATGTTGCCTTGCTATCAGTGATGTGTGTGTGTGTGTGTGCATGGATTATGAATATAAGGATGAAAATCGGTAGCTTCTACTTCTTGTCTTGTCCAATACCAAGAGAGGAAAATCTTCCAACTCTTTATTCTTACTTGCATACCTTCTACTCTCCAAAACTAATAGCAGCAGCATTTACTATCATAAAGAGTTGTTCCCTAAATTGTACCTTTGGAATGTTTTCAGGTTATGCTGTGACTGTTTCTCTCCTGCCTCCCTGCCATTACTGTGAAGAATCCATGGAATTCCCCATTTTTTTTTTCCTTGGGTGGGCAGGTCTGTTGTAAGCCAAATCTTATTGCTTCATCTTTCCCCTCACTTTGTTCTCTGCTTTTCTGCTTGTTGCTGGGTCTTCTGTTCTCTGCCTTGTGTATGCATCTCTCAGTGTGTATACTTTATTAGTCCTCTTTTGAGACCTCTCAGCATTGATTGAAACAGCATTTGGCACCTACTGTCTAGACCATCTATTCAGTTTTGCTTCTTATTTGTAATGTGAGGTAGTATTTCCTTCTCTGTCTCCCAGCCCAGTTATGAGAGTGCATACATTAGTGTTTGAGAGACCTTTCTAATGGTCTATAATACTTTACATACTCAGAAAAAAGAGTGAACTGGACTTGAAATAGGAAAAATGGAGAGGCTCGGAGCTGTTGTATTCCTCCTGGTGTATGACCAGAGTAACTAAGAGTCATCTGCCTTTCCAGGTTTATCTGCAGTTATTGTCTGGGTTCCCTGTCACCTGCTGTGACATGGGACTCAAGGTCAAGCAGCTATTTAGAGGAGAATTTCTCAATTTAAGTTGATTTTTCATCTGATATGACAGTGTTGGTCTGAAGCACAGTGCAGTTCTGAGAGGGCTGAATGGTTCTGCCTTGCCCCTCCTTAAACCACAGGAACTCAGAATATCTTGGTACATTGTGCACAATCCTATCTTTTTCTTGATTGACTGCTCTGAATGAGCTTTTCTTCACCTGTGTGTGGAAGAATGGGTTTACTCTGGGAGGCTGTTATAGTAGCTGGCAGGGCAGCTATGCACATGTAACTTGTTTCTGGTTTTAACTTGCTCCTTATTAGAGAACACATGAATTTGAAGAAAAACAGTTTTTCACAAGTAAATATGTAGTACATCTTGTGGTTGCTCTTGCTATAGGTCAACAAATCTTGCTACTCTTCCTTGTGGTATTTCACAGTCATAGTTATCTACTGTTGGGCTGAATCAATAGTAGTGAACTGGATGTGCATGTTGAAAGTCACATTTGAAATCACTGTGTGGACTGAAACAGTACTGAAACAGAAACACTGTACACAGGAGACCATCATAGCTACTGTTCTTAGAGCCCTCCTGGCTCTGGAGAACAGTCAGACAACCAGCAAAGGTTTAGAAAAAGTTGCCTTAACACAAGGGTGTACAAAGCATGAAAAAAGACTAAAGTGCTCTTGGGACGTCCTGTTCTGCTGACAAATGCTCCTTGCCATTTGTCTATCAGAGGGTGCCTCTGAGAATCTCCGGTATTGCTTTGTACAATTGCATCCTCTCCCTCTGTTCTATTGAGCACCTGTTTGAATGTGCCCTAAATGGAACCTTAATGTTCTTAGCAGGTTGATGGTCATGTTCCTAGTCTTCTGTGTAAAAAAGATTTAAACACAGAGATTAATGTGACCTGATAGGGAAATACTGTGCTGGCTTTTTGCCTTTGTCTTGCCAGTGATGAGAGTGCTCAGATCTCACTGAAGCTTGCTGGGTAATTTCATGAAAGTCTAGTCATCAGGAATGCCTTGGGGTCCACTAGGCTAGGCAGACACTGGGTTTGGCTCTCTTGCTGCTGTGTATGGTGACCAAGAGACTCATCCTAGACACTTGTGCACCAGTAGGGCAGGCTCTCCTGCAAGAGAAACTGTGTGTCTGAGAAGCATGTGGTGGGATTTGACCAAAATTTGCTTGGGCTTTGGTTCTGGACCACAACCTGCCATTGCAACAGCTCTGGAAAAATGTGACCTGGGAGACTTTGTGTCCATGAAGGAGTTTACAGTCACACAGCATTTGTGGTTTTACAGACATTTCTTATACACAACCTGATAGAATGGGGCTGAGGAGAAATCTACCACGTTCAGAAACAAGCAGCAGCTTCATAGTAAACACTATATTTACTATGTGTCTTCTATGAAATGCTGTCTTTTGGGTCAGCTAAATCTTGGTGGGTTTGGTCATGTACCTTGTTACACAATGGGTACTTTGTTATTAAAATGTGCCCAGGTTTGGGAAGTACAGTTTTAGCTTTCTCTGGGAGAACTGACTGAATTCTGCTCACTTAGAATGGAGCATTTAAGCCATTTGTCTGATGTCAGTGAACTTTACTAAAGTACCTGCTTGAGCAGTTTCCCCTTTGATAGCACAATAGAGACAAAAGAATAACTTTATTAACAGAAACCAGGCTGCTAATTCTGTTAATGCTGTGCAAGACCTGTGAGCTAACAGACCAAATCATACTGCATGCTTAAGAACAGAAATGTCACAAAAACACTAGAGTTAATGAAGCTAATTTATGGCCTCACAGGTTGTCTTGTTCCTTGACTGACAGCACAATAATGGATCACAGCTTTCATGTGGGCTCTTTGAGCTGTGGCTGTTTGCTGCAGGATTTGAAGGGTCATTGTCTTATTAGTCTTCTACAAAGTCTTCACTGTGGGAAAGGCATCAAAAAGCCATTACAGCAAAATTATCTAGGATCTGCAATATCCATTATTTTATTGCTTAAAGCTGTCTTAATAGAGAAAGGGTACTGTAGCCTGTGCTTCAGATGGCGAGACTAGCCCTGTGTAGAGCAAGGACCTAACTGAAATGTAGTGGAATAGTGGTGACAAGCTGACCTCTGCTTGCCAATACAGTGTTTTTGTTTCACTGAGTAATAAGACTGTGAAAAGGGCTTGTGTAAGTTTAAAAAATATCTAGGGTGTGGAATTGTTCAAACAATCCCTTTTTAGCAGCACAGTCACCTTCTCATTCTCTCTGATTGTGCATCTGCTGAACTCAGGAGAAGTTTGCTGTGGTCATGTGGGAGAACCCCTTGCAGCCAAAGTGTGCTTTACTTGGTCTTCTCACATGAAGCATTCTCACCAAGGAGGAAGAGATTTTGGTGTAATATGTCTTATAAGAGCCCAAGGCAGAAAATTTGATGACAATGGTGCGTTTCCTGTATAACTGAGGAGACCATTCTGTTGCCTTCTCTTCCAATTTTGTAGCACTGTGGAATACTACAGCAAAACCTTTGGTATATTGTTAGAAGAAAAGCTGTTCTTGCAATTTGGCTTAATGATCCCAATTATAATCCACCCAGCTGCAGTCTAGTGTTGAATTGTGTGTGTACAAATTGTGTTACCATCTTGCCAATGAAAGAAGTTTTTTTGCAATGATTTCAGCAACAATTCCTTCCTATTTAATTGACTTCAACTTTTTGTAAAGACCAGACACTTTGGCAGGCATTGGGTGCTGGTGCATGAACATGTCAGAAACTAAAACGACAGATTGTTTTTAGGTGGTAATCAGAAAAGAGAATTGACATACAGCATATGTGCTATCTATATGTCTGTCTGGTCTCTACTTAGTCACTGCTGAGGTAGGTTATGACTTTGGGAATCTGCTTCATACTCTGGTAATTGAAATAGGAATGACTTTGTGATGGTTAGCCTAGGCATTCCTGTGTCTGGTGCCTGCTCTTTTAAGCAGAGAAATAAGAGCTTCACTTTAGGCTTTGATTTTGCAGGTATCAGCCACGTTGCAGTTTTTATAAAAGACATGAGGAGGTTTTACAGGCACTGGTACAGAGTGAGAGCATTGGAGGAGAATGCAGATGCTGTACAGATCTAGGGATGTTGCTTTTTCACTTCGCAGTCAAAGAATATGGGCACAGAAGATCACAGATGGAGAAATCTTGGAGCCATTGACTTTGCAGGACTGGACTTCCTGCCTTTCCAGTCTTGTAAGCTTACACTTCTTGTCCTAACACTGTCGAGTCTTCCCACATGTACCAGGCTGTTGCCGGTGTATGTATTCAACTGACTTCACCTCTGTGCCTGCCAAAATCTTGGAGCAGATTCTCCTGGAAGGCATGCTAAGGCACATGAAAAACAACAAGGTGCTTGCTGACAGCCAGCATGGCTTCACTAAGGGGAAATCCTGCCTGACCAATTTGGTGGCCTTCTATGATGGGGCTACGGCACTGATGGACAGGGGTGGAGCAGTTGACATCATCTACCTGGACTTGTGAAAAGCATTCGACACTCTCCCACACGGCATCCTTGTCTCTAAATTGGAGAGACATCAATTTGATAGGTGGACCACGCAGTGGATAAAGAACTGGCTGGATGGTCGCACTCAAAGAGTTGTGGTCAACGGCTCAATGTCCATCTGGAGATCAGAAACGAGTGGTGTCCCTCAGGGATCGGTGTTGAGATCGGTCTTGTTCAACATCTTTGTTGCTGACATGGAAAGTGGGATTGAATGTGCCCTCAGCAAGTTTGCCGATGACATCAAGCTGTGTGGTTCATTTGGTACGCTAGAGGGAAGGAATGCCATCCAGAGGGACCTTGACACACTTGTAAGGTGGGCTGATGCCAACCTCATGAAGTTTAACCATGCCAAGTGCAAGGTCCTACACCTGGGTCAGAGCAATTCCAGGCACAGCTACAGGTTGGGCAAAATGGAAATTCAGAGCAGCTCTGCAGAGAAGGACTTGGGGGTGTTGGTCGATGAGAAAATGAACATGAGCCAGCTTCAGTGTGCGCCCACAGCCCAGAAAGCAACCGTATCCTGGGCTGCATCAAAAGGAGCGTGACCAGCAGGTCAAAGGAGGTGATCCTGCCCCTCTACTCTGTTCTCGTGAGACCTCACTTGGAGCATTGTGTGCAGTTCTGGTGCCCTCAACATAAAAAGGACATGGAACTGTTGGAACAAGCCCAGAGGAGGCCACGAGGATGATCAGGGGACTGGAGCACCTCCCATATGAAGACAGGCTGAGAAAGTTGGGGTTGTTCAGCCTGGAGAAGAGAAGGCTGCGTGGAGACCTCATAGCAGCCTTCCAGTATCTGAAGGGGGCCTACAGGGATGCTGGTGAGGGGCTATTCATTAGGGACTGTAGTGACAGGACAAGAGGTAATGGGTTGAAACTTAAACAGGGGAAGTTTAGATTGGATAGAAGGAAGAAATTATTTACTGTGAGGGTGGTGAGGTACTGGAATGGGTTGCCCAGGGAGGTTGTGAATGCTCCATCCCTGGCAGTGTTCAAGACCAGGTTGGATGAAGCCTTGGGTGATATGGTTTAGTGTGAGGTGTCCCTGCCCATGGCAGGGGATTGGAACTAGAGGATCTTAAGGTCCTCTCCAACCCTAACTATTTTATGATTTTATAACTTTATGTGACTGTTGCCTGCACACAGCGATGATGAGGATGCTGATGCTCTTGCACTTGTCCTGTTTTGCAGAAGGTATGAGCTGCATGAATAAAGATCATGGCTGTGCCCACATCTGCAGAGAAACGCCCAAAGGAGGAGTTGCCTGTGAATGCCGACCAGGATTTGAATTGTCCAAGAACCAGAGGAGCTGCATTTGTATGCAACATTCTGCATATCCTTATGGTTTAAAAAAAAAAATAAAAAAAAACCAAACCCAAAAAATAGTGTTCTGTTTGCAGTGATATGGGTTTTGGTATGGTATAGCTAAACTGGCATGACATGCCTAAAATGTGTGCATTTGAATTAAGCTAAAATCAGTGGCTTTCCTGGACACTATCACACCAGTCTATTGGTTGCTACAATCTTTTGGTTGTAGTTTGGGAATTGCACCATCGTTCATAATGACAGGAAGTTTGGCTTCACAAGAGAGCTCTGCAGTGTTTAAGTCTCACAGAGATCTTCAGGAAGGTGGCATGTTAGAGGTGTATTGGATAGTCAAATGGAGACAAAAATTTCACGCTGTCTTTCAAAGATGCTGAAAGTACTTGTGAGATGTAACATATATTTTCTTCCTAGTAACATGTAATCATGGAAATGGTGGCTGTCAACATACATGTGATGATGCTGATAACGGGCCTATTTGCGGATGTCACCCCAAGTACATCATGCATGTAGATGGGAAAACCTGCTTGGGTTAGTATGTGGTGGGGGGAAGTAGTCTTCTGTTGATGACCAGCTCTAACTGGTGTGGTGTTGCTGTGTGTCCATGATTAATGCTCCTCATAATAGTATGGCTAGAAAATATCAGGAATCTAAAACTAAAAAAACTGCTAATGCATGAGTGAATTGGTTGGGTCCTGACAACTATTGCTTCCCTGTATGAGTAGCTACCTAATATTACTGCAGCCTGTAATTATCATGGGTCCTTCTGAAGCACGAGGCTTGTCACTAACCAAAGAAGATTCCATTCTCTTCAGGATATTTTAGGTTCAGTTTCTTGTATAGCATGAGCTAGAGAGTGTAACCAAGATGTATATTTGTTAAAACCAGAACTTGGGAGTCAGTTGAAGTACAGTTTTTGCAAGGCAGTTATCCAGAAAAAAAACCTCTTATGATTTATATAAAACCCACTTAAGATTTATATTCCAGTCTCTGGAAGAGTTTGTTGCCTGTTGACTGAAATCACTGAAATGCTCAGGCATGACTGTTTAGTCCTTCTATTAATCCACCATAGATGAGGACAGCATGCTCTTAACTGTGCAGCTCATGACAGTTCAATTAGTTCTTTCATCTTGCTGCTGTTCAGTAACTCCGTAGCACTTCATCTGTTTTATTGAGAATACTGAAGCAAACATCAGTTGTAAGGAAGCAACAAAAGCACAGAAGAGAAGTATTCTCGTGGTTTTGACTGAAGGGTTGACATGATTTTCATCATTACTTAAAAAAAAATATTATTTCTGCCTAGTTTGTTCCGACTATCTATGATGAATCAGCATGTGATGCAGCTGATTGCATGTGTGTATGTATTGGATATCAGGTGGGGCCTCTGGTCTGGGCACCTTTACTCATTGGCTTTTTTCATGTTCCTTACAGAGAGGGAAGTGACTGCTGTTGAAATTTCTGAGGGAAACACTACAGCAGGAGCTGATGTGGACAAGAGGGTGAAGCGACGGTTGCTTATGGGTAAAAGTGCTTATCCAAAATGGTTTTACTATTTGCTGAAACTTTTTAGATTGAAGAATTGTTGGGGCTTTTTTTACTGTAACCATCATAGCTCTCAGCTGAATTCTTCCTGAGATGTTCCAGTCCATTTTAAGGAAATGATATTATTCCATAATGTATAAAAAACTAAGTGCATTGTTTGTGGCGTTCAGTAGGAGGTGTCAGGAAGTTGCTCTTAAAGTAGCATGTATTTCCATGGTTCTAATTTATCTAATTGATCTAATTCATCAATGCAGTACAATCCATTCTGCACCACAAGTTTAGTGTGATTGTGGAGGAAACTGTGTTTTACCTGCTTATTTTCAACTGAAAATACACTCATGCATGGAAGACAATTGGGCACAGTGGTGGATCCAGAAAGACATGTTAGGATGCAAGGACATCTTATTCTTCCCAGAGGTGTTTGCATCTGTCCCAGAATGCCAGCCTCTGAGACTCTGTCATTACTGGGAAGGCACTGGCATGGGAAGCAATCACTGTGGTCTCAGGGCAGTGATCAGTGGATGTCCACCTCTCATAAGCCCTCACTCCAGGCAGTCAGGGTGATTTACTATGCTTACTGTCATTTGCCACAGAAGTGCACTGGAACATGGAGGCTGAGGAAGAAACTACCAAAAGTATAGGGCTCCGAGCTCCTGAATCCATGTTTAGACATATAAATTAATAGCCTCATTTAAAAAATAAAACCAAAAAGCCTCACAAAACCAAACAAACAAACATAAAAACAACCAACCAACCCATAGCAAAATGTTTCTGTGGAAAGGGGAAGGAAGAACAGTCACTCTGTCTTTACTTGCAGGTTAGACACAGTCTCCCAGCATTGAATGTGAGGTGGGAGACTGTGGGGGAAATAAACCAGTAAAGATCTCAAAACTTGAGAATAAATAGCATATGCTGATGCTGCAGAAAACATGGAGACAGAGCTAGAAAGAGAGGATTTCAAAAAGCAAATGGAAAAAAATGATCTTTGCATCTCTCTGGATCAGTATGTGCTGGATAAAATTGCATTTGGATAGCTAGTGGAAAGGCTGTTAGACTGGCTGTGGTGGTTAGACTGACTACAAGAAGATGCATGCCAAAGAGTGAGTTATTTCTGTTTAGTTAGATGTGAAGGAACTGTATCTAAAGGGTGTTCAAAAGTTTTGGTGAGATTTATACGTGGTTTGCATAGGGGTAGTTAAAGGAGCATGAGGTTGAGATGGCACCTGGCTGAGAAGGTGGAAGGAGCACTCATTATAGGTGTAATCCACCATGACTGGGAACGCAGGTAGCATGTGAAGGTGTGTTGGAAATGATTTAAGAGAACTGGTTTATAGTAGGGCTGAGTGTAATTGGGTATCTGAGTGTTGGTGTGAAATGTCAGAGTTTCAGCTGGGATTTGGTGTGTGCATAAGGAGTCAGACTGACAGGAACAGATGAATCACTGAGGAGTGGAGATTTGTGTTTGAGGATGAGAATATTCAGAGACAGTTTTCAGTTTTTGTAGAGTGCAAAAAACATGGATGTAGCAGGGATTTTCCCAACACAAGTATTTAGTAGCTGCTCATGTATTAGGCTAAATGTAGTTAAATAACAGTGTGCTTGGAGCCATGCCTTCTGTCACATGATGTTTCTTGTTACCATTATAATATCCCTGAGCAAACTTCAGCTTTATCTTGTTGGCTAGAAACATGTGCAGTAAATAATGGTGGCTGTGATCGTACGTGTAAAGATACATCTACTGGAGTTCACTGCAGCTGTCCCGTTGGGTTCACGCTCCAGTTTGATGGGAAGACATGTAAAGGTGAGTTTTATGCTGGTGGACACACGCGTGCCAACACCTTACCATAAGGTATTCATCTTCGAATGCAGGTAATCCAAGTCAGTATTTGTAATCTGACCTAAGAAAGGACGCAGCCAGGGGTAGATGCACAGTTTCCATTGTGTCAGGTGCATCGCACCATCTCACCACTTTCACCCCTCCTGCCAAGTTGGCCTCATTTTTCACAGCAGGAGGTAATACAGGTCTGTGATAATGTAGAGGTCTTTACTGGGGGAGGTAGGCATGTCTGTTCTTACAGGCTCAATAGTTCAATAGACTGCTATTTTACCCACAGTCAGCTGGGCATCAGAGCAGTTTAGAAGTAAATATCAATGTGTAAACAGGGATGTGTGAATAGAATTACTCATACTGGCCAAAGCAGCTCTGGTGAGAGTACTGGAAAGAAGAAAAGGGACATTTAGGTTGTATATTAGAATACATTTTCCAGTAATTAGATATTAAGGCTGTTCTGCTGGCAAAAAAAATGATGGAATCCACATGCCTGAGTCAATTAATATTAAAGAACTCATTCTAATGTTGGCATGAAAGGGATGGGGTAGCTCAGGAAGTTTCGTGTCTGAGATTTCTGCAGGGCTTAAGGAGAGGAAATGGAGAGAATGTTTAAAAAGCTAAAACCTGTTAGAGAAGATTTATGTCAAAATGTTTCCAAACATAACTTAGGGAAATTATCTTTTGCAAATACGTGTACCCAAGTGTAACTGACAACAACATGTTAAATGAAAGCAAGTCATGGGGCTGAATGGGCCAGATCATTCATAAGAGCTGGAACTGATCATCCTTAAAATTTGTAGTAGTTCACTAGATTTTGTTTCTGGGCTTCATTAACCAATTGGATGTGTCTGTGTTCTGGATCTGGCAGTGGAAGTATGTTGGATGTAGTGTGTTTATTTGCTGAAGCACTTTTTTTTGTTACAGATATTGATGAATGCCAGTCCAATAATGGAGGCTGTGATCATTTCTGTAAAAACACTGTTGGCAGTTTTGATTGCAGCTGCAGAAAAGGATTTAAATTGTTAACAGATGAGAAGTCTTGTCAAGGTATGTACACTGGAGAAGCAATAGAAGTAGAACAAATTGGTGTGGCTTGGACATCTACTACAATGATGAAGTGATAATTGACTCCAGAATAATTTTCATGCCTCAGTTTTGGGGTTTCTTGTTTTGTTTTGTTTTCAGAACAGCTGTTGAGTTAATACATACAGTTGGCTTGATACTATTGTAGAGGTATGTTTAATGGCACAGCGAACTATTATCTGGAAGCAACAGAAATAGCATCATATTAAAAAGATTTTTGTGAGGATAATGCTTCCCCTCTTCTATTAATGATTTTCAAGTAATTTACAGGGAAAAAATAGACAATATCTCTCTCTGTCCATCTTACTGAATAGTTTATTATTGCAGTGATTTTTTTTTTCCTTAATGGGACATTTAGATGCCATGAATTCATTATGTAAAGAAAAAAAGACATTATGTGATCTATGAAATTATAGGCCTGTAGACACACTGGAATCGCTATTCCCTAAAACACAGAACATTTGATTTTTAGGTTGACATGTATTTTTCCTGTGAGACTTGCAAAGCATATTTTTTTCTATATAATGGTTTGTAAATATAGATTTAGCAATCCTTTTTAAGCTGCTTAAATACATCAAAATGTAAAGATCAGAGTGGTTTGTGATTTTGGAAAAGCTACAGTATGAAACAATGTAAAGCCAACAGCCAGTTGGAAGGTGAATAATTCATTTCCTAGCAACCAACTGACGTTAATGATGAATTTCAGGAGCTGAACTGACCAACAGAAGATAGTTTTCACCTGGGTTTTTGATGCATTCTTATCCTTTTAAAATCAGACAAGGAACAACAACAATTTTATGGAATAAATTTACTATGAAACCACAACATATTCAAGATAGTTTTTGCTTGTTGGTGGTGTTGTTTGTTTGTTTGTTTTTAATGGAATCTCTTTATGAATGTATTTTTAAGATTTACATCTCCCTTTTGTCCCTGTCACTTCCCTAGTTTGTTTCAAAAGTGGTGTCTTGAAACACGCCAAAGGCCAGGAAAAAATAATGATGTAATGTGTCAGTCATGCTGATGGGAACTTTTGTGTATCTTACGACATTCTTACGTGTCATGCATAATGTACTAACACAGAAGTTTCAAGTGCTTTTGATGGTATAATAGATACTTAGGGCTTCAGAGTGATGGGAATTTGACCACTTTTACCATTCAATTCACCAAGATCATGATTAGGCTACTGTAGTAGCTATGCTTTACAAAGATGTGTGCAAAGTGATTATAATGCCAAGGAAAACTGCCACTGGAGAAAAAAGGTATCTCGGCTGCCTTTAGAGACAGGTGGTGTCCCTGCCCATGGCAGGCGGGTTGGAAATAGGTGATCTTAAGGTCCTTTTCAAACCTAACTATTCTATGATTCTATGATTGAAGTCTAAATATACAGTATAATGGATCTGTGGAAAAATTCAACAAATTATTCCAGTCATCTGTCTTCAAGTGTATCTTGGAGAAGATGGCAATTCTCAGCAGGCTTAAATCAGGCATTGCATATTCACATAGAGTTATTGGGAAAAAACAAAGGCAATACTTTCTTTTGTAAATCTGTTTCTGCAGATCTAATGTAGAATTTTTGTTAATGAAATAAGAGTTCTGTCAGCATTTTTTTTCTCCTGTAGAATAGGAATAATTTATTTTAAACATAATCCTAAAAATGTAGCAGCAGATTTTATGCTTGCCGAGACAAAGCTTGTTTGGCAAACTATTTGTTCTTTTGAAAGTTGTCATTTCATTATGTTACATTATTTGCTTTAAAAGAATTTGCTTAGTTTTTTTCTTAGTTTACATAAATCTGTACATCTCTGTGTTGAACTCCGTTAGCTTGTCAGGCTAAAAGATACTGATGTATTCCTTTAACACTTGCAGACATTGATGAATGCTCTTTTGAACGGACGTGTGACCACACGTGCATCAATCATCCAGGCACCTTTGAGTGTACTTGTAACAAAGGATATGCTCTCTATGGCTTCACACATTGTGGAGGTGAGTTATAAAAAAACACTACATGCCATGCTGTTGCCACAGGTCTAATTAGTGTCTGTGCAAGACAGAAGCCTATGTATATGCCGTAGGTGGCCAGAATAAATTTTACTCTCTGCTGTGATAAAGAGGCCCAGCAAAAGCAGAAACTAATTGTGCTTATTTCTGTCTTTGGTCAAGTGTTTTTCACTTCACACCCTGCATCCGGAAAGCATCTGTGACTACTAGAACAAACTGATGCGTTTTGCACCTGGGTATGAAAGCCTTAATTTGATAGAATTTTCACATGCAGAAGTCTTATTGACTTCAATGAAAAGTCAGTGGACTTGTATTTAAAGACCAGGAAGCTCTGGGTGGCATAGAAAATTATGGTTTTGCAGGTTGCCCTTGTGCATATGTTAGACTCTCATGTGATGTAGTTTTAAATTTAGCTGATGTAGTACCACTGATTTACACTGCAAGGATTAATACTGTTGAATCTTTATGTCTTTCCTACAAAAAAGTTCAAGGAAAGAGAGAAAGATGTTTACAGAACCTCAGTTTGTGTTGAGTGTGAATATTTCTGAGACAAGTTCCCAGAATTAACATGAGGAAATATGAATAACTGGACACTAAATGAAATTAAACCTGTTTTATAACAGCCTAGGCAAGACCTTACTGACTCTATATGCTTATTTAATTCTGGGTAAGACTTATGTCTGAGGCAGAGTGAGCACACGTGAAACTGGAGATAACATTTCAATGATTTCTGTGTGTTTGATCTGTTCTAACCTCTGCCTCTAGAAAGTCTACAAAGAAGATTACAAGTACAACATCACTGTGTTTCATCCTGATGAATAGGCAAATCTTTCTGATGGGAAGTATTACTGTTCATGTGTTAGGATTTCTAAGAGAAGTCTATTTTCATTAATTCCTCTGCATTAATTCCATTTATTTTGGCCACCAGTAAGGGAAAGTTACTGTAATTTTGCTGTTGACTACTAATAGTCCGCTTCATACCATTCTCCTCTGCAAAAGTTAGTAATCCTTGTGCCATAGGAAGTCCTTAATTTACTGGCAATCCAGGCTGTGTCAAAGCTGGTAGGGATATTGAGTGTACCCCTTCTGATCTATATGCAGTAAGTTCAATAAGTACTGGAGGTAAAAGGTTGCCATTGCATTCTGCATCCTAGCAAAAAGTCAG
Organism: Melopsittacus undulatus; assembly: GCF_012275295.1. Taxonomy (NCBI): domain Eukaryota; kingdom Metazoa; phylum Chordata; class Aves; order Psittaciformes; family Psittaculidae; genus Melopsittacus; species Melopsittacus undulatus. The sequence continues at coordinate 53,947,127 of NC_047530.1, forward strand.
TGAAACCCAAAGATTTTGGCTGATTCTGTGGTATCTTAAGCAGTAGCACCAATTTGAGTTCTTCTTATCTTTCTCCATTATTCCTCTGCTACTCATTCCTACCCCTGTGTCTCAGTTCTGTTAGTAGCATGTTTTTCCCCTGAAATCAGATAATTTCTGTGATCTGTTTCACAGTGTTTTCGACCAAATTGCTGCTTATCTAGAGGGGGGGAACAGATGGTTGAGGAGAGCAGTGAGAAGAACTTGTTTTGCCATTGAGAAAAGTGTATGTAGAAATGGGTACCCTCAGTTGCACAAACTTTCTGGGGCTTGCAAGGGATTTCTTGCTGGCAGCTTTCTAGGCTTATTGTATAATTGCCATAAAGCTACTGGAGACAAGGGAAGAAGGCATCAGAGTGTATCTGAGAAGCAAAGACATAGAACTTTGCATTTCCCTTTGTTGAAATTAATGAGATTCCTTTCAGGCAGTTTCTCCAGCCAGTCAAGGTCCTTCTCAATAGTGGCACAACCATCTGGTGTATCAGCCACTCCTCCCAGTTTTGTATCATCTGCGAACTTACTGAGGCTGAACTCTTGTCCCATCATCCAGGTTTAATGAAGAGAATAAATAGTGTTGGCCCCAGTATTGACCCCTGGGATGCACCACTGGTGAATGGTATATTCTGCATCAGCATGCAAGTTTGCACCAAAGGCACTATGTTGTGTTGCCATTAATTTCTCCTCCTGTTGGCATTTATTGGGCGGGGAAAGGCCCCAAAATTGGATAATTGGCCAAAAGGGGCAATGGTGATACAATGGTGTTATTTGCCCCCATGGGATCACAGAGTGTTCCACGGCAGTTGTATGTATCTGAGCACTTTGGAGCATTGATCAGTAGGAATCCTGTCCATTTTGTCTGTCTTTATTCCAAATTAGAAATATTAATTAACTAGGCACAGGGCACTGCAGACTTGAATTGACCTCCTTTTCTTTGAGTTAATTTGTGGCCATATTGCTGAGGCTGAATGTATTTTTAGTTATATAGTAATGTCTTCAGACCATACTTAACATCTCCCCTCTGACATTTGATCAATTTTGGCATTTATCAAAGGATTTCCATGAAGAAAAAGCTATTTCAATGTAGGTGTCCAAATAGCATTACTAAAATCTTTTCCAAGCCCTACCAAGCAGTATTTGTGTATATTTTTACCTAATGGAGTTAGAGTACAGATCTTGGACAAGAATAACATTTTAAAGTCTTTTTACCTTTCCTCTGTAGATATTAATGAATGTAGCGTCAACAATGGTGGTTGCCAACAGCTGTGTGTGAACACACTGGGAGACTATGAATGCCTGTGTCATTCTAACTACAAATTACACTGGAATAAAAAGGATTGTGTTGGTAAGGTGCCTAATAAATACATTTCTACTCCTGATGTGTCTGATGCCCATGTGATTATAGTCAAATCTGAAAATCTTGATCTGTCCAGTCGAGTGGTATGAGTCATCGTTCCCAGTATCCCACTTTACTTGTAGCATGATGGTACTGTTGTTGAAACTGGTAAAACCAGGTGAAAACACAACCCAAAAACAGGAGATACTTTGAGGGATTTTTATGCTTTCTTTCCTGTGCTTTTATCCAGCTCATGCTTCTATTTCCTTTTGTTTCTCTGCATGAGAAGGTTTGCTGATGATAGCTTTAACTAAAAGGAAATTACTTATGCGTTGTGATCTTCCAGTGATTTTATTTTGCTTTGATTTTCTGTCCAGACAGCATTTTTAACTGTGTGGGTGTTCTTGGGTACCAGCTTCAAAACCAGCTGCATGCCAATTTATTAATAAGGTGTGTATGTAGATATTTTACTTGTGTGAGTATTTGTTTTATCCTATTTAGAGACAAAGGGTGCCTTGCCTGATAATATGTCACCCAGGGTATCGCTGCACTGCATTAAGAGTGGTGGGAGTGATAGATGCTTCTTAAGCTGCTCTTCAGATGTCCAGGTGTTTTCTGGTAAGTCTAAACCAACAAAAACAAGCATGTGGTTCTGCAGAGTGTAAGAGCAGCAAACCTCTTAACTGTCATGGAAGCCGCAAGAAGTAGACGATCAACAGGGACCTTTCCCCTTTCACTACAGATAATAAAGGGCTGTATCCCTGCCAGTGTCCCAAGAAAGCCCCCCTTTCCTTGTCTTTTATAACCACTCTACCCTCAGATTCCCTTCTCATGACAACTGTCTTTGTGAAGCTAGGGAGGACTGGGCAGAATTCTCCGTGTTCCCTGGGCCATTCCTTAATTGGCCCTGGGAGCTGCTGCTGAATGGGGCAAAGGCATTCCAGCCCTGCGTGGGGTCTGAGATTTTGCCTATGCAGTCCCTCCACCCCACAGGACACAGCATGCAGACTTGCCTGGTGCTTATGGGAGAGTTGTTGCTTTTCTTCCTGAACCTAAAAAGTTTTTTTACTTAAGAAGAGACAAGCTCTAATGTGGAGTCTTTTATGAACAACATTGTTGAAAAAGGGTGAAGATGATGATGCCAAACAACAAATTAAAAATGTCTTTTATACTACAGGAGTCTTCAGTCTGTGCACAGTGCTTGTGTCTTTACTGTCTGTCTGTATGGTCTGTCTGTTAGGAACGCAAGATGCCTACACCTTCACCTGTGGCAGGTCATCTCAGCTTAAGAAAAAGCAGCAAAATACAAATGCATCCAGCTGGCTGGGTAATCACTGGATTTACTGTTGCATAATTTGGCTGATTTCTTTTAAGAGATAACAGTGGAATAAAGGTGTTTCTGTTGAGTATTTTCCCTCTTCATTATGCTCTCTCTGGTTTTTCTTCCTCTTCCTCATGATTGCAGTTCATGATTTCAGCAGGAAATTGCACTTGCACTGCTTCATCAGCAACACTCAAACTGAGACTTATAAATAAGGAAAGAGAAAACGATCAGTAGTGAAATAAACAGCTAGGCTAAGGAGTGTCATGCCTCTTTTTAGACACCCAAACTGGACAATGTTGGCAGCATACAATATGTGTAGGTTGAGCTGTTAATGAAATTTAGAAAGTATTCAAAGCTGAACAGATAAGATTTTTTTTTAATAAAATCTATCCTACTTTGTTCCAATTCCAGCTGTGAAACAGCTTCAGAGCAGGACAAAGATGGTGTCTCTTCAGGTTTTCTGTGATGACCACTTTCTCACTTTATATCAGCATATTTTTTGATGTCATCGTTATGATGTGACTTTATGGTTACCTAAATTTTCTATTCCTTTTTGAAAATAACGTCATTGTTTCTTTCTGAAGATACTTCAGCCATCAAGATAAGCGTAACCTTTAAATTAAATGAAGGAAAATGTAGTTTGAAAAAGACTGAGATGTTTCAAGAAGGTCTGGAACAGATGGTACCAGGTATGAATATAAAAATGCAGGTAAGGAGGTTACAGTCATATATGTGCTTTCCAAATATGAAGTACACCAGAAGCAAAGCATAGAGGACTGCAGATTTTCTTCACTGACCTCATGAATTACACTCTTCCCTAGGCGTGATTCTTGCAATAGTTATATCGCGGGACTTCCCTGTGACAACCTACAATCTTGCTAGGAAAGCCTTTCTCCTTTTTTATTTGTATTACTGCCAATAAGTTCTCAATAAAATCAACCATTCTTTTCATTCTTTTGATTTTTCCTTTCATTTCTCTCTCACCCTTCTTTCTGTTCTTTCTTTTTTCACCTGCCTAATGCCTCAGTGAAGAATCTCCTGGCCATTTATGCTGACAATTGTCAAAGGTTATTCCTCTTTTCTCATCTTCCTTTTATACTTCAGCAGGCCCAGATGGACACAGTGAGGTCAGCTCTTCCATCTGTTCCAAGGCAGAAAAGTATGGCTTGGGAATTCACAAAGTCAGCAGAAAATGGGGAGGAGTACATTAAAAAAAAAAAGCAAAAGCTGGGGGAAGAAGTCATGGAACAATAAGATGAATCAGCATGTCAGTTTGTTTGTCCTTACAAGAGTAATAGTGGGAGACTACAGTAGATGCGTCGTGAAGAATTATATACTCCAGAGCCAAAGATTATTCTGAGTGTTTTCTTTAACTAAATTTATTTTCTCATAGAAACCTTGAAAGTGATCTCCAAAAGGCACTACTTAATTTAAACACCATTATAAGCTAGCGTGTTTTTCACACGCTTCATATGAGTGCAGGATTTTTTCCCTTGAGTAGCCTGCCTGGTGCAGGCAGTGTCATGGTTTTAAGATGCTCTGGATAGTGCAAAGGCAATTCATTAGCAAAACCCAAGGGAAGCAGGCTGAGCACTGCAGCCAGGCTCTCATCCTAGCAGCAAATGATGCCTCAGACCCACTGCAGTGCTAGAGTCTCAGCCCGACAGTAGATCTGTAAGTGCACTGGAGTAATGATTTCATGTGAGGGTGTACCAGTTGGGAAACTGGCTAAATTGTTTACTGTCATGTGAAGTTAATCATTTGCTCCTCTTTAACTCTTCATGACAATAATATATAGAGCGCTAGTGAATGTTCAATAATATAGCTGGCCAAGCTTTTGCTTCCTTTGATTTTGTTCATACAGAGAGACATAATTCAGTAATGGAGAGTTTCCACTATGTAAACCTAACATGCAGCTCTGGCAAGAAGGTTAATGGAGCCCTCAGTAGACTGACAGCAACTAGAGAAATTTTTATCACTGCGGACTTTGAGCTTGAAACAAGCCAAAAGGAGGTGACAGGTTGGTTGGAAAATAACGCAAGGTGCGGTTTGAAGCTTCTTGGCATTTGCTCCTTAATTTCTGTATTTTTCACTTCTATCTGTGTGCAAAATGATAATGAAAAGTATCTCCTGTTTTGAAAATGAATTTTACTGCTTCAAAAGAGTGAGGGATAGGGATAATTTCAAAGATCAAAGAGCTGTCCATTGATTAAAGTCTTGTGGTCTCATGGTGGTATTGCCCTTAAAGATTTCAGATTTGTCCCCAGAGTGGCTTTCTCGGTTATTTGCATAGTTGGTCTTTTGAATTGGGATTTTTGTGCATGATCACTTATAGCTGCTTTCACCCTTGATACTTTTCAGACACATGTGATGTGCGCTGTGCTCGGAAAAAGACTGAAAAGAGGTTCCGTAAAACCATTCGGACCCTACGGAAGACAGTCAGCAGGGACCAGTTCCGTATTCGCATCTCTGGCATGGACCATGAAGTGGCCAGGAAGTCTCTCAAGCTGTCGGAGCCACAGCAGTCTTGTGGTGTAGGACAGATGCACGTGGGTAGCAGATGTGGTAAGTGAAAGTAAACTAGGAGCAAACCATCACATGCATTTCAGTTTTGCTGTGGTCTGATGAGCCTGGTGGGATCATGGGTTGCTTATCAGGGACAGAGGAGGGCTGTGTAGGAAGAAGTAGGGGTTACTGTTCGTGCTACTGAGATGTGCCCATCAGTGTATTTGTTGCTGGCAATTGCTCTGTTACAGAGTACAGTAAGGCCTCAGTGTACTACACTTTGTTATAACTGATGCACAGCCTACAGTAAGCTCAAAGGTAGAAAATGTGGGAATAACATCAGGCACCAATGGCCTTGACATCATCAGTGTTACTTTTATGACTACATTTAGTATCCAGTGTAACAATGTGTTTCTGAACTTGAGAATTCTCCCTTGTTCCAAAGAAAAGGCTGGGCAGAATTTGAAACAGTCACATTCTCTTTGCTGATAAAGCTCCGAGTCCCAGAGAATCTTCATCCCAGTTATAAATTCATGGAAAATAGGGGTTTTATAAGTCAGTACTGAAAAAAATCTTAATTATCATGGCGCTGGAGGGCACCACAATAGCGCAGCCCATAATAAATGCTTCCAAAGCACAAAAGTTACAGAGAGGGGTCAGATGTTATCTTAACAGGGTCCTAACAACCATGACGGCTAATTCAGGCTGCATAAGGTAGGCAGCATGTAGGTGGTTTTGTGAATCAGCAAGCCTTTAAAATGCGTGTCAGATTGAATTAGTACATCTTTCAGCAGCAACCCATTTGGCCTAAGAATAGGTTTTCCAATCTGAAAAACTTGGATTCACAGAATAGAAAAATGAATTGGTGTTGTTTAAAACATCTGTGCAAGCAAGCAGACTAGGGAATTACTCAGGAATTCTGTCAGAAAAAAAGCTGCAAGTTTTCTTTTTTTTTGCCATGAGTCTGAAAAACTTGGGAAAGCTCACCAAGATGAGTTTACGTGGATGTTTTCAAGCTGTTGTGTTGGATGCTGTATGATGGCTTGGACAAACTGTGTCTCAGTCTATGGTACAGAGCACAGGATGGCTTTTGAGCCATTTGTGATTTCATCTGGAAAAATAGCAATGAGTAAGCTAAAAATACTGCAGGTAGAGAAGGCAACATGAGTTACTGTTAGGAACTGAAACAACAAGGAAACAAGTTTGTGTTTTTTCAGGTAACTGTAGAACCAGTTTTAATTTTTCAGTAGAAATGACCTTAAGTGGCATTTCTGTGCTAGTTCAGGGGGAAAAGGGACTTTTGGAGAATGCCTGTTAAACTCTTTGGTAAGGTGAGCACAGATAGCCTTTCTATGGTTCTACTGATCATACGAAGACAAGTGTTTTGAAGAACAACTTTTAAAAAGCCTCTTCTGTCACTGAATTGGTACAACGGTTTGCTCTGTACATCTTAACAGCTACTGCTGTGAGCAGTGGAACTAACAAGACCCAATTCCCTGTGGGTCTCATGCCTTTTGGTTTGATTTGCTCCTGCCTAAAACGATGCAGTCACCAAATGAATCTTCATTTCTTCAGCTGTATTCAGACCATATTCTTGTGTAGATTTGCTGTGATCAAATAGGAGGTGGAACTTGTACCACAGCTTTTGACTTGCATGTATGCTAAGAAAGTGTCTCACCTCCACTTGCACATTGCCCACTTCTTTACATTAAGCATACAAAAGCTTGGTACATTTGAAACCTCTCTGCACCCTTTGTCAGATTGCTGGCAGTTGGACAAAAAGTTCACTAGTTGTCGAGGGGACATAAAAGTACACACAGAGGTGGTGTTACATACGCCTCATTCCCTTAGAAAAAGCTGATTGTCCCAGTGTGCATGGTAAAGGCAGCACAGGATGGGTGCTGCTGCTGCTTTGACTGCCAGTCAGAGGAGGAGCTAAGAAATAGACTGGGCAGAAGAGAATGGAGTGGGAACAGTGTGGAAGAAGACAAAGAAGCTAGCTCAGGGATGTGCGTGGGAGCGTCAGGGGGATTTGTTTTGTTTTGATCTGATTGCTTTGCAGAACTGCTGAGAACTTCTGGACAGGACTGGGGACATGCGTATCTGGACATGCTAATGATTCTGGGCAGAAAGAGATACCAGGTCAGCAAATTGATTCAGTGCAGGTGGTGGATGTGGTCTCTAGACAGGCAGAGAACTTTGGCAAAGGGATTTCGCTCAGTCTAATCAGAGGAGTAGGAAGCAGTGAGGGAGCTAAGTAAGTGTAGGGGAAGTCTGTGATGCAGACAGTGAGTCAAGTGCAGGTTTTAGTTAATTGTTTTCAACTACTCTATTTTTTTGGTTTTTTAAACAAAATACTTGCAGTATGTCTAGGTTAGATACTGGTTCAGACATTCTTGTACTGGTCCTCTTCCTGGGGTAGGCTTCTCCTGGTGCAGTACTGTCTTAAACATTAGTGATATCTCAGCAGCACAAGAGGGAAAGTCCATCTTCTCTGACAGCTCTTGTCTTGAAGAGCTGACCTGCAGCTGCAGCAGTAAATTAAACTCCATTTGGTTTCACACTTCTGGTGACATAATTTTGTAAAAATCTGACAAGAAGAAATGAATTATCAAATGGGAGGAGGGCTGCTTTTTTTTTTTCTGTTAACATGCTTGCTCTGACAGTCATAGATTTAAGACATAAATCCTTAGAATATATAACCATCTCAAGTGTCCTAAATATGTGAACTGCTACAACACAATAACTTAAAGGGTGCTGCTTCAGAATCAGTTTGCTTCAGTTGTTGGCGATTTTCCTTGTAAAGTCAAGGCATCATTCTGAAGAAAATAGTGAATTGGTGGATCATGACCTCCTTTATGAGGTTCACCTTCTCAGCCACTGAGATACTACAGCATTTGTCTATAGGAGCAAACGCTCAAAGGCTAACCTGTTTAAAAGAGGGGAAGAGCCTTTAAATGTCTTTGTAACTGTTAATCCTGGTTCCTTGTGGGCCCCTCTCTTCCCCCTCCTCCCCTTTTCTTCACATTTTTGCATCAGAAAAGCTTTCACTTTTTTTTCCCCTTCTTTAAAACAGCTGCATGAGACTCAAGATCTGTTTTTTAGTGGGTATTGAAGGCAAAGATGAGCTGCAGAAACGAAGTCTACTAGAGGCAATTGATTCTTTTGTTCAGTTGGAGAAAAACAATCAGGTTTCTGAAAAAAGAGCAAGGCCAGCCAATGGAATTCTAATTTAATGTCATTATTTGCAAATCTGCAGATCTTATTTCAGCTGGGTATTTCCCATGTGTGAGGTGGGACCATGCAGTTTCTAGTTTTGTGAAATGTTTGGTTTCATTTAAACAAATTATAGGAAAAGTTTGAACTCTTAGAGGTGTGCCCCTCCCCACCCCCCCTTTATTTTTTTTGTGTGTTTTTGTTGGTGGTTTGTTTTTCTTTAAAAAGGGATCATTTGTATCATCCTAATTTCGTGCACAGTCCTGTGGATTTCCATGGGATGATTTCTGTGTTGACATAATGTCCCTACAATTAATGTTACTATGACTGAACCTAACACTAAGTCTGTTTTGTTATGCTAAACTGGGTTCTAGTGAGTGCTGTGAGCTTCTAAACAGGCTTTTCTCATTATGCCTGCTTTGTGCTTCAGTGGGGTTAGATGGGTGACCTCTGTAATATTTCTAGGTGGAAGATGGGGAGGAGCTGGGAGCTGTTTACAGGGAATCAATTGGTTCAGATCAAATGGAAAAGTTTTGTTTTGGCCCAGGCTGAGTTTACATACTTCCTACCTTTTACTGTCTCAGACCTGTATTCCTTCTGTGGATGCTGTCACAAGCATAGCCTGCCATCCTGCTCACCTGCCATATTCGACCTGCATCACAGATGACCTGGGGCAACCAGTGCAAGTGGAAGACAGGAGGGAAAGAAACGGGGCCTGAAGGAGTTGCAGTGTAGCTCCAGTGAAGCTTAATGGACTTCAGATTACTGCTGAGCAAAGTTGAAACAAAATGTCAGCTTTCTTTCAGTGCTCAGAAACTGTCAAATTGGAGAAGTCCTGACAGTTGATCTGCCCAAATGCTTCTATAAGCATAGTCTTGATAACACCTTGAGCTTTATCAAGTAGTCTAGCTGCTGACCACCTAATTTGACTTTGTACCCACAAACACAAAATGTTTGAGACCTGAGATTTTTTTTCCTATTGCTAGTTGGCTGAAGTGTGGGAACATACTGTGATGGGGAATAAGAAAGTTGTGTTTTATGCCATAATAAAACTTAACAGGTTGAGGAAGGACAGCTGACTTGTCACTCTTGCCACAGTCCTCAGAATCCTGGAAAATAGAAATCAGCTGGAGCTCATCGTGTGTCTCAATATAGATAGATGTAAGGCACAGAAATAAACTCTGGTGCCTCATCTTTCTCTTGCTCTCAGAATTCAGTCAGGCAATGCATCTAAGAATGCCCTGTATTGAAGATCTCATTGATGTCTGTGGAGATCTAAGTTTACTTTCTCAATGCAATTTAAAAAAAATTAGTCATTTTGCTAAATAATCTTGGAAGATTTAGATTAACTCAGTTTTGTTCCACAGAGAGCTCTACCATTTCACAACACACAGTTTCAAGGAAAGTAAGGTGCAGATGATAAAGTTGATGAAAGAGATCTGATGGGATAAGTTCTGAAATGTAACATTTCCATGTAAGTGGTGGTTTGGTTCCTGCCTGGGACAGATTTCCTTTGAGCTCTGTTAGCCAACCTACTGTTATGCTGGAGTCTGAGCAAGTTCAGGAAGTAAAGTAGCATTCTGTTCAAAACAAAAACAAAACACACACACACACACTGAAAAAGAAAAGCCAAACCCAAACCACTCCAAACTTGACATGTGATTAAAAGGAAGGGTAAAAAAACAGCTTAAGATGAGAGAGCAGATAGTAAATAGTCTGCAGTAAGGCCACTCAGAGCTCTGATTTCTCATAGAGCCATAGAAGTTTTTGAAAGAAGATTTGCACTGGTCTTTCCATTGCTTCTGGGTTTCTGAAGTCAGTAGCCACTTCTGAAAGCCACCTTTACTAACCTTGATTGTCTTTCCTTGTTATGGAATGGTAAATAGTGCTCTTTCCTTACCTTATTAGGAGTGCTGTAATGAAAGCCTTAATTCACTCATGTTTATTGAGTTACACAAAGAGTAGAGAGATGAGTGTTCTGTAGGAATGTTTATAAGTGAAGAAAGGCTTGAAAAGTGTGGGAGCAAATGAATGTGTGTCCTTATGAAAACTGAAGTCACGTGTGGTGGAAAAAGTTAGAACCTAGAGCTAAGACTTCCTCATTAGCTTTCATTGATAAGCTATGGAGCATTGCTTAACCTGGTGTATTTTATTTTTAAGCTAAGGAGGGAACACTCACTATTCTACTCAGTGTATCAGCCATAAACAAAGCTTTTCATCATTGATCATGACCGGTAGTTAATGCCCTGCTTGTTGTTAGTCATATATCCTGAAATGAAGCCAAGGCCAATTTAACTTCCTAACAAAACAGCTATTCACTGAGTGATTTATTGGAGCTGTAAACTAAAACTAACAGTTTATTATCGTAACAGGTCTTTAAAAGGACAGAATTTTTCAGCACAGCTGAACAACTGCAACAGTGTTTTGTGCCTTTCTAGAGCAGGATAATTATTAAAAACTGGCACTGAACCAGTTCTTTTGTGAAAAGTTTGAAAAGCAGCATTTTTCAGTTACCCATAAATATTGCTGGAGTTGTTAGATAATATTGAGGTGTGTGTTTAGGTAAAATTAGTTGGATTGGCTTAGTGCTACTTAGGCACTATTCAGTGAACAGATAATCCTTATCGAAGAACCAGTATCAGAGGAATAGGAAGAATGTTTGTGCTTTAAAAGTCTGAGGCACTCATACCGTTTAGTTTAGTGAATTTGCGTGATTACTTGTTGCGCTTGAGGTTTTCACATAATTCAGTAACACCAAGAGTTTTGAAGTATGAATATTCAATAATATTAAGAGTAGAATACTTACAGAAATCTGGAAGTACATTTTTGGCACCTTAGGTTCAGTACTAATTATTTCATAAAGAGTTTTATTAGCTAGAAAAGAGATAATCACTCTATAACTGCTCTGTATAGATGTACAAAGAGTACTGAACAGGTCTAGTGTCCAGCATAGCCTAGAAACAAAGCATGAAATCCATTCTAGCTCACAGAAGAGCTCACTACACCAGAGCATATCAGTATCTGTTTCAGTTTTACAGGGTACATTGTATGTATTAAATTCTATCTGTTGCTAGCATTCAATTCTGAAATCCTGGTTCCTACTCCCAGGTAAAGAGGACAGCAGTTTCACCTTTGAGTTTCAAGTCACGTGAAGGCTCACTATTGTACTTTCATCTATAATGTACAGGTTAAAGTAAGTGTATTCTTCCTCATCTAGATCAGTGCTCACCAGGTGAATATTCTCCCGATGGCTTCAAACCCTGTCTGCCATGCCCCCTTGGAACATACCAGCCTGAAGCTGGAAGAGTATCCTGTTTTACTTGTGGAGGAGGTCTAACAACAAGACACAGCAGTGCATCTCTGTTTCAGGACTGTGAGACCAAAGGTGAGGTCAAGATTTATTTGGTGAATTGTGTTGCTCCAAGGGAAAAGTAACTTCTGCTGCTACAAGTGGGGCATTCAAAGAAGGGTCATCCTCTTTTCAAGGATCTCTCCTTCCAGGGGTCTCATAGTTGGCTGGCCTGGCCTGGCTGCAGGGAAAATCAATAAAGCCTCAATTCCTTTTATAACTGATTTTCATACAGGACTTGAAAAGGGGTTGAGAAATACATTGAAGTTGATCAGGGAAGTCGTTGTTCTGTGAAGTCGTATAAAGGAGCAGCAGGGAGAAAAGAAGTCTCCATGAAAATCAAGACCAATATGTTGTATTGACATCTGGGGTTTGGGCACAGCAGCAATGTGAAAATGTGAAGGAGGGAATTGCAGTTCTAGAGGATAAGTAAGAAAATAGTTTCTTCATGTTCGTAATGAGAAACTGGCTTGGATGCTTTGGGATATACCTAAAAAGCTAGCATTCAGGTTAACCATGCAGTACCTCAGACAGCCCTCTAAATTTGATCACAGCGGAGCTAACAGGCGGTCAGCTCCCAAGGTTTTCCTCACAGGAGTGAAAATCAGGTAGGGACCCTATCTTTAAATATTAAAGAATTTTGTTACCATCTTAGTTACCTAAAATGTAGAAAGCTGAAAGACAGCTATGAAGTTGTCCTTGAAAATGTTGTTAAAAATACGTGTCTATGGAGAGAGTTGAAATGTTGGTCAGTATAACTGTTTACTCAGTGTCTTAAATCATGGGTAAAACCCCATGACTTGCATAAAAGTCACCTGAATAAGAAATGTTAATAGAAAATCTACTGCTGTAATTTAGAAATAAGGGATAGAAATCCATTCCTGATGCAAACATTTGGTAGTGGTTTGGATTAAGAAATCTCTCTAGTGTCAGTCAAGGTATGTTTACTATTGAGAATTGCAACATAGAAGAATTTTGAAGTATGGTTGAAGAATTAATATTACTGTTAACAATGTGATAGCTAATAGATTTCTTCAGTGAAGAATAACTGAACCCACAAAATGCTGTTGTTTCATGCTTAATTTTGTAAAGTTGAAGCACTAAAAAAAAACATGTTAAAAACCTTGGATCGAAATAAGAGGAACTGATTTCGGTTTTATAGAACATAAATAAAACCAGGTCTATAAATGTTGAGTTTTCAAAACAGAGTGGAGATTAAAGGAATTTATTTGTATTAACTGGAATGAAGAGCTCAGGGATTTGCATGCATAAGAGGCCACATGAGACATGGAATCGCAGATGCAAGAATCATTTGGAATTTGTATCTGAAGCATTTGGATTAGGGGTGGAGCATGTAGGGAAGGACTCCAGGCTAAACTAGCTTCCAAAGCTCAGTAAGACTAGGGTTATGTGGGAGTAAGCAGAGCTTAAAAGGAATAGAAAAAATGGACTGTGCAATGGGATTTGAAAGACAAGTTAGTAAATTATTCTGATGTTTAACCTGACAGAGGTAAACTTGCCGAATGAGGTACAGGAATAGGAAAATATTTAAATTTATTTTAGTCCTACAAAGAAAAGGGCAAGGAAAAAGCAGCAAGGTGGTGATGGAGTTAAGAGCAAAGATATACCTGATACTCTTGACTGCTTTCTGTAAGGTTCCAGTACAGATGACAATGGGCAGAGATTCAGATGTATAATAGCTAAGCATATTAAAAATGTAAGTAAAAGTGTTTGGGGTCTCAGATTGTATTGAGAGAAAGAAATCCTGACTGTATGCAGAGAAGTAGAAAAAAAGATTGCAGGTCAGCTAGAAAAGTTTTTTCTTCTATATCTGTCCATATCATGTCTAAAACTTCCATAAAATCTGTAATGTTTATGAAAGAGTTTGTATGTCAGAATGGGGTCTCTGGTGATGCAGGAGGTACTCTCAGCAAGTCCTGTGAGGGCTATAGCTTATATGTCTAGCTAACATGATGATTTGCATGACATGATGAAATAAAGTAGCAGTGGATCTGGTGGAGGTGGCTGTACCCTGACTCACAGCCTGTTGTTGCAGGACAGTGTGGGATCACGAGAGAAGAAGGCAATATATCAGTTTAGTCACTAATATTGATGCAATATGCCACTTGCAGAAAGCCAGAGTCTCTCACCTCTGCTTGTGGTGAGCTCATCACCAGGGTATGCTAGGATGAAGCAGCAACGCACATGCTGCTTGGCATAAGCAGGTGAGAAAGAAGAGTTTAGTTAGTATTTCCACATGCATTTCCACATAATTTCAAGTTAAATGTCAGTGACAAGATCACTTGGTAACACACTGTGCTACTTGGTGTCCTGCTTACAACATCATGGTGGCGCATGATTTTCTTACTGCTTTCACACAGACCTACTCTACAGTGTTGCATTTGGGACTTTTGAACTTTCACAAAGTGACCTGACAAACTAAAATCTGTTCAGTTGCTCTGCTTTATAACCCTCATAGTTTATGAATATGGCATTTCAGTTACTGAAATGATACTAGGTCCTTTAAAAATGCACAAAATCTCATGTGCTGCTGCCAATTTTTTAACCATTCTGCATATTTAATTACTATCCAGTTCAGTGTTCACCAGGCCATTTTTATAATACCACAACTCATCGGTGTATTCGCTGCTCAGTTGGAACATACCAGCCTGAGTTTGGACAAAATTACTGCATTTCATGCCCTGGAAACACCACTACTGATTTTGATGGGTCGACAAACATAACACAGTGTAAAAGTAAGTATAGCAAGATGGTTTTGATGATCTCTTACAAATAAAAATATTGGGCCATTAATATTCAGAATGGCCCTAAGGTCAAAATTTAGCTTTGCTTCAGGGAGCTTGGAGAGAAGGCAGTGGTGTTGCTCCTCTTTTGCTGCCTGCCTACATCTCATCCCACATGGCTTACTGAGGTCCATGAGAGACCATTTCTGCAGACTGGTTCCATCATTCTTGTTAAGGTAAGTGATGATTGTGTCTTGCAAGTTGGTGCTGGGCCACTCTATACCTTACTATTAAATCTTTTATCCCATGATATAGCAGATAGTTTGTCTCCTTGGCACTCTGATTTCTTTCCCTTCTATTAAAAAGAATGGGAGATGCCTCAAAAAATGTAATAGCTCTAGTTTTCTTCTGAATAACAACCTTTGAAAGAGGCAATTACAAAACCACTGTTACAGATTATGGTAACTGTAGTGCAGGTAGCTGAGGGTAAATTAAAAAAGGAAAGCAGAGGTCAGATAAATGATTCCTCAGAAGAACCTCTGGAGCCACTTATATACACACAGATACATATCACACTTAAAGCATCTGTTCCCTGGGCATGTCATACCCGCACATCACTGTTATGGTGCTGTAATGTGCTTGTGGCCATGGACTGCTAGGAAGCACAGGCAAAACACCCTGCACTGGGGTTCACCCTCTCTTACTGCCAGCAGTGCTAATCTGTGCAGAGAAAGGGCCATCTGTACTCTCTGTTTCATGCTGCTGCAAGCATGGTGCCTGAGCGGAGTGCCTCAGTTAGACTTCAGCTGATACTTCCATAAAGATGTTCTGTCTGATGCTAGCAAGTGGAATATCCTTGCTGTACCATTTCTTTGTCCTCTTACAAGTGCCTTGCCACATGGCTGTGAGTTGGTTGATAGCACCTGCTGTGTTAACAGTGACTGGTCTATGTTTTATGTCTCAGTGATGATTAAAACACAAAGGTAGATGCAGGCAGCAGTGTGAAATGAAGCTGGCAAAGGGAACTGTACCTGCATCAGGTGCAGACAGAAAAGTTTTTGTGTCTGTCACCCATGTCCTGTTTTCTGACAGTGATTGTAGAGAGAACTGCAGTATGACCTTGCTTTGCCTAGTCTTGCATACTGTATTGCTTTTTCAGATAGGCAGTGTGGAGGTGAACTGGGAGATTACACTGGATATATTGAATCACCAAACTATCCTGGGGACTACCCTGCAAACACTGAGTGTACCTGGAACATTAACCCACCACCAAAGCGCCGTATTCTGATTGTGGTTCCAGAAATATTTCTACCAATAGAAGATGAGTGTGGAGACTACCTGGTGATGCGGAAAAGCTGTAAGTCCGAAATACCTGCTGAGGCATATGGTACCTATCTTGGTGTGCACCACAGGTTTCTCACATGCATTGCTATTTATATAAATGAAATGTAGCCTGGCTGGCCTCTACTTATGAGTAGAAATTTCTTTAAATGACAAATTGAGAAATCCTATTTGGTGACATTGCTCCATAGGTTCAGGTAAAACTAGGGTTCAAGGTTATGATGTGTCAGTGAACTCTGAGAGGAATACTGTTAGGAAGGGGTGGATGGTTCAAGCTATCTAGATATGAATTATGCTAAGCAATTCTAGCCTGGGTTAGGAAAGAGGAGGTGCTTGCTAGTCCCTACAGGTGGCTGGTGAATAAACAGCTTCAGTTTCTGGTATAGGCATATCCCTTAAACAGTCGATTGTGGGCTTTTTTGTTGTTTGGGGTTTTTTTTAGGAAAAGGGAGAATATTCCTTAACCTTGACCATCCGCTAATGGCCTGCCACATTTCAAGTTTTCTTAACACCAGAAAGCATTTGTTATGATAGCTTAACCTATTTTCTAATTGTGCATTAGTATGAAGCATTGTCAGATAACTGCCTATTGTGTGTTTTCTTTGAAAGCTTCTTCCAACTCTGTAACCACGTATGAAACCTGTCAAACCTATGAGCGCCCTATAGCTTTCACTTCTAGGTCTAAGAAGTTGTGGATCCAGTTCAAGTCGAATGAAGGAAACAGTGCCAAAGGATTCCAAGTTCCTTATGTAACATATGACGGTAAGCAGATGTGAGCAGCTAAGCCAAGGTGGACTAGTGCAGCTGCAGCGGTGCAGAACTCCTTGATGAGTTCCTTGACCCTGCTAAGCCTCAGGGTTACCGAGTGCTCTCAGCAATGTTGCTATGAGACTACTTCCAGTAGCTGTTCTTATTTAAGGTTGGTTTAAGGAATTCTGCTTTGCACTGCAGTCTTAAGTGCCACTGTTTTTGTAGTCTTCCACAGACCTAAACAAAGAGCTGGGATTCTGGGCTCTGACCTGCATTTCTGTGCCTTCCCAGTTCTGGATTGCAGTGCACCCCCAGTTAGGAACTGGGCAAAGTCCAAGTGCCTCAGATTTATCATGTTGTTGCTACCATCTGTAGTCTAGTACCAGATACTAAAATGTCTACATTGAAAAGAAACCTGAGGGGCAAGCATTTCACTGTATCCTTGTCAGAGTCACCAGGAGTGAAACTGGAGCTGAGGCTTTGCACTTCAGCATAAGCGATACGAAAACGATAATGCACATTCATGTTCACACTGGGTTGATTGTGAAGGACTCATCCTTGCAGACTCGTGGTCTCCAGGATTTCGTCAGCAATGGATAATTAATTTTTTAGGGGAAACCTCTCATTTTGAAGCATTTCAAGCTTTGACTGATCAGGGGTGTTGCCTTTTAAGAAAGTTTCCTCTTACCATTTGGGTTTTTATTTTCCCTTCTTACTGTAAAAAGAAAAAAGAAGCCGATACCAGGTTGTGTGTACTTACAGATAAGTTTCTGCAATGCAGTTGGTTTGAAGCAGGCTACTTGGTTACAATGTGCACTACAGTCCTGAGCGCATTATGGGTTCTTTTGCTTTTGACAGATCGATGCTGAGCAGCTGAGCAGAGTACACTCTTTTCATAGTAAACAGTATTTGTAGGTTATTTACAGAAGAACATTTGGAATATGTTCTAACTACTAATGTGAGGGTCAAGTAGCACTGATTCTTTTGGAGGTAGGGCTTACATGTGTAACCAGAGTGAATCTGCAAATTACTCTCTTGTGTACATTCCCCATAGAGGATTACCAAGAACTAATAGAAGACATTGTTCGGGATGGCAGACTTTATGCATCTGAAAATCATCAAGAAATACTTAAGGTATATTGCTTCTACTAAACATGCTGGTTTTGATTGAAAGTGACACTTTTATGCCAGTGAATTTCCTTCCTGCTTTGCATCAGATCTGTTCCTTGGTGCACTAGACACATGCCACTTCAAGGAAGTGGGGTGAATCAATGGGGTGACCCTTTGCTTGGGAAAATAAAGGTGGATCAGACCTACAAGGGAAATCCAAGGGGAAGATATCCCCTCAAGCATCACATATGCTGTGCTGAAAGAATGGGTGGAGCAAACTGAGGGGCATGGGACTTAATCTCTTGGAGAAACACTGTTCCCTGTAGCCTGTAAATTAGTAAGGGCTTTTTCTCCCTGGACAAAAAACCATCTCTTTATGGATTTCCTTTCTTTGACACTTGCTGAGGTGACAGTTGTTTGGGCAAGTTCCCAAGTAAACCTTTCTTGTGCTGGATGTCAGATCCAGTGTTTGTGATTGTTTGGTTGGTTGGGGTTTTGTTTGTTTTTTCTTTGTCTATTTTGTTGTTTGCTTGTTGTTGTTTTAAGTGTGAGGATGGAAATAACCCTGGTGCTGGTAATAATAAATGTGAAACTCCAGTGACTTCCCTGTGGTTTGAATGTCAGCCTTGCTCCAGTAGTTTCTGAGCCTCAGAAACATTAGTACTCGAAAATTAAAATGCCCATAATATTTCATTACTTAATCATACATGAAGATTTGGTAATACCGACCCTAGCTCCACTGTGGAATCACTGTAAAATCTGCTTTCCCTTTTCTAGGACAAGAAACTGATAAAAGCACTGTTTGATGTGTTGGCACATCCACAGAACTACTTCAAGTACACAGCCCAAGAGTCAAGAGAGATGTTCCCAAGATCCTTCATTAGGCTGCTGCGCTCCAAAGTTTCCAGATTTTTGAGGCCTTACAAATAGTTGGCACCGTACTTAGAAAACTAACCAGCCCTGGGCATGCACAGAGGGGTTGTGGTAGGTGGGGCTGCTTTCTGTGTTTTACACACTGGCAGAGGACCTCCAGGGAAGCTTGCCAGCTCCGTTCTTGGCAGAGTTTGGCTTTCTCAGCTAATACAAATATTTTGTTGAACACGGTTTTGATTCCTTTCCAGGTAATACCTTTTGGGTACCAAGGATGCTTCATGGGTCTCTGAATTAGAGACTGTCCATCATTTCTGTAACTAAATGGTGTCAAGCAGAAGTTCATCGATTTCTGCCCTATTGCTTTATCAGTAACTCTAACAGCTAATGTGGACAAACAGCCTAAGTAGTGTGGTTTGGAATGAACTCCTGAGCTGCCATTAATGCATGTTACCTCAACAAAGCTGTGTTCATGTTTGGTCTTGCTGAAAGTGAGAACAAGATCAATGTCTCTCTTAATTTTTTGCTACAAAGGAAATTCAGAGCTAAGATTGGAATAGTTTTAGTCCAAACCAGTGAGTCCAAGAAGTGCGCAAGGTATAATTTTTCTCTGAACTATATATTGTATGAGGCAAATGGAGGAATAAGCAAAGGGTTGAATATTAGCTTGAATGCTCTGGGTCTGGATAAAACTGTGTTCATTCTGGTGGTCTGTTGGTGTAAACAGAGTGATACCAGAATAAAACCAGGGCACCAAAGTAATGGAAAATAGACCCTGACCTGCTGGACACTTCCATTTTGGGCTGGCTGCAGATGTTACAGCAGAACAGATTCTTTGCTAAATCCCAATGCTCTCCTTGTGCACAGGCCTGGGACAACACGAGGCATTGGCTTTTTCAAGTAGTATAAAAATCTGTCCTCTGAGCATTTGCAGGTGAACACACAAGCCCCATTTTAGATGCAGGCTTTGAATAGGTTATGCTTTTGTACATCACTGTTTAAACTTGTATAAGGTTCTTGTATAAGTCTCAATCCTTATGTTCCTTATCTTGTCTGAGCACCTTGCAATGACCTTGCGGAGCAGAGAAAGACTGCTTTCCTTGTCTTGCTGGAGAGAAATAGCTGTACAAAGGTATTCCTCAGCCAGACTGTGGCCACAAAGTGATCTATGGCAAAATGCTATTCAAGATTCCCAAGCTCTGTGTTGTTTTCCTCAGGTTGTGTTTTATGTGACAGAAGGCTATACTGAAAGGGCCCATAGAGAGAACTATGTTGATCAAAATATTGTCTCAGTGCTTTTCTGTCCACACTTCAATTACATCACTGGTTTCTGGCCATGCAAACCATTTCCTTGGTGTAATGTACCTTCTGGGCCTTCTATTTGAAGGCAGATGGCTTCAATCCTCCTTATTTGGAAATGGACTAATGACTTCTGCCTTTTAGTCACTGGCAGTGCCAGTGGGTACCAAACTTCCTCTCTGTGCCCCCTTAGGAAAGGTACTGAAATTTCATGGTGTAGCCAGGACAAATGCTCCCTTTCAGATCTCCCTGGGTTTCATTGCATTAGTATGTGGTATTTAACTGTTCTACGTGAATAATACTTTGCCCACATTGTGACAGATGAAACCCTCATCAAGAGCCAGGGTCTGAATCTCTTCTCTGATAATGTTTGGAGCAAACTAATACTACCAAATGCAGCCTTGCTGAACTATTGTGGCATGGTAGCCCTATTCTGTGGCATGTGTGGAAGTGCAACCTGTCATGTGGTAAGGACATGTCTTAATCATGCTGTGATGAGAAGGGGCAGTGGCCACAGGCTACAGCTGGGGAGCATAGCTCCTCAGGATGGGGTTCGTGTGATGCTGTATTTCTTTTGCTACTGCCCTGAAAGAATTGCCATGCTGTGGGTGGAGAAGGGAAATGTCTTGTGTTGCTGCCAAGAGGGTGAGCTGTGTCCTAGCTGGCTGCTTTGGGGCTCCTGCTCCAGCTCAAGAGCTGCTTGTGGGTTTGTGTGACAGGGTGGTGAGCACCCATTCCAGGGCTAGGGCTGCCAAGCCTGTAGTAGAGGGGGCCAAATGGCTTGGGCAAAAGAAGGGAGGCAAGGGGTGAACTAGTAGAATGCAAGGGAAGGAACACAAGTCCTTGTGTGTTCCTGCCTGGTGTGTTTCATCCTGGACAAGGTCCCTGCTGCCATCATGGGGAGGGAGGACAGGGGTTATCTAAAAGAAGGTATGGGGCAGTGTGACTGGTGAGAGGAATGGCTAAGGAATGCTGAAACAAGAGGAAGGGTGTTGAGAAAAGTTGCTGTGTCTGTGGAGAAGTGTATTGTGGTGGTGAGATCTCAGGAAGGTATTTCAAGATAGTTTCCCTCTGTCTTAGCAGCCCCTACCTCTCTGCTCTTTGTGGCTTCTCGTGCCAGCTGCAGTGTGTCAGTGAATTGCAGTGACCCACCAACCTTCTCTATGTGGCAATGGAGCATTTTGAAATGGTGAGATGCTGCATTTCTGCTCTGAGTGCATAGGTTCTGCTGGTGGGGCACTGGGAGGAGAGGACCGTGGTGTGCCAGCTCCTGGGCCAAGTGCAGCAGAGTGGCTTTGCTGTGGTCTGTGTGCTCTCTGCCCAGGGAAGCAAGCCAGTTTTTGCTGTGTTCCCTCCCAAGCAGGCTACAGATCTGAACACTTCTGTTTTATGTCGCTGAATGACACACAAATTGGGGTGATTGGTTTCAACAAGGGTTCAAGAAAACAAAAGCTGTGAAACATACATTTATTTTGATTTTGTGAAATTGGGCTTTCTTGCTTTGTGCATGAGTTACTGACTTGAACTCCGTGTTTGTTGCACTGCACCTCATCTTGTAGTAGCACTGTTCCAGCTCTGCACAGCTGCTCTGGGACCAGTGTCATGCCTTCAGTCTGTACAGTGGTCTCAGTATTGCATCTCCATACCCCCTTTGTGCGCAGGACATTTTCATTGTCTGTGTCTCAGTGTGGTGTACAGTATAAGGCTGAGGAGAAAAACCTGCTCTTTCTTGAAGAATCCTTGCTCCACAGCCCTGTTCGTTTTCTATATAGAAAGTAAATGATTCAGAAGCGCTTCTCTTTCCCTTGATCTAACATTATGAATCAAAATTTCCCCTTTTACTGTCGATCCTGTGTGTGCAGTAAGAAGTGAAGAGGGAATTTTTGCCATCTTAAATGTTGGGAGAAGTGATACCTGTTGCAGAATGCTGTAACACTTGGCATTGTATCTTCCTAGCGATGGTAGTGGCTCGGTAGAAATGTGAATTTCTACTTTCTGTGTGGTTGTAGACTGATGTTATTTTTTTTGGCAACAAATGATTCAAAAAATGTTTAACCTTATAAAACCGGATTTAACTTTTGAAATAAGAGTTAGTGTTAACTGGGTAACTTAATGTCACCCATGTGAGATAAGCATAAGGATCTTTTTTCATAATGTAAATTAATGTAAAACGTTTCAGACTGTTACTTTTAATAACAGAAATAAACCAGTGAATTTTTAGTTGCATGAAAACCTTGAGTAATACTTTAATTGTCTTTGCTGTCCTAAATGATAGTTTGTGTCAAAATGCACGGTTGTGCAGCAAGTTATTGCGCATCAGATAGACTATCTATCTTAGGAACATCTGCTTACTGTTTCATGTAGTATATTATTAGCCTGCATCTATACCCATAAAGATACAGTTCTTTCTACGTTTAGTGGTGCACATATTTCTGGTTAGTGTAATACTAGAATTATCCTGGTACCATTTCTAACAATTATGCTAAAAATGTCTCCTGTATGATGAACTGGACTCAAGTGGCCTGTTGTAACCAGCTCTATGAAGGCAGAATAAACTGCACAAAGTAACTCCAAAGTATTTTATTAGTTGGTGTATTCATCTGTTCTTTTTCTACAAAAATTGAAAAAAAACCACCCTCCCAACCCCCCCCCTTGATTAAACTTAACAAATAATAATGAAACCAAACCAAAACAGGGTGAAAAGCTGTGTTAAGACACAAACTCCCAGAATATTTTGAAGATTACACCACAGTTTCATCAGAGCTTTTCATTAAATCCACTGATTTAATTTCTTAGAATTAAAAAAGTCACAGGAAATGATAAATTAATTAATCTACAATAGTTTTAATAGTTTTTCTGCATTTGTTTCTGTGCTTTACATTGAGATTATGAATTGTACTTTCATAAAAGTAATCACGATATTTTCTCCTTAATTTTATTCAGATGTTTGTTTGCCCTTTAGCTTGCATTGATCACAGTGGCAAGGACTGATTTGCATTAAACTGAATGTAGCCATCCAGGTTCATTTGGGGGCACTTTTGTAAGATACAAGTGTATAATTCAGCTGTTAGCTGTAGAAAGCTGACATTAGTGTATATGTAAAAGACAGCAAAGTAAATGACATACAGAAATATAGGGGTCATAGAAAACTATTATGATTACAGGCTAATCACAGGAGTAAACTGTGTTATTCAGATATTCTTTCTGTCATTGTAACTACTGCCACCTGCTAGATTGCAGTGATGGACACATGAACGCTAATATACCCTCCAGGATAGGGAATGTCAATGTGAAATGTCTGGTGAACTCCCAGAGCAGTGGGAGCTGAAATGCTGATTGGGACCCCTGGGTGTTTACATAACAGAAATAAGTAATAACAGAATATAAAGAGCAAGACTTGAAGCTTATTTAAATCCAAGGAACTGGAAAAGGTCTGATGTGGGTAAGCAGGAAGGAATGGTGTTACAATAATCCTTGGTAACAGAATGCAAGGATAGTGGCCTGCAAATATTTCTCAGTTAAATAAACTTACATGCTAGTGCTTTTTCTATCGTGCATATAGATGACATCCTGTAAATGTATTAGATGCTGAAGGTGAAACCTGACACAACTGAAATATACTTTTTATCTTCCTTTTAATTCTGCTCCATTTAAACTGTGTGGAAGGCTTCTGCTGGAGAAGCAAGCGCTTCTTAAAGAACTTACACCACATTTAGAGCTGGTACAAGTAGGTGTGTTTCTATGCATCCCTGAAACCAACCTGTCCTACAACACAGCTTGTTACTGCCCATTTCCTTTGAACAATTCTTTTGCTCACAGGCTCTGTTCCAGAACTCTCTGTTCTGGAGCTCTGCTTTCCACAACATATATTCTGCTGTCATTGTAGAACATCACTGTGAGCAGTGATGCAGATATCGCACCTGTGGGAAGACCAGAAGGAGTCAGACTATTCAAGGGACAGATTCAACTCTCAAAATGTCAATCCATCTGGTTTCTCACCAAGTCAGTATGAATTACGTGTGACTTTCTGCATGTTGCTTTTTTTAAACTATTTTTTAAAACCACTTTAAGTGTAGAAAAAAAGGAAAAAATCTTTGTTTAAATGTTAGTACACCTTTGTTCTGATTAAACAAATTTGGGAGAGTAATAATGTTTTCTGAAGGCTGTGAAGTATAGCCTGTTCAGCACACAGTAAAAGAAATAGGTCAGAAAAGGTGACCTTGAAATCTTTTTTTTTCCATATTGAACATGTCTATAAATTTGAAATT
This sequence comes from Melopsittacus undulatus, assembly GCF_012275295.1. Taxonomy (NCBI): domain Eukaryota; kingdom Metazoa; phylum Chordata; class Aves; order Psittaciformes; family Psittaculidae; genus Melopsittacus; species Melopsittacus undulatus. Next base: position 53,971,275 of record NC_047530.1, read on the forward strand.
CATTAAGGAAACACCCTCACACTGATCGATCCAATGCAACCAAAGCCTTTTTTTCACTGGGAAGTTTATTCAGTAGGCAATATAGGCTTTCAAACCTGGATACTAATCATGTGCCATGAAGTTTCCTATCTGTGATGATTATGGGATGAGGAAATAAAGGGTTCATAGTTTTAAGGACAGAAAAAGATGCATGGGAAGCTGAAATATTCTCAGGTGGTCACTTGAGATGCAATTTGTTGTTTAGTAGTTCAACCGTTCATGTTATACCAACAGCACTACAAACATCCATGAAACACTTACATACCAAGCAAGTTTATGGTTGACTAGCTTTAGAGAAAGCTTTGTCATTTTTGCCCAAATCTAATATAGCAGTGGTAGCATGAATATGTTGCTTGTGCATTCTTTCCTACTTGCTGTGCTAGAAGAAATGGAACAAAATTCCAAAAGCAAGGAGCCTTGATGTGAGTTGGACAGAGAATCTCTTCTCTGGAAATAAGTTCAGGAGATGGAGAGGTGTAGAGGTATGTTAAATACACATGTATGTATGTGTGTGTGTGTGTGTGTGTGCGTATGCTCTGGATTTGGAGCCAGAGGTCAGGAGTTGCGAGTCACTGTGATAGCCTCTGTCTTGCATCCTCTCTGTGACCAGGCCCTGTAGCTACACATGTCCCGTCACTGGTTAAAAGCTGTGTTGCAAAATGACAGCTCTGCTGGCTTCTGGAGGTGCTGCCTGGGGTAAACCCCAGCCATGGATAGCAGCTTAGGGCAGGAGAGGAGATCATGATGTTTCTGGGTTTTAATGTGGAAATTAAGAAAGCACTCCAGAAAACTGAGAATTCAGCATCTCTGTGTCCAGCAGACAGTCCTGTGTGTGACACAGCCCTGCTCATGAATTTGGGTGGCCCCCAGTTTGCTGTTACTGATGCAGTGCTGGTGTGAGGGGCTGTATGGGAGAGCTGAGAAACAGCGGCTATTAAAAACAGGACTGGCAGGAAAGTGCTCAGGGGGCCTGTCTGGCTTACATAGCATAACTGTCACGCCCTGGCTCCCGTAGGCGCTAATTCTCTCAGCAAACTTACGAAAGTAAAGCCCTGAAAAGGCTCATCCATGCTGAGAACAGCAACTTCATTCAGTGGAAGAAGGAAGCTTTGCTCTAGGAACTGAACACTCAACACTGCAGGCATTGCTGTCTTCCTCGGCTAGTCCAGAAAGTCTCTGAAGCCACTGCCTGTGGTGTGAGGTTGATGCAGCAGTGCTGAAATAAGCACATTGCAAATACCTGTCCCAGCTGTGTATAGGACATATGTCCAATTTGACCATTTGCTCTTGGAGTGGGTAACAAAGGCCACAGCACTCTGCCCCAGAAGTGTATTTCTGCATGCAGTAATGGAGAAGTAGAATTAGATGCAGAAGATGCTGTGGCTCAGGGATGCTGTGGACACATGCTCTGGCACACCTTCACGTAAAATGCCAGAGCCTTGTCCCTCCCTCAGACACCTCTCAGGATCCCTTCTTGTCTGGCATATTGCAGAGAGGCTCAAATAAGGAGATTTTTGAGGATCTGCGGATCTGTGATAATGAGGTTGTGGTTGCTTATGTGATCCTGGGGATGTTGGTAGAGTGCATCAACCTGTGCTACCTGCCCTGTTCATACTGGCTGTGCCACAGGGCTCGGGGCTGCGCAAGGCAGCGGGGCACCATCCACAGGGCTCCCCACAAGAGGGCAGCATGTGGCCCTAAGAAATAAAGAAGCCGTATTAAAACCGGTACTGACAAACAGGGTTTGGGTTAGGTCTTAAGTAGCAGCAGGCCTAAAACAGTCGGCTGAAACCTGGGAGCCTCGTTAACTCCGTGGTTCATGGTGTGCTTCTGTCTTCCTGCCCAGACATGTGAATGTACCCAGGAAGCTCATCTTGGGCTGGCTTCAGCAGCTTTGGTGGTATCTGAAGGAGTATTTCGAGTCCCCTGGCAACTCTCTACAAGGACACATGTGCCAAGGAGGGAAATATTCTTCTGGGTAGCTGTAACAGGAGCTCCAGGCAGCTTTCCTAAGGGCATTAGTACCATTAGCCCAAATACACAATCCAGGTTTTTCTTTCGTTTAGCAGCTCTTGGTTGTAACCACTGCCTCTGATCAACCTTTTCCAAATTACAAGCAAGGGAACGTGCTGGCTGCCAGTTGTTGATTTCCAGGCAGACTAAACCTCAAAGGAAGCTGGAGGAAATGGGCTGTGAATGTCTAAATTCAGTTGCTGTTGTTTACTTCTAAGAAGAGTGATTGATTCTGGCACTCTGCCTGACCCCATCCGTCTCATGACTCAATTCTAAGAGATGTCAATAGCGGACTCTGAATATTTGTCTTTGGAAATAAAATTGTGTGTATAATCAGCTCCTGATTTCCTCCCTCATTTCAGGGGAGGTTGTTCCACTCGATCACAGCTTGACTCCTGTCAGTGGTTGGACAGATGGTCTTGCTGTAAATTACACCCAAGGTAGGGCAGAAACACCTCAAAGCACCAGTTATCAATAGCACCATGTGTCTCGTAGTTCACAGCCGCAGTGCACATGCTCCCACTCTCCTGGGGCAGCTGGCTTCCTTTTCAGACATAGCATGAGATAAAGTTGACTAGACTTGAAGGTGGAGATGTTTAACCAAACCACAACACGGCAAACACAACCCCTGTGTTAGGAGAGTTACATTGAAGTACTGTTGATGATCCTGTGTGTTAGCAAATATTGGCACTGAGTATCCAGTAACATGGCTCACTCAATCTCACCCATTACGAGTTGCTGCAGTTGTGTATGTGCCGTGTGGACGGGGGTACAACGGTAGCTCACTTATACTTGAAGCACTTGAGAGTATTGGAGTCTTGGCTTCATGAAATAAACATAAGAGCTCCACAGAGGTGGGAGTTCCCATGTTTGACTAACACTGTCGTGACTCCTCTCTAATGTTGGTGTAAATTAGGTTTTTATCTTAAATGGAAGCTGTAAAATATCTGAGGCTCAGATTTAAAGTCCCAAAATAAAGATATTTAGATCTATTTGATGAATTCAGGATTTGGATGCTTTAAGTTCCAGAATTTTATATATATTAACTTAAAGCATTTGAATTATAAGTTCCTTGAACACTGGTTTGTTGGGAAACCAGAGCAATTCCAGGCTTGATAAAGAACCCGTACAAAGCAGCCTACCCCCTCTGTCTCTCCTCTGAGAGAGGGGTGCAAAGCTTAGATCTGAGCTCTGTAAGAAGGTGGAAATAGTTGTAAATGAAACCCCTCTGTGAGTACTCCTTCAGCTGACAGAAGCAGAAGAGGTTCACAGTCAGTCTTTTGAAAAGTATGGTAAGAATGTTGTTCTGTGGTGAATCCCACATTGGCATGGGTTGAAGCAAGCACCTGTTCTCAGGGCTTGTGCAGAAGAGCTGGGGAATTCCAGTTCTGTTTAACTCGCTTACTTCATCACTTCCATCTTTGTCATCATCACCTGGTATACTGGGTATGCCACGTATGTAAACTGGAACCTTTCAAAAGGCAGTACTGCTTCAGCATGACCTGTACTAGTCCTGTTCCAGAAACAAAGCAATCCTTCAACCCTTTTTCTTATTTATTTTTCCTCAGTTTCAAATTACGTTTTGAGGTTTATATTCTCTGGAAGGTAAATTTCACACAGCTTGCCTAAGGAGATCCCCCTCCCTCTCCCAAATTCCTGCTATTTAGGAATTGTACCACTCCCAAGCATCTGGAATGCCTTTGCAGCAGGTTTAGACTTGGGCAGAGGAAAGTTCTCTAGCCAGAGAGCAAGGGAAGGCTTAGAGCTGTTAACAGGTTTGTGGAACTCCTTTCAGGACCAAGAGTTCCCCCCTCCCCTGTGGCAGGAGCTTTCAAATACCTGTGCTTCACTGACCCTGGACACTTCAGTATTTATCCTGGAGCCAATGTGCCTTTCACAATGATGAAGACACGGGGGTGTGGGAACACAACCTGGACATAACCACCTTGGCTAACAGAGAGTGAGGCACTTTTTATATCCCAGTGGAAAATTAATGTGATGTGACCTTTTCCCGGCCCATTGTGGGCACCTGCCCGTGGCACCAGATGTTTCTGAGGATAATGTATTTGTTTGAAAGGGAAGTATGAGGGGGAAAATGACAACCTGTTGCTCCATGCAATTGATGGGTAAATATTTAAAACACCTTGCTGCCAAGTTAGAATCAGGTTAGTAAACTACTTCCATGAGTGTAGCCAGGCTTGGATGTCATTCTGGGTATCAGGTATCTCAGCTGCATCTCCACTAATGTTCAAGGTGTTGACTCAAGGAAGAATTTGGCCAGCTGCCTTATAATTAGTTAGCCACACAGATCTAAAAGCAACCACAGATCTCCTGAGTTTCCCAGGGTGATGTATACATTAAGCATTGAAAAGGCTTTGCTTCATTACTGTTGCCCTAACAAATATTCCATGCAATTTTGTGTGCATACTGCTGTTTTGTGTAGTAAGAAGTGACTTGTTGCCATGCTGGAAAGGAAGAGTTTTGCCCAGAGAGCCATTTGCTTGCAGTCCTTCTTCAGCAAAGTATTTAAGCAGGTACTTCACTGCATTGGTGGACAGAAATGGATTGTTATATTGCAGTATTTAGACTAAGAATGGACTCCTTTGTGTCCAAACAACGCTGAAAACTTGCTGTCTGCTAGCACAACTGGGTCTCTGTGATGGGTACTGTGCAGAGCCTTTGTCCCTTATGCTGAAGAAAGTGAGAAAATTGCTGACCAGGCGAAGCAAATGTGTGGGGTGTGAAAACAATGGCAAATCTCTGCTGGAGCAAATTCAGTGCTGTTCCTGCTCTTGCAATGGTACTTTATCGATGTCTTGGTTACTCTCCTTTTTAGGTGGCATTAGTCCAGTGGCTAGCAACAGTCAAAGCATCTCCTGGCTCCCTTAGTGTGATGAGTCCATAACCGCTTTGTCAGGGACGGCTGTGAACTATCTCAAGCAGCCAACAGGAAAGCAAAGCTGTGCAGCAGCCCGGTGGGCTGACTTCTCCAGCTAAAGCTTGTGCAGTAGCAGCTCTCCATTTCTCTTTGCTGCTTCCATCTGGGTATCCCTCACGAGGATCAAAGTAACACACTCTTCAGCCCAGCGTGCCCTGCCGTTGCTGCTGAAGCTCTGGTTTTACAGTTGACAAGTTCTATTTTGTCCAAGTGCTCTGAGCTGGGTCTGCGAAGAGGCTGAATCTACCTATTGCACAGCATCTTTCATCGACTAGGATGAGCCGGGCATCCCAACCGCATTGCATGGGTGTAAATGTGATCGTTTTCAGTGCGGAACCCAGCTGCGAGGTTTCGTCTCCAAGGTCTCCCTGCCCTCGCCTACCTCTCAGAGCCAGCCTCATGCCACCAGCCCCGTGCTTGCCGGGGAGCAGCGACAGGCTCTCTGTTCCTTGTTAGCAGTTCCTGCTGGACTGCCATAGGACTGATGTGAAGAAGAGCAGCGCCCTCTTCCTCCTGCCTTTGGGAGCTCGGGTTGCCTTGAGCAGCGGCATTCGTGCATGCCCGGCTCTGCTGCTCCTTGGTCTGTGGGTGCCAGGCGGAGTGAGAGAATCCGTGTTTGTGTGGTGTGGAATGACTCGTGCTGCTTCAGCCTTAACAAGGTCCCTTCTGTATCTTTAATGATCTCAGTGTAAACTTTACGGCATGGAATGCCCCAGCAGCAAGAGGAAGCCCTCAGCACACAAACTGCCCTTTGCAGGACAGGAGGGGAAGTGAAATCCCCTGAGGTTTGGGACGTCTGAATGATGTAGTTATGGTTGGTGCTTTGAATGTATGTGCAGCTTACGTCAAAATAAATATTAGCAGTTCAACTCTAGCAACTGCAGGAGGGTGAGAACTAGCATTAATGTATTCATGTATTAACCTTTCTTAGAATTAATCCTTATGAACTCTGATGCTGGAATAATCTCCCTATTGCACAAAACAAACAGAGGTTGGTGTGGATACATACTTGGGAGAAATGTCACCTGCCCTCCTACGTACACCATTTTCTGCCCACCTGCCTGGGTAGTTCCTGAAGAAAGCCATGCAAGGAGTATTTCTGGGAGAGACAGAGGTGTGAATCTGTCCTTTTGTTTGAGAGGAAAGTTCCCTGGTGTGCTCAGCTCCATGGGTAGCTCTGAAAGACCCAGTGGCCATGTCTATGCTCGTGTGTGCAGCAGCCACTTCTGAGCTGTGCACGGGTCTCATCTTGGAGGAAAGCAGCTGGTGAGCAATGCTGGGGGCAGTCAGCCTGGTTTCCCCCACCTGTGAGCAGGACAGCTCAATGCACAGCAGCCACTGTTAAATGCATTAAGGGCTGTTCCTGACGGGTCTATGATGTGGAGGTCAGGGGAGACCAGGCTTTCTGTCCTCCATGCCAGCCCCCGTGTGTATTCTCTTATCGTTTCCCCAGTTCTTGGCAAATCACCTGCCAGCTTCTCCCTTGCCCCTTGGCAACCTCTCCCAAATCCCTTGCCAGGACATGGAACCAGCAACTTCTTCCCTGGCTCACATGCGACCTGCAAGGAGCTCAGCCCATTTTCCCAATGGAACACACTTACCATCATGGCTTGCCAGGTCCAGAGGCAGGACCCGTTCTTACACACTCCACCAGCCACAGCTAGCTTCTAGCCAGGAGTTGGCTGCCACTGAAATATGCTGTAGAAGATAGTAGGAAGTGAAGCACATGTTTCCTTGACCAACTCATCCTGTGCTTTTCTTTTGTTTTCAGAAGTGTGTTTCAGACACTTCAAACCAGGAAAAATAAAGGTGAGGGATCTCTTGTAAGACTTGTCATTTTAATCTCTTGGTTTGACACATTGGCCTGGTTTAAACCCAACCACGCAGTCTCTCCCTCACACCCCCTGCCTATTTCTTCCCTTCCCCCCCCCCCCCCCCGCTCCCGGAGGGATGGGGAGGAGAATGGAAAGAATGTAACTCCCACAGGTTGAGATAAGAACAGTCCAGTAACTAAGGTATAACACAAACCACTGCTGCTACCACCAGTAATAATAATGATAAGGGAAATAACAAGGGAAGAGAATATGATACCACCTGCCGAAAGGAGCCTGACCCAGAAGAGCGAGCCCTTCTGGGTAACTCCCAGTTACCTCCCCAGGCATGACGTGCTATGGTATGGAATACCTCTTTGGCTAGTTTGGGTCAGGTGTCCTGTCTCTGCTTCCTCTCAGTTTCCCTTCCTCCCTGACAGAGCATGAGACTCAGAAAGTCCTTGGTCAGAGTAAACATTACTGAGCAACAACTAAAAACATCAGTGTTATCAGCGTTGTTCCCAGGCTGAAAGTCAAAACCACAGCACTGCACCAGCTACTAAGAAGGAGAAAAATGACTGCTACTGCTGAACACAGGACTCACATGCACTTTTTGTGTTCCTCAAACTACTGTCCTTCTGTTGTCTCTGTATATGAAGAGAACTCAACAGAGAAATGCAGTTCAGTCTCCTATTCCAAGCTGCACAATGTCGATTCCTCACCTAGCACCACCAGTGCCCCCATGCTGTACCTGCTGCCACCAGCTCCTGCACTGCAGAGGACGTGCAGGGGGAAAGGAGGCTGGAGCAACAAGAGGGTAATTAGGGAGAGCTGCCCCAGGAATGGTGTTCTCCTGAGGCACGTGTGATGGGGCTGTATCCCAGCCCCAGAGGTCCTTCCTCTGCTCAGTGTGGACAGTGGATGTGGAGTTACTGTACAAAACGGGCCGCTTCTCTCAGGAATCTCAACCTGATTCTGCCTTTGTATGTTATAGGATTTCTCCAGCTGTATCTATAGTCTTTGTTTTGCTACAAATGATGACAAGGAAGCTCACTAAATCCTTCTGTATTTTTGTATCCAACCTTTTTAGAAAAGACTCTTTTCTAGTCTCCAAAGCACTCCCGTTGCCTGAGTATGCTAGAGCTGATCCTTGCGTATCCCACACTGATGGACACAATAACTTACTCTTCTACAATTATTATGGTCTTGTTTCCTTGAGCTCTTCACAGTCTTCCCTCTGGAAACTGTTCTCTTCGTGCTGGGGTGAACTGTTCTTTCTTGGACTCTTGCCTGCTGCTGTTTCTATTAAATTATACCTCTCTGTCCTTTCTTCTGCGTCTCCTGGCACATCTCTGCTTCTCCTCATGGAACGGCAGCCGATAACAAATCACTTCTGTTTAAGGAAAGATGGGAAATCAGAGAGAAGAAAAAATAAACAGCACAGCCCCACTTCCTGCTTAACTGCTGCTTTTCTTTCATCAAGAGCAGAGGTGACATGGGCTGTGAATGAGGCACCACAGCTCTTCCTGACATCAGCGTGATGCTCTACTGTGCAGAGAACTGCGTGTGCTGCTCTGGAGTCAGGAAGGAGCAAGAAAGGTGGTTCTGTGCCTCTGGGTTTTCTGGAGTGAGGGGCAGTGCTCATGCTCAGGCCTGGCCCAGGGAGCGGATGGGAATTGGTCTGAAAAGTGTCCGTCCCGAGACACACAGCGCAGGAGGGAGTGAAGCCCTGGCAGGTCTGCTGCACATGAGCACTGTCCCAGACATTAATCATGGGGTTTGCAGTAGCCAAACCGAGCCCCTGGTCCAGCGTGGATCCTGAGTAATGTGAGCAGATGATTTAGTGCTCCTCTTTCGCAGGGTTAAGAATGAGGATGGGAATTAGGGCCTTTATCTCGTTCATTACCCTTGTGCACTGGGCAGGTTGTCTTCTGTTCTGGTGATGCATTTATACCATGCAGCAGAAGTGAAGTTGTAGGGCTCAGACAAAATGCTCATTTGCTGAATTAAAAGGCTTGGAGCTCAAGTGAGAGGGGGAATTTTCATGCTTCACCTGCTCTTGCAGCTTTCCCCTCCTTGCTGTCATGACTGGGCATTTACTGGTGTTCCGGGCAGAGCGCTGCTCCTCTGCACAGCATTTGTATTAAAAATGGTCTCCTGGTTTCTGTGGCAATCCTGGTGCTTTCTTCTGGGCCCCCTTGCCTTTGGGAGCATGATGGTGTGGCCATATGTCTCTATTAGTCAGCTGGGGAAGTGCCAAGTAGCTCCCAAGGTAAAAAATAAGGTTCTTTTATCCTCCTGAGCATGTTTGCTTGTACTGGAACAATGGTCCTGCCGTGTAATGAGCCGAGTCAGCACGGGGAGAAAAAATTATATCCCCTTTCAGACTGTCAGCCCTATTATCCTTCTGCACACTGACATGCTCACTGATCTCAGGCTGGCTCATGCGTAGTGGCCTTTACGTGAAGCTGTGAAATAATGGGGTTGGGGTTTATTGTATTCTGCACTCTGACCTTTGATTGCTCCACCTCTCTCCCAGCACACATGAGGGGTTGCTGAACACACGCAATTGGGTTGTGGCTGCAGAGCTCAGGTGTACAAGTTTACCCACAGTTGCTGCTGACACCACCGCAGCAGCTGGCATCAGCCCTGCTCAGTGTCAGCACTGCACTATGTGAGGAGCCAGGGCTGCATGTGGGGTGCAAGTGGTGCAGGCACTGCTGCCAGTGACCCTCCTGAAGGTTAGGAGTGTCCTGGAAGTCAGGCTTGGCATAAATCCTGGGCGAAGCTCTGCTTTTCTTATGCTTTGCTTTGTGCATCAGAGGTCTCTGTTAGTTCAACAAGAACCAAACCCATGAGGGGTGTTCCCAGATCCACACTGTCTCTCTGAGGCAGAGCTGCATTTTCTCTTGCACGTATTCCTTGCAACAGATGACTTGGAAGCAGAAGGTCCAGGTGAGTGCCCACCACCCCAGCTGTGCTGCTGCAAGGTGTGGGCCCTGCTGGGGGGGAAATAACCAACAAAACAAAGAGCAACCCCCCTGAAAATACTGACAAACTATTTCTTTCTGGTGAGAGATGATACATTCCTCAATAACTCAATGCTGTAGTGAAATTAAGCCACGTGTGCTGTGAGCCCTGTTAAGATAGTCCTTTTCCCTATTATATCAGTCTTTACAATATGAAAGTGTATGAAGTTTGTTCATGTTATACACTAAATGTAATGAGGTACTGGAATTTTGCTGGAGACTTTGGTATTGTTCATGCTTAAATAAACAAGATAAAGGACAACCTAGCCCCAGAAATAAGGACACTGCTTCTTGGAAGCATAGAGCTGTCTATGAAGGATAAAAGATACCCCAGACAATCAATATAATGGCAGCATCCTCACCCTCTAACATGTCTTTGAAACCCTCCCAGCATTGCCTGGCATCAGAGATAAGTAACTATAGCAAGACTGACTCCAGCGTCATTTGGATCAATAGAGAAACAGCAAGAAATGCCACAAAACTGCAGTTGCTTTGCGAAGTTTTACTCTGGTTAGTAAGCACTAGTGTGGATGCCAGTGGTCAGTCAAAGCGTGCTGTACCTGAATGTTTGGTGGGTGTAGAAACCCTGTGTAAAACCACAGTTGGGGTGCACCAGTTTGGCTGGGAGCATTTTTGTGGCAGTCCTTACCCTTCCTGTGGACTTGCATAGACAGTGACATGCAGATGGGTGCCTGCAATGCTTTGGTGAGGCCAGTGGCATCCAGAGCCCTCCCTAACCGGCCTGTACCCAGGCTTAAGGTAGCAAACCTCAGTGTGGCCAGATGCAGTGTGCGTGGGGCTGCATCACCCAGGCCTGTGGGACAGCAGCATCCAGGACCGCCGGGCAGTAACACCCCGGACTCCCTGTCCGGACCCCACGAAACTGTGCAGCTGGAGGTGTGCTGGCCCTCGGGCTGTGTGCTCCAGCGCTCCCGTCTGTGAGGCTCCTGGGGGGTTTGAGAGCTGTCGGATGCCGGCGGCTGATCTCGCTTCAGGAGAGGCAGTGGAGAGAAACGGCGCTGATGTATGCGTCAGACCGAGCCTGAGCTTACCGCCGTCGTTTGTGCGACCTATAGCAACGAGCCCAACCCCTCCTTTACCCGTCTGCTCTGGCTGGAAGCACCTGCCGGTCTCCAGGCGTCACCAGGCTCCGGTTATAAAGCGCAGGCTGCAGAGCATCCCCCCGGCTCCGTCTCTGTGAGAGGCGCATCGTCTCATCGGTGGTGAGATGTTTTACTCGGGTATCCTGACGGAGCCGAGCAGGAAAGAGGTGGAGATGAGGGAAGCGGCGTCTCTCCGGCAGCAGAGGAGGATGAAACAGGCGGTTCAGTTTATTCACAAGGATTCTGCGGATCTCCTCCCTCTGGACGGGCTGAAGAAGCTGGGCACTTCCAAAGATACTGTAAGGCTTTCTATTGTGTGTGCTTAGGAAGTGGGTAGGGCAGTGTGTGTGTTTTGTTATCTTTGTGCTGTTTTTCTGTCAGGCGGAGAAGTTGATTGTTTGTGGAAATTGATTAAAGAAAAATGAGGTTTTTCTATGTAAAAGGAAGGGAGTAGAAATACATTAGTTATCACCGGTAGAAATACATTAGTTATCACCGGGGTGCTTTTCCCAGGAGGTGCTTTCAGATGGCTGACACTTGGGTCTGAGAGCTTTTAGTTCTTTTATCCCATTTACATGAAAATGGGGTACTGTTTTCAGTACGAAATCCTCTCTGAATCAGAGTAAATCAAAATGGCTTCATATAATACATACATCTATACACATATGTTTGCCTGTGATGCATATCTACATACAACATATAATCAGAAAAGATCCAGTAAAGTGCAGTCACTAGTACTTCAAAATATAAACCTGACAAGATTACACTTTGATAAAGGCTGATGCATGTTTGGGGGTTTCAAATGAAGATACATAATTCTAGGTTTTAAATACTTACCTATGCAATAGTCCATGTGATCCTGTAGCTGACATATGACGTTCTACATGATATTCTTCATCATGTCCAGGGGCTGGAGAGCATTTCTAAATGCTCATGTGTACAAATGTTTGAGCTTTCTCTAATGGCAAATGATATTTCAATGTAATACCAAAAGTTTTGATGTAAGGAGCAAAATTTGGAAAACATCCTGCCCAGGAAAGCTCCTTTGTGGTTTTTTTGGCCAATTGTTGCCAAATTCTTGCACCTTGTAATACACAATATATGATTTGCAAAATACTTAATAGAGGTTCATTGAAAAAAGTGAATCTTCTTAGTTTTACTGGTGTATTTGTGTTCTGTCCCAGCCTTCCTGCTCAGCTGGGCTAGGCTTGGCTCTGCCTGGCTAAGGGCAATGAGTTGGCTGTTCTCTGCAGTGCACTTGGAGGTGACTGGTTTTCACATCGCAGTTGTGGGGAGTGAAGCTCCTGCACAGAGAAAGGGTCGGAGGGAGCGTTCCTGGTCACCATGAATGCCAACACTCTACTTGTGAGCTACAAAGTGCTGTTCAGAGGGTGATGGTGGCGTTATTACTGTTCTCTGCAGAATGGCTCAGTGACCCCCAGTGTGTGGGGTTGGGGCCTTGAGGACTGGGGATTCTGCTCTGCTCAGACAAGAGAGGCAACAGGTAGCAGGAGCCAGGGGCACTGAGCACTGAAGCCCTTGTCCCTGCAGCAGTGAGGATCAGGTTTGGTGCCGGTGGCAGAGGCAGAGCTCCTCGCCACGGCCCTGGTCATGGGAGGGTCATTGAGGTTTCCTCCCTGTTCCTGTGCCTGCACCATCTGAGCTGCAGCATCGTGCCCGCTGCAACCACAGCCCCTGCCAGGAGGGTCTGTGGGGCACAGAGGGTCCTGGGGAGTCCTCAGCTCCTGATCCAGGGACAGCAAGGGGGGCAGCATGGCAGAGGGGCACTGCCTGCCTGGCTACCCAGCTGTGGTGTGTCTCTGGCCAGGGATGGGGTGAGAATGGAGGTGGTATGGGCCATCCCACTGCAGAACCCTTCTTGTCCCCATGCCACAGTAAGGGGTGATGGGACAGTGGGCACATCAAGGGCTCAGCCTGGCTACAGCCTTCTGCCCCTGGGAGGGGGCATGATGTTCCCCATCATGGGATGTATAGGGAGCCCCCAAAGTGACAACACTAGCCCCTTCCCCCAGCCCCAGAGGTGATACCATGAATTCCAGAGTTGATGCAGTGGGTCATGTTGAAGCCAAGCCACACTGCCAGCACTTCTATGCTCATGCTCCACGTGGCCAGGACAAGGATGAGCATTGCCTCAGGATGACCCATGGTGTGGGTCCTGGTGCCATGGCTGCCTGGAAGTCAAGAGTTGGATGACTGGGAGGTTGTGCATCTCTGAGACTGGAGAAGCACAAGAGCCCCCAAATGTGGGACTCCACCTTGGCATGGTCCCAAACCAGAGGCATTGAGCTGCGTGGCTGGGAGGCCCTGGGCATCAGGGGTCTTTGCCCAGAGTGTCTGCATGTCTTTCCCGTGAGTACCTGCACACCTCCTATCAGAGCAGCATGTTTTCATGTCTAGAGCTGTGTGACAGCTGTGGTGACGTGGGTGAAGGGCTTTTGATGTGACTGGTGTTACTGATGCAGGGTTTCCTGCAGGGGTTTTCCAGTGACCTCTCCAAGGGAATAGAGGAGCTAACAGCTTCCAGAGACAGGCGAGGACAGGTCCCATCTGTCAGGGTGACAGCTGGCAGCGACTGCTCTGATTTGGGGAGAAATTCCTTTCTTTGTGGCAGCAGTGCAGGGAGTGCTGTGCACAGGGAGGAGGCAGCAGGTCCCTGTGGAGCTGTGCTGGTGTCCCCTCCTTCTGTGCCTTTATTCCTCTCCTGAAGCATCTGTCCTGGTGATGCTCCATATAGGCAAGTATTTTCAGTGCATTGTTCTGGGTTTGACAGAACTCTTCTAGTTCCTTGCTGCATTTATGTATTTCACTTTACCTAGGATAAGACCAAGCTATAGCCTAGCATACACTGGATCTGGCAGATGTAGGGCTGGAGGTACAGAGCAGGAATGGTTCTACTTCGGTGCCTCACTGCCAACCTCCTCCCTGAAGCCCAGAGAACTGGCACAGGATGGTGGTTAGGTGGGATTTGGTCTTCCTGGCACTGTAACTGTGACCCCAGACCCTTGGGCAGGGTGTGCTGGCTGTTGGCAGCTCCTCCTCATGGTCTGACACTGCACTCTCAACCCAAGAGCTGCCAGACTGGTTTGGGGGGGGGGAACAATCCCCCATTGGTTTAGGGGGGCTTTCCCTGGAACAATTCCCCATTGCTTTACAAGCTGGGAAGTTATAAATAGAAACAAACAACAACAAAAAGTGTTTGAGAACCTGGCAACTGCCTGAGCACCCAAGGGGGTGCAGGAGAGCAAGGGGCATCCCCTGTCCCACCTTGTGCCCCTGTGCAAGGGGCTGACGGCATGTGAACATGGGCTGCTTGTGGGAGAGGTGAATTTGGATGAAGAATGGGAAGAAGAGAGAGGAATGAATCATTTCTCGGGATGGGCTCCATTGGTTTGTTAAAACTCCTTTTTCCTACTGGTGAGGTACAGAAGAGAGCACAAACCTCCCAACATGGGTTCGGGGAGGGGAGGAGCTGGCACCTTCCCTGGCTTTTGCCTGCACCTGTCTGAAACTGTTGTTGATGGGTCTTGTTATCCCCAGATCTAGAAGCCAAACAGATGGAAACCTTCCAGCGAGAAGGATGCTGCAGGCTGCAGTGGTGAGCTCCTTATAAATGAGAGAGGAACAAAGCAGCACAGAGTTACTTGTGGGTTTGACAGACAGTGGCAATTGGGTTCAGCAGTAGCTGGTGTTTCCGTTCCTTTCAGCTTCTTACAGTGACTCTTTCAGGGGATTACAGGTTTTTGCAGTCTCAGGAATGCAAAGGGAGACCCCTTATGATGAAAGTCCTGGTTTGTGCTTGTTTTCACTCACACAATGGAATGTAACATTCTATTCTTTTTAGAAGGCTTTGGACAGTTTTGTGCAGTGCACAGCAAGACAATGCCAGGTAATCTGGGTTATTTCAAGCACTGGTCCTGGCTGTGTGGCCAGCCCATACTGGATGGAGATCACATCTGCAGTCACAGGGCAGTTTTCCTCCTTTCCCTCCCTCCCAGCCATGGTCTGCTTGTAGCTTTCCAGCAAAATGTGTGCTTGCAAATGTCCCCTGGCACATTATCTGTTCACCGAGTACATATCCATCACTTGAGTCATCTCTGTGACTAACATCCCTCACTCTGTTGCACATGAGAGTCGAGGGAAGTACAAGTTAAAGCAAATTAATTAATAGCCTGAGACAGGATGGTGCTTCAGGGAACCTTTCCAGCCCCCTCTCGCTGGGTTATTTTTGTACTGGAGCACCACGTAAGCAACATTTGTCCCCCCACAGGCAGGGTTTGCTGTGGCTTTCAGAAGAGCAAGCGTCAACAAAAGACAGTCCCGTTGTGGTGGTAACTCAGGGCTGGTGATGTGTCCCATATAGGATTCATAAAACCGAGGCCTGAGGAAACCCACATATGTAGCTGGTTAACAGCCCACAGGAGAACATGTAGTAAAAACCATTTAGGTTTAAATCAAGGGCAGGTGACAGATAAAATAGCAATGATGTGTGTGCTGGTGACTTGCTTTTCTCCAGCTTATGCTTTCACAGGCAATGTGATTGAGGCCCATCAGAGCAGACGAGCACCCAGACTGCCCTGGATGATGCCATTCAGAAATGGGTCCTAGCTCAGCAGGGCTGAGCATGAGGAGGTGACCACTACGTGACTGGCTGCCTTCTGGCCAGCTGGGAACTTCACCCATATGCTTCCCCAGTCCCTATCCCGTACTCTGGGTGTTTCTGATGAAGCATTATTCCTCCAGATGTGTGCCTCAGTTTGAGGCAAACACGAAGGGTAAGAAGGATGTGTCACACACGGGCAGCAGTCCTGAGCAGTTTGAGGAGCCTTGGAGGTGAATTACAGTGTTGGCTGTGCACCTACGGCCTCTGCCTCATGTGGGGGAGTCCTCTCCTCTAAAGTGACTTACTTGTCCCTCAGCACAGGGTCCACTGTGGAGCCTTTGATCTACTTAAGAGATACTGGTATCTGCTGTTCAGTCTCATTGGGAAGGCAGTGGTCACCAGAGAAGTGCTGGAGCTTCGTTGCTCTTTGTATGTGAAGGAGGCAAGACACTGTTGTATCTGATCTCTTCTTGGTGCTGGGAGCATGGCTACGTTGTCATCTTTACACAAGACATGCTCTCTGGCATGCTGGTCACACATAGCACCTGTGACTGAAAAATGGTCATCAAATTTTCTTTCAAGCCGCAGGGTTTATGCAGAAGAACCGTGAAAAGTGGGGAAAAAAGATTATGTGTCCTGGTGACCACTGATGTTGGGTGCATCTACCCAATCTGATCAGTCAGGTCCAGCTTAACTGCCTGTGTTATACCTACAGCAGGATCTGAAGCACTAACGTGGTTGCAGTTACTTTAGGATGATGCCAAGTTGCATTAGCCTGCTGTGAGTGCTACTTTTTAATGGGCCACACAGATTCTTTTAAAGATGAGGCACAGCAATGCACACACAGGAACCATGGCCTGAGGTTTTCAAAGTTACCTTGATCCCACTGAAATTCCCTCGGGATGAAGAGGTTTGCTGGTTCAGATGTCCCTGCAGATACACAGGACATGGGCATGTTTAATATGGATGCAAAAATTCAGGAATGAGCTGGTAAGAAGGTCTCAGTGCGGACAGATGAGTACCGGAAGGGAAGGACAATAATGGGGGGTGTGTGTGAGGTTAGCCAGGCAGAGAAATGAGCAGATAATCAAGCAGTCATTTCACCTCCAGCGCAGTACGTGCATCCATCCGTGACAAACATTAAACATAAAAAGGCTTCTGGGACAGCAGTTGGAGGAGGTCTTGAGAGGCAACATGCTTCTGACAGAGCAAGTGGAGATGACAAAGTGAGAACAGCCCCATGAACTGCTAGAGGTTCCTGGGAGAATACCTACCTACTTGGCTGATCTTACCCCTCCCTCTCCTCTCCTTTCCCTCTCCTGGCATGGCACTCAGGATTGGGCCCACTTACCCTTAGCAGTTAAATACAAATGTGGGGGGAAGAGGGATGCAGGGCAATTCAGGACCGAATTCTGATCAGATCTGACAGAAGACACCATCTGTAGCTCTCTTCTTGCAACTGTGCCTTGTTCACGTGCACCTGTAAAGAGCCAATGCACAGGCAAACAATGTATGGCTTCTTAAATTTTTGGTGGATTCACACCAAAAGCATTGCCAGAAGTGGAGGCTGGACACAGGTAATTCCTATGCCAGCAATGCCAGCGCTCAGTGTAAGCATCTGTGTTCATTCAGTAAGTCCATACACCTTTTCATACTCGGGTGGAATGGCAGTTTGTTATCTCTTAACTTTTCACATCACTGCAGGATTCTCCATATCTTTATTAACAGATGTTAAGCAATTACAGCTGTTTAGGCTGAAACACCACTTGGAAAAGCCTGATTTGTTTTGATTTCTACACGAAATCAAACCTTGAGTTTGGAAAAAGAAAGGCATCCCTCCAAATTCTAGTTAATATTCTGAATGGATTATTCCCTTGATAATATGAAGCAGCTCTCTTTAGTCAAAGCCAGGTAAGCCACTGCTGGCAGGAGAGCACATAGGTGTAGGCCAGGAAGAGTACATGTAGTCTGGGCAGCAGGGAGACTTTAGGGTACCCCTCCCACAGGCACAGCACTGGCCCAGAGGCACCACAAGCAGTCTGGCAATGCAGGTCACTTTGTGGCTTTCCTCTGACTTCACCCTGCTCTTCTGTGTGTGTTTGTTTCTTAAAGCAACCACATAATATCCTGCAGAAGCGCCTGATGGAGACAAATCTATCCAAGTTACGAAGCAGCCGCGGCAGCTGGGCTCCAAAGAGTGATATCCCAGCGCAGACCAACAAGCTGAACCAAACCAAACTGGGCAGCTCAGGGAAAACAGAGGACGAGGAGCTCATAGTGGTGAGCTGCCAGGTAATGGTCCCTCCCCAGACTCCCTTTCCCCACCTCCCAGTTTATTGCTGTGCTCTCATTCTCCACTTTTCCCTCCCGCGGCAGGGGCTGGAACTGGATGGTCTTTAAGGTCCCTGCCAAGCCAAAGGGTTCTGTGATTCTATGGTGCTGTTTCCCAGTCAGGGTTGCCCTCCACCAGCTCTGTCACAGCTGTGTGGGTGCTCTCCCTCTGCGGTTCAGGGCTGCTGTGGCACAGACACCCACCTGGGTAGTACAGGGAAAGCTGGTCTGATGGACATCTTCCCTTGGACATCAGGGCAGAGGGAGTAGCCAGGCAGGGGCAACATGCTGAAATGCTGACGAGTAATTATTGATGGTGAATCCCTATGCTCACAGCCAATTTGTTTCCTTCCAGCACCATTCCTCTTTGCTTTCCCCAGGAGTAATTTCACATTTCTCCTCCTTACCCCCACTCTCCTTTGTATTTCCTGCCCTCCACAATATCTCTCCCTGCCTGGGGCTGCCCCTTCTGCTGCTGGGAAGGGATCAGGACCCAACACCATGTTGTTTAGTAGCACCACCTTATTCAAAAAGCAGCTTAAGAGACAACTCTTGGGTGCCTGGAATGGATGAGGTGATACCCTGTGGGCACCGAATGTGTGGTGGAGCAGAGATGGGCTGGCACAAGGAGATGTTGGCATTTCAGCAGACACTGGTGTGTATGGAGCAGAGATCCCAGATATCCTGTGCTCATCCTGCATCCCATGCATTATCTCCCATCTCTGCTTGCTCTTGCAGTGTGCAGGGAAGGAGCTGAAGGCCGTGGTGGACACTGGCTCACAGCACAACCTCATGTCGTCTTCTTGCCTGGACAGGCTAGGGTAAATATCCAGCTGGATTTCTCTTCTGTGGGCACTTGTGGCATCTGGCAGCACAGGCAGTGCTCCCATGGATGGGGCTTTGCTCTCACCAGCAGTGGCCATTCTGGAAGCAGTGCTTTGGGCTGTGCCTGGGCAAGACCCTGAGCTTCCTGTTGCATCCAAATCCTGGCTTACTCGTAAATGTCTTTGCAGGGAGCAAAAAAAGAAAGCCACTTGTACCAACATATCCACCTTCGAGTAAATCCCTTCAGAAGGTTGGATGCATTTACATCTTTTCAGTGCCTGCCTGTTTGTCATTCAGTGCCTCAAGAAACAGCTGCACAGCCCTTACACCCCTATCTTCTGTGTCCCCAGGGCAGCTGTGCAGTTGTGTGCATGCATGTGCTTGAAATCTGGTGTCTGATGCTACCTCCAGTAATAAACTTCTCCCAGTTGAAGGGCAATGTATGTACATAGTGCTGGAGAGCTGACTGCCATTTGCAGCAAAACTCCCAGTGATCTCTGAGGAGCAGGGTCAGGCATAAGCTCACAGAGTATCAAGGAGATTTTGGCACATTATTCACATGGAAGCATTGCTTTTTATCACTGACTTGCAGTGATTACACAAAACCCAATCACAGTTGCTCCCTGAGCACTACTGCATGGCCCTGGATTAATGGTGCCTGTTTTCTGCCCAGACAGTAATAACTTCTTTGCACAACAGTGTTCAGTGGCTGTGCTTACTGCAAACTCATCACGACCTGTGGAGCTGCTCAGCCTAGCTCCTGGATAACAACAGTGTGTTTGGAGTGGTCTCATCTTGCAAGATGCTGTATTGGCTGCTCCACATGTCTGAGTTGCACAGTGATGCTCTTGACAGTTCATCTGCTCTCTGTGCTACTCATGCCCACCCTATGTAGTTTCTGCTGCATCAGTCTGCTTCAGCAGTGCTGCCTGGACTGTGCCAGGGGAGGTTTGGACTGGATATTAGGAACAATTTCTTCACAGAGAGGGTGATCAGACATTGGAACAGGCTGCCCAGGGCAGTGGTGGAAACATGATCCCTGGAAGTGCTCAGAAAACGTGTAGATGAGGCCCTCAGTGATATGCTTCAGTGGTAGGGTCCTGGGGTTAAGGTTGGACTTCATGATCTTAAAGGTCTTTTCTAACCTGGTTGATTCTATGATTTAAAGAGTGCTTAAGAAATAGATTAGAGACAGTTTCTGTTCTCATCCTATGGGGATTCCCTCCTGATTTGAGCGAGACCACCTTGGTAGCCATAAACTGGACAGCCACAGATTAAAGGCTCATGTCCCTCCCCACTGCTAGCCATTGACAATGACTAACTAGGTGGGCCCCCACTGACACCGGGGTGTGCAGGAGCCACATTAGGTGTGCAGGTAGATGCCATGGCCAGAGCAACACCACATGTACTGCCAGCTGAGGTGTGCAGCGAGCATGGCTGCCTCGCAGGAAGCTTCCTGCAGCTCCTTTACTGCTTGTGTTTGCAGGGACAGACACTATAAAGCCAGATTAACAAAGTGGGTCAAAACCAGGGCTTTGATGCCTGGCTCACTCTGCCATGGCTGCGGTAGGTCCTGTGGGACAACAGGCACTGCTCCAGGATGCTTTACTTCAAAGCAGTCTCTTGCGTGTGGCAGCGATAGAACACGAGCATTGTTTAAACCCAGCCTGGAAAGCAGCAGGCAGGAGGTGTGCTTGGCCATTGTGCTCTAGGTCCTGCCCGGGCAGGACTGGCCCAGCAGTGGCTTTGCCAGGTGTTGCTGCCTGCAGCCAAGGCTCAACAGCTGTGGGATGGTCTCTGATGATGGGGTCTCTGGGGGCCCAGCACCTAAAAGCAGCATCATGTGCCCAAGGCACAGGATCAGCTCCTCCCTTCTGCATCTTCTCGCAGTGCTGTTCAAGCTCTTCCCCTCGCGTTGGAGGAAAGCAGAGGGGGGACCTTGGAGGTTGCTTGCAGTGTTAAGAAATCCCCTGTGGAGGAGTGGGTGTAGCTGCTATGTGAGCACTGTTTGGGTCCTGGCTCCAGTGTCACAGCCTGTGCCCTGAGGTGGGGACAAATAGGGGGAAACAAAGATTACAGGAAGCTGGCCCCCCCAGGATGGATGGGCAGACACACACTCACTGCTGCAATGCAGCTCAGCACAATGGTTCTTCAAATAGCCAGAAAAGCAATACAGCTTTTATCCAAAGGAGAGATCACTGCCTTGAAATGCCTTTCCATTAGGTTCTTGCTCAGTTCAAAAGAGAAACTTCAGCTAAATAATTAATCAGTGTTGTCAGACTATCTCACGGGGCATAGACAGAAGAAACAACTGTACCCGAGATATCCCTGACATCCTTTTTCCTTGTCTTGAGCTGAATGCGATTGATCTGTCTCTATTTCTTCTGAGCAAACCCAGCAGCAGCACCTGCTAACAAGCATGGTTCAGACATGCTGCCCTGGAGTGAGGGGGGACATGGTGTCGGTGGGAGCTGGAGTATCCTTTCCTTACACCCACATGGCATTAGAAGCAGTTTTGGATCAGCAGCTTCCCCAGGTCTTGAAGAAATGTAGGAAAAAAGATTCCCCAGGTAAAAAGCAAAATCCAGCAAGGAGCTCTGCTTGGACAAGGGCTGACGCAGCCCCAGGGCTGTGTCGGGGGTTGTGCTGTGGTCTGACATGTGTGTAGGCTGCTGGCTGTATGCAGAGCATCACAGAAACCTGCCAAGGAAGCAGCTTTCTGCTAATGATGTGGTAATATGAGCAAGCTAAGAGCACTTCCAAACCCTGTTTGCCCCTTGCAGGGCAGCTGAACCATGTCCATGTCATGTCAGAAGTGTTTTCCATGTGCAGGTTAAAGGAGCATCTCAAAGAACTCCCTGACGAAGATGAGATGCTTCCATTGCCACACAAGTTGAGGGCGATTGGCCAGCTCGAGAGCCTCGCCATGATGGTGGGAGCCGTCCCTGTGGAGTGCAGTGCCATTGTCGTGGGTGAGTGTGAGTGTGCTCCTCACGCGGCTGGGGCTCTACTCCCTCCTACCCGGGGGGAAATGAAGCTTCAGGAACACGTTGAAGTTAAAATAGAAGTACTGATTTTCTGCAGCACAAGTGCCTCAGGGCCCCTCGGATGGAAGGAGGGTGGGAGAGAAACAGGGAGAAATGGAGAGAGGGAGGATGGATGTTTTCACAGGGCTGTGCTGGCAGCACCAGGCTCGCACTTTGCAAGGAAGGACCACCATGTCTCCTACAGGTGTATCCTCCTGCCCTTGTTTGATCATGTACCCCTCTGGAGTAACTCAGTCCCTTTATAAACAGGGTTCTGATTAGCAGAGCCACCATGAAGGAAGGAAGGAGGGAGTCACTGACAAAAAGCATGGGGGAGCATTTTGAATGTATAAACTTAAATGTTCCTATTTTTTCAGAAGACTCTGAGAAACCCTTCTCCTTTGGGCTGCAAACACTGAGATCTCTGAAGGTAGGGCTTTTACAGCAAGGCTTTTACCCACGCGGGGAGAGCTGGGACCACTGTAAATTGCAGTTTTCCCTCTTACCTAAACGCATCTGTTCTCTACAGTGTGTCATAAACATGGAGAAGCATCATCTCGTTCTGGGGAAGACCGACAGGGAAGAAATCCCGTTTGTTGGCAGTGGCAGCACTGCGGTGGGAGAGCAGTAAGTTGTCTCGGGAGTGAGCTATGTGGATGGCAGGGACCCCCACCACGGCTGCACAGGAGCCCCCAGGCCCTCACTGCAGACAAGAGCTCATCAGCTCATTGAGTTTTGAAACGGAGGCTTTTTCAGCAGCCTTTTGCACCTTTTGTTCCAGTGAACACTGCACAGCAAAGGCGGTGTCTGAAAAGGCACAGGGAAATGCCTTAGGAAATGTCCTTTTTGGAGGTCACAAGGAAGACTCCATGAGTGCTGCTTTGAGAGTGTTCCTAAACAAAACTTCTTGTGGAAAGCTCTTATGCTCTTATGGAGCATGGCAGATCAAGCCGTATGAATGTTCTGCACAGTGCAGACAGAGAGATCCTGCCTGGAGGTAATGGTGTTGCCACTTCCCTCCGCATTGCTGGAGCTGCACTCCTGCCACCTGCTCCTGATGTACGGGACTGTTTCAGCCTTATCTCCCTACAGAAAGAGAAATCTGTGCCCATCCGTGCCTCTCTGGCACCTCCTAAATGTGTGTAGCTTGTGATGACTGGCTCTGAGGTCAGGCAGGCAGCAGTCCTCCTTCCAGGGCTGCACAGGGCTCTTGCTCACTGTGAAAAGAGATGTATGGTTGGCCCCTGCCTCTCACTTACTGAGATGAGGATTTGCACTTATGTGCTTCTCTGGCTTTGCAGGCAGCACTTGGGGTTGCTCACTGATGGACACAGCCATTTAAGACATGTTTGCTCACTGCACAACAAAACATCTTTAGCGAATGATGCAGGGCAGCACCTTCTTTAGCTGCCCAGCATAACCAGACACATTCAGTTTTGACATCCTGCAGCCCTGTGCATCAGGAGCCTGGGTAGGAGCAGGGAAGGAGCAGACCTTCCTCAGGTAATTGTATTTATGCTCCTTGGAGACTACAGGAGGGGTGTGCATGCTAGTGCAGGGAGTCAGGACAGCAGCACATGTGCACCAGCTGCATGCCCAGGACAGGCACCAGCCATGGGTACTGCCAGTGTGTGAGACAGGGAGTGCTTGGTACAGCACCACAGGGAGACTGTGCTGCAGGGCAAAATAACAGGGTGCTGTCCCTCTCCCCTTTGAAAAAGGGATGTGAGAGGCATAGTGTAGTTCTATCACCACTGCAGTGATGAGTTATTTCTTGGTAGTGCATTCAAGGCCAAATTTTGCTGGTTTTCTTTCCTTCTTTTTTTTTTTTTTTCCCATGAAAAATGTCTATTTTATTGAATGTCTTTTTGTTTGTTTGTTTTTCCTGTTTCAGCAGTTTGGAGGCTTAAAGGGAAATTGAAACACCATCTCCATGCAAGAGCTTGACATCAAAGAAATCTCGTGCAGCTGTTCCAGATGAAACAGCAGTGTGCTGCTTTGAAACCATTTATACCAGGCTACAGCTTGAGTAGAGCTAAATGAAATCCTGTTCAGTAGCCAGTTATTTAGAGATATTGTCATGTTTATCTATGGGTTTTGAGAGACAAATGTGTGCTTATTTTCCAGACTTTTCTATATAGTGTCCTCTTTATTACACACAGTTGAGAAAACCTTATGAACTTCTGATGAGAAAAATACTTTTTATAGTGGCCTCATATGGGTAATTGTATTTAGCTGTGATTAGAGGCTATCTGAATGAAATTTTTATTAATGATTTTTCCAGGGGCTAAGCATTTATATTCACTTAATTGATATTGCCACATTCAAATGGCCATTACCAGGAAGTTACTCACAGTAAAACAAGAATGCTAATACCACCTAGAAATTATAGCTCATCCTGTTAGCACAGTATTGTTGCCATGTAATTAAGGATGCAACTGCTGGCTTGATGAGAAATAGCAATTACAGAATTATTAATGGATTATAGGCTTCCCTGCAGTGGCGTGGCCTAAGCACAGAAACAGGGTTTGGGATGGCTCCTGGGGTGATCTCCCATAGTCCTCAGCCTGCTGCAGGGTTGGTGCAGCAAAGGGGCATTGCCTCGCTGGGGTTCAAACCCCCTGAGGAGGAGTCCTCCAGGCAGGTCTTCCTATGGGAGCAGTTGGGACAGTTAATCATTGTATTGAGCCAAAAAGCAACAAACAAGCACAGAAGTATGTTGTCCAGAGAGCAGCAGGTATAGAACCAAATGGCCCCAGTGTGCCCTCGGTTCTCCCCTGCTGCCAGACTGGTGCCTGTCTGCTCGCCCACCACCCAACCTGAAGCACCAGCAGCACCTTGGTTATGTGCTGGTGCAGGTTGACTCCAGTTGGATTTGAGTGTTCCTGTCAGAAATGCCATATTTTTTATACCTATTTACAAATTTCCTGGGATCTTAAGTACAACACTAACGTTGGCCACCCTCAGGGCAGGTGGGAGCTTTTACCAGGACAAACATCTAACTTGATGTTACTGTTGTGTAGCAGTAGGGTTGCTACTTCATGTGCTGTTCACTTGCAGACCAGAACAAACATATTGCCTGGGGGATCCTTGCCTGGAACAAAAGCAGCTTTCTATATTTTTAAAGGCTAATGTGAATTAATTACTGTCATCTGCTGAAGAGGCATCTTTAAAGCTCAGGACAATATCCTTGCGATGATGTGTATCTCCCCATGGCCATTCCTGCTGTGTCCAGATCAGCAAGGGCCAGCTGCTCCAGCAGCTCTTCCTTATCAAAAGCCCTTTGTCCCACACAGGCACAGGCTGCAGCTTGGCTCAGCTGGGCTGTGGGGTCTCCCATGAAATCCAAGCTGCCACTCACGTGCTTAAAGCCCCCCCCCCATACATTAATGCACTGCTTGCCCAGGTGTCCCATGGTGAGTAGCATCAGCTGCAGCCACTAACATTGTCACTGGCATTTCCACTTCGGAGATGTCTTGAGAGTCCTGGGTGAGGACCAGTAAACTCTTGTCACCTCGTGGCCATCAGCTCAGGTTTGGAGCATGTCCCAAGAGCCAGTTTACTGCCAGCATTAGTCAGTCTGTGCCCAGGAATGTCATCTCATGCCTGCCATGGCATTTAAGCTGCAGCTTTACCTCCTGCAGTGGGTTTGAACTTCTTTCCAATATTGGGCGTGAGTAGCAAATCTGAACTATCTGTACTTTGAGCTATTTTCTATTTCGGTGATAAGTTTCAGTGCTTTCTCTACATACAGTATTTTATATAACACAGTTATATAAATATATATTTAAAGAGTTGGGCTGCCCAGGGCAGTCCCACTGATGTGCTGTAGAAATATTTCTCTAAATAGGAAATATATTGGATTATTTTCTATGCTACGAGTTCGGTATTTTGGTACTTCTTTCTTTCTGTGCTTCTTACTGTGCTATATGTCAAATCTAAATAAAGTTACATTGTTATTGCTGCTTATTTGCTTGGATCCTGAATATGCTGAGGTTTTTGTTTTCAGCGCATTTCTTTGTTGAGAGCAGGAGCTCATTTCACTCTACCCTGGTGGGACTCCACAATGCTTTTGTGTTTCTGTTGGGAATTGCTATAGAGAGAGTGGCAATGGAGACGTGCTAACTGAGCAGGCCAACTTGTGGTAAAATGTGAGCATTTGAAATCCCAGCCTTTTGCTGCCATTCATCTCCCTTCCATAGGAGGTGTGAGATACTGCTTGTGCTGCTTTGAGTCTTACCCTTTGGAAAGCTGAGTTTGTTCCTGCTGTGTTTGGCTAGCAACCAGGGGCAGTGCCAGCCAGCATATGGGAATATGAAGGTGTCTTTGTATATTTTATGAAGGTAGGAAAAGAAAGTGGTCAGAGCAAAAAGCAGGTAAGGGATGTGTGCAGTAGCTATGTGACCACAAAATAGAGGTACAGGAGCCTAAGGCTTCAGTCTTCCCCAGAGCTCTGAATGTGGATTTAGGGGCTTGCTGTCTCTGCCCAGATGTGCCTTAGACTGCTTTAGCAGTAGTTGATCTCTTACCAATGACAAATTGCCTTTTTTAATCAAGGGCCACAGCAAAAACCTTTGATGGAGCAGCAATACTCAAAGCCCTGTGAAAGTGGCTTTCCTCAGCACTTGGCTGCCTTCCTCCCAGCAGAAAGAAACCAGACTCCAGCAATAATGTGGAGAAACAATGAGGATAAATGTACAGGCAAAAACAATTCCTTGTGCTTCCCAGAACTGCTGGGTGTTTCTAGGCTTACTCAGGACATTCCTGGTGCAAGAGAGCAGAGTCCTACAACACGCGAATGAAAAATCAATGGGCAAAACTTTGTCCCTTCTGCATAGAGCAGGTCTAGCTCTGGTGCTGGTGGCCTTTCAGAGGTGGCTCCTGTGAGCAAGATGCTCTCTAAGACAGGACAGCTGCCCTAAGAGACATGCACTCCCCTCAGCCCAGATGGATTATAGACCATGGGAAATAACATCAGATCTCTGTATCAACGCAAGCACTTGCATGGCTGCAGAGGTAAATAGTAAAGTGGCTGAGTGTTGCAGACCAGCTCAGGAAGCCCTGGGTGCTTGCTCCTGCTTATCTCCAGCACAGGCATGTACTTATGCACCTTTGGCAACCTGTCCCTGACAAGGGTTTGCAGGGAGCCCAGGCATGTCCCTGCAACCAAGAGACCTGCTGCCTCCTGGGAGGTGGCTGCGGGCAGAGGAGAGGACAATGTCTGAAGCAATCTGGGATGAGAAGGAGATAAAAAGATAGCTGTAAGAGCATGTTAGGAGAAGCCCTAGGGTGGTGGAGGGTTTTGTTGAATGATTTATGCCCTAGCTGGTGAATGCTGTCATGCAGCAAACAAACATTTTGCAGGTGAGGATAAGTGCAACCCCCCACCCCAAACAGCCTAAAAGAGAGCGAATCAGCTGCTCCTTGGCCAAAGGGCTCTCCAGCACTATTGCTTCACTAATGTAGTCAGCAAAGCACAGTGGGACAGCACACCTTAGCCCTCTGTTAATGTCTTGTCTTTGTTTTGTTCATGCCTAAAACAGAGTTGAAGCACACGAAGAGGAAGGCATTAACAGGAGCCTTAGCTGGTCCATCGCAGTGCTTCAAAGTATGGTAGAACTTGCAGGGTGTTGTTGCTTGGACTCCTGCAATTAAGATGGCCCCTGTGATTAAGACATTAGTGCTTGCTGAAAACTTCGGAGATCTGGACTGTCAGGCTCCCAGTTCATGCCTATATTTGACAGTAAGTGAGGAACCCGAGGCCACATGGGCAGGCAGCAGCAGAGGAGGAACACCTTGGGACTGTGGAGTGGGCCTCTCCCCCTAACCCCACCACCTTCCTCTCCACATCAGTCCAAGTGCTATGGAACCAACTGTCCAGTTTAACTCTTTCTGGGCTGACCCCTCTGCAGCAGCGTTTGCTGCTGATCCAAGTGGGAAGTCAGAGGCTGCTGCCAGAATTAGCCCTACAGCAACATTATTCACATGCATTTTGTTTCCTGCTGAGATCCACCAACATTCTTTCTTTGCCTCTGCCAGTAGAGCAGCTGATTAGATGAGACCCGCTGGGGTGTCTCTCCACAGATATCTGCAGGGTAATCTGTTATCTAATAGTTCTCCAGGGAGGTCCTTTTTATGGGCTTTTCTATTGCTGTTTTGCTGATGATAATGTGATGCTCAACATGTTGTGAAAACAAGCCTGATTTGTATGTCTCAGAAGCAAATAACTAGATGACTTATTTCAAGATAAACATATTTTAGGGCTGTACATTGCTTGGTTTATTTTATGGGGCAAACCTCAGCTGTGGTCTGTATTGCTTTATCATCAGTTCACTTAACAGACGGAGGTGAGGCACTGGTTTTCCATCAGTTTGAAGTCTGCTCCTTTTCATAAGCTGAGTTTTCTTTTTTCCCCTTTTCATGGGCTGTGTGCTGCTGGGGCTAGCTCAGCCATGTGCTAGTCGTCTCTTCCTCCTCCTCTTCTCTTAACAACCACATTGCTGATGAAAGGCTACAGGCTCTGGAGATTACACTGTAGGTATCAGTGACATTTCACTAGCTGGAAAGGCAATTGATTTAATGATTTTGTTACTGGGGTGGTGCTGCCATGACTTCCCCAGGATGAGACCATCACTCTCAAAGTGGGTGTGAAGACAGTCAACCTAAAAATACCAGGAGTTTGGGAATAACAGGAAGCCACAGCAATGAGAAGTAGTTGGAGGGACACTGCAGGGACTTTCTCTCCCTTCTTCTGAATGAGGCAGGATCGATGCCTGGGGCTAGTGGCTGCCCCCACTGTGAGACATGGTTGGATCCAGTAGAGCTTCTTGGCTCTCACAAGGGGAAGAGATGCAGAGCTATATGCTCATTGAATGTAAAACATTCCAGTATCCTAGAAATAGCTGGTGTACCTGCAAAAGATAGGGAGCTCAGCCCTGTGTGTCTCGCCCCTGCTGTCCACATGTCTCCCCTGGGCAGTGGCAGCATCAGCACTGACTTACTGCTCACTCCCTTTCACATATCCTTCTCAAAAACCAGGAAAACCCACCTCCTCCCTGCAATGGACATGCTGACACTGCGACTGCAGGTGAGGAAACCACTACCGCCCCGAGGTGCCTTCAGGAGGTTCACTGCCTGTGGGGTTGGCACAGTCTTCACCAGCCCTGTGCTCCACACCATGGTTTCTGAGGTGCTGCACTGTTTGTACCTGGGTTGGCTGTGCTGGCCTGTGCTGGGGTGCAGCAGGCTGCAGCTGCAGCATCCTCATGCTCTTGCTGGGCAGCAGCCCCATGGGTGATATTGGGACATTCATCCTTCCAAGGGATGAAGCATTAAGAAGGGGCTGACAGGAAGACTAAGATGAAAGACATGGACCCAGCCAGCTAAAAACTCTCTCTGCTGTTAGGAAATGGTAGGCAGTTACCTACAACCCCATTGTGCCGGTCACTGTGTTTTTCCAGCTGGGAACCATCTCAGTGGCACTGCTGGCAGAGACAGTAGTGAAAAATACTGCTTCAGGGAAAGAGCAGTAATGAGACCTACCTTCTCAATGAGAAAACCAGTATATTTTAAGCTGTTGCTATAAACCCCAGTCCTCTGTTCCTCCACAAACAGATCAGACAGAGCATGGCAAGTGATCAGGCACTTGATGGCTGCAAAACACACCGAGTCATGGAGAACAAAGACAAACATGCTTCATATGAGAAACTGTGCAACATCAGCCAGCACTGGCTATTAATCTGAAAAGAAAAACTTAATTGGGGGTTAATCATTGGACTTCTCTGGGTCACAAATCCAAAAACAACTTCAAAATCCCTGGTCAGAAAACAAAGCATGGATTTATCCACGATTTATCCAGAAAACGAAGCACCCTGGATTTATCCAGGCCAGCAGAGATCAGGGTAGACAAAGAATGATCAGGATTTTGCCACTAGCCTTTTTGGCTGCTGGAAGAGAAGGAGAAAACCCTTAACTGGGCAAAATATGACTTGGACCTGGTGTAACAGAGAAGCTGGGTCTCAGTAGTGCAGATGTCCGTGGGTCTGCTGAGAGTGGTGCCGTGGGAAGGGCTGTTTGGCCTTCTTGCTCAGCAAGTTTAGAAAGGATATCTGTGGGGTTTAGGCTCTTTCTACTCACAGAGAACTCCTCTACTGAAAGTATCATGATGCTTCTTGATTTAGGCTTCAGTGACATTTTTCGGATAGACTTTTTAGGCTAACAGAAGGGGGAAATGGGCTGTTGTTCCTCCAGAAGGAGATGACAGTGTATTTTTAAAAACAAATTATGTCTGAGGGCTAACTAACTTGGCATTTACAGCTTAGCATTCTCCTAGATACATTTACTCCAACTGAGACCACATTTTGTTGCAGGGAAGCTTCTGCCTGGCATTTCTTTCCTCCTGCTGCTTCATATGCTGTGATATTAAGGTCACGAG
Source organism: Melopsittacus undulatus (assembly GCF_012275295.1). Lineage (NCBI taxonomy): Eukaryota > Metazoa > Chordata > Aves > Psittaciformes > Psittaculidae > Melopsittacus > Melopsittacus undulatus. Next base: position 54,001,445 of record NC_047530.1, read on the forward strand.
GTATCTTCCAATATCCATTTCAGTGCCTTCCAGTTAAATAATGAATAAAACAAAGATCCCAGGTATGGTTTAGCTGTGAGGGCTGAGGCATCTCTCAGTGGGGCTCCTTATAGTCCTGGTCAATGCCTGAACAACTAGGAAGAGCCTCGTGGGACAGGGTCCTAGAGCAGCTTGCTACAGAGATGGAGATGCTGTTGTTGCTTCTCACTGTAGAGAGAACCTCTGAAAAGGTCATACTAATGAGGGGACAGAGACCATTTCAGTGAGGATTTTATCTCTTCCTCTGACGCTAAGGCCTTGTCAAATAAATTGCTCTCTGAGCACGCTGTGGTTATGGTTGGCAGGCTGGGGGTCAGACAGCCCAGATACATGGGCAGAATGGGGCAGGTGAAAGAACTCATGGCCTTGCTGCTGCAGATTCTCCAGGCCCCCGCTGTGGTGTGCAGGACATGGCCATCAGCAAACTGTCCCATCACAGGAACTTCAAATACCCTGTTTGCTTGTGCTATGCATGTGCTTCATGGCTGTGTGGCAGAACAGGGCAGTGCTTGCCCTACTCAGCAAGGAGGCACAGCTGAAGAAAGCAAGCTTAAGCTTGTTTCAACAAGGTGTGATGACTTTATGTTAACATTATTTGGATGTCATTTAACTCTCAGCAAAGTCCTCCCTCTGCTGCCAGGATCATTTTGTGCCCCAGCGAGCATCACCTGCCCTCAAGAGAGCATCCAACAGTAGAATCCAACTGGGAATTCGTGCATTATCTCAGTGATTATCATAAAGAAGGGAAAATGGGTTCACCTGTACCTATCCAGAGAGCAACCGGACACAGTGGCAGCCAAAAAAAAACACTACGTAGAGAAAGCACCAATGTAATGAATCACCATGGTCTGTATGAAGGGGTAGTTAATAGGATGCTCTCATTCCAAAATCATATTAGATGTCAATGAGTTCATGTCAGTTGCTCTCCCCATATTTCCCCTCTCTGCTGTCCCAAATTGAGTTAAGGTAATCCAGAGGCACTTCTTACTGCTTTAGGAGAAATATACGGCAAGATCAGTTATTCACCTTCTTCACTATTCCCACAATACCAAGCCATAAACATAAGTGCAGGTGATGGATAAATGAACAAATGAACCCAAAAGATACATACACAAACCCCAAACAAAACAGTCAATTGTTGTGAAGCCCAGAAGCATTCATCAGGGCTCCAGTGTATTAAAGATGATACAAAATGGATTCAGGGTCCAGATTTTGAGGCTGGTAAGTTAAAATTAGGGTAACGTGGCTAGTGAAGAAGACAGGCAGGATGGAAAAAGGAGTGACATGCGATTAGTAGAAATAACTGTGTGCTAAAATAATCCATGAGGCGCAGCACCAGTATCCCCTCCTGGCTCTTCGGCTCTGGGCGCAGGGGCCAAGCGTTCGTGCTCTACGAACAGAGATTTCTCTGCCCCAGCAGCACAGTAGGGCAGGAACGCTTGGCCCCTGCTCCCACATCTGAAGAGCCAGGAGGGAATACTGGTGCTGTATCTCTTCTGAAGACAGTTGGCATCGTAACGGTGCCACCTGCATTCCTGTCACTCTTGCTTTTCCCACCAAAAGTCCATTTGTGTCCAAAAACTGCAGTGCTCTCATTCATATGCCCGGCAGCAGAGTAGGCACAAACACTTGGCCCCTGCTCCCACAGCCCGAGAGCCAGGAGGGGATACTGGTGTTGTGCCTCTTCTGCAGACAACTGGCATCGCAATGGTGCCAGCTGTATACCAATCACTCCTCGTTTTCTCACGCCTATAGGACCCATAGCACCCAGATCTCCATTTACCCCCCTGTAGGACCCAGAGTACCCAGAACTCCATTTTCCCCCCTATAGGACCCAGAATCCCATTTACTTCTCTATAGCACGCATAGCACCCAGAATCCCTTTTACTCTATAGGTCCCATAGGGGTGTAAATGGGGGTCTGCTTCCTATAATGGCAGAAATCAGGGTCTGGGTTCTATGGTTGTTATAGGGGCGTGCATGTGATCCTGGGTGCTATGAGTGCTCTAGGGGTTAAATGGGGTCTGGTTGCTATGCGTGCTATAGGGGGGTAAATGGGGTTCTGGGTCCTATAGGGGTGTAAATGAAGGTGTGGGTGCTATGGGTCATATAGAGGGTTAAATGGAGTTCTGGGTGCTATGGGTACTATAGGTGTGTATATGGGGTCTGGGTGCTATTTGGGGGTAAATGGGGATAAAAAGAGCAGGCTATGACTTATCAGGCTCCTTCTGCACCAGCTGGTTGCTTGCTCTTCCCCTGCCCCAGGGCATTGAGGGAGGGGTTGTGGGTCGGGCCCGGGGTATATATATGAAGCCCAGCCATTCACTGCAGAGCTCATTTAATGCCTGGCTTTCATTGGGTTAAGTGTTGTCCTGTTGTTTGGGGTTTGTGGCCTTAGAGCTTTATAGTTTCTTTCTGTTGCTTTCTCTTGGTTTTGGTTTAGTTCTTTGGAGTGGTATTGTCTGAATGAAGACCTTCAGGGCATGTCAAGGCTTACTAGTGCATACATTAATAAGTATCTTCGTGTGAAGTTTCTGTTGTTTTTTATTCTTAGTTTTTTTATCTGTTATCTTTGGTGGTGGTGATGAGCTTCAGTGGAACTCTGTGGCTGTTCTCAGGAGGAGGAGTTGTGGCAAAGGTCACCTTTGGTCAAGGTACTGATAAGCTATGTACCATTGCTGTGTTCTTTTGCAGATGAAGAAGAGGAATGTGGGTACTGAAGGAATATCGCAGTGAGGTGAGAAGAGGTTTTGCTGGAGGATGGCTTTGGACCTCTGCCCCTCTGAAAGCTAAGGTAAAAGTCTGGGCTTGGGGAGGGGTCAGACAGATCTGTAAGGTGGGTGTGGGAGAGAGGTTCTTCCAGAAGTGGCCTCTTTGGGCAGGGGAAGGGAGCAGGTTGATGTTGAGTTGGAGCTTTTGTGACTTTACTAAGCTAAAGTGTAGATGAGGCTTGGGCTCAGCCTTTAGGTCAATTGTCTTTTGGGGCATGGCTGCACATTGCCTTTGCAGCTCTGTTGTCTGTGTCCATTTTCCCAGAGCTGACTCTGTGAGCCCCTCTTGTTAATTAATGGCAGGTGGCTGAAGCAGCAGCTGGATGCGATAAGGCTTGAAGTAGCTGAAGGTACTATTGGATTGTGTTTTCCCAGTGAGGTTCAGGCCAAGATGCAGCTGACAGAAATGCGGCAGGTGTGGCCATTGAGCAGCTAAGGTCCTGAAGCAGGAGCTGGGTATAGCATAGGGCAGGCTGCCTCTATGAGCCCTGTCTCAATATGCAGATGTTCCCCCTTTATGCACTATAAAAACTACTCAGGAAACTACTCAGGAGGACTCAAGTCTTGGATGTGAGTTTAAATGCAGAGCTGGACTTTGGTGTATTTGTTTCAAAGGAGAACTGGAATTTGCAGTGTTAGTTTCAGTGGAGGATTGGACTACGTGTTGGCTCTGCTGCCCGGCAGGCAAAGGCGGGCACTGCATCTTTTGGACGCAAATGGACTTCTGGGGCAAAAGCGAGAAGTGACAGGTAGGCGGGTGCCACTGTTGCGATGCCATGAGAGACTAGTGTTAATAACCAATGCTTCCCACAGCTCTCCTGCATGGAATATGCTGCCTACCTAAAAGCCCATCACAGCTGCATTTAGGTGGGTGCAGAAGAAGCCTCCCAGGGAGTATTTCTCAGAATGGGCTGTCTCTAAGCAAGTAAAGTAAGGCTATGTGTTTTGTAGAATCACCTGCATGTATTTACTGACCTTCCCAGAGATCATGGCTCCTTGGCACCACTAAACTGCAGGCTGGCTCAAACGGCTTTCAAAACCAGCCACCCCCACTCGGTTTGAAAATGGCTCCAAATTTGGATCCTTTTCTTGATGCAGCAAAGCTCCTTTCTGCCCCGGAGCTGACAGAATCGGGTGCTCTTGTCAAGCAGAATACCTCTGCTTGAGATATTCTGCAATGGGCAGAATAACCAGAAGCACATCTCAGAAGCACATGATGTACTAGGTTCTCTGGAGACTGCTAATAATCTTTGATTAATTTTTGTTATCAGTGTAAGCAATCTTTGGGCTTTCTGCATCTGCCTTATTTAGAGTTGTCATTTCTTTCTTAGTTAAATGGCAGCTTCTATAGACAGTGATCTAATTGTTCCTCAGCACCTGCTTGAAGCTATCCAAGTTAAGGATGGTCATTGTATGATTTGCAGTACATGTGATTTGGTCTTTAAGGTGCAGATCAAATAAAATGGAAGAGCAGATTAGCCAGTAATTGAATGAAGTTGAAGGCAATGTGCAGGCTGATGCTGGGGTCACAGAAATGCTTGGGCTGGACAAAGTTAAATAATGGATCAAATCAAAATATGCATGATGCAATCACCAAGAGGCAGGGCAAACAGCTTTTCAGCAGATAGCCTGACCTCATAACATGCAAACTGCTTTGTCTGTCAGGGCAACGAGCTTTTGCAGTGGATTTTATACTGAGTCTTTACAGTGCTATAGAACTCAGGACACAATACTCAGTCGCTGCTGGGGGGAGAAAGTGCCTGGGATAGGTCATGAGCTGTCACTTATGGACCACCAGCATCCTTGCATGTGGTGCAGGAAGCACCTTATGCTGACCCCTGTGACAGTGAACCTTGCTCCTGAATCAGGACCATGCAAGCCTTTCGAGTAGCACACAGAGGTATGAGGTGAGGGATGCTCAGAGGACTGAGGATGACTCAGAGGATGCTGTTGGAGGAAGTGTGCACAGAGTCTGGCTCACTGATGCAGCCATGATGCCCTCTCATGGGCACTTGCAGGTCCGGAACACCAGAGGTGATAAGTCAACCATTGCTCACACCTCAGTATGGCCATGACTATGCCAGGACAGAGCACTTGCCAGCCCCCAGGAGTGTTCAGTGCCAGAAAGGGGATTCTGTCAGACTCCAGCTGCAAGTTCCAGTCAGTTGGGCAGGCTTGGAGAAGCTCCTCTGTGGGCTCTAGCCCTTTGGTGAGTCCCATTTATATGCCAGCACTTTCTTGGTTATATCGGGTCTAAGTTTGATTCCCTCCTATCCAGATGACAACATGTACTTTTTGAGGCATGTATGGAGTAACTGGGAGTGGTAGAGCCAAAGCCACAAACTGAGCTCTTGGTCTTCATATAAAAAGCAAAACAAACTAGAATCTGTACTGGAAAAATGTTTTAAAATACTTTTAACTTAAGAAGAGAAAGACTACCATCCTCCAACTCACTATAGCACTGGTCTGGCAGGCAGGAAAACTAAGCTCACTTTCCACCACTGCCACCCAGCTTCAGTGTCCTGAATTCATCTTTATGCTCCACATTTCTTATCTATACGGCCAAAAGCATCAGCTCTGTAGACTTGTGCCTGGATAGCTGGTTTGACTGATCTGTGTTTGGCCCTTGTGAAGGCCTTGCTCTTGAGGTGCTCCCAGGAGACATACAGCTTTTGGAAGATGGGCAGGATAAGGCTCACTCCCAACAAAAGCAGATCTTCCTCTCCACAATAAATAGTCTGAACAGCTCCTTGACTTCTATTACATTGAGATGATGAGTTACTTGAAGTGCTGTTATATTTTATCTCATTTCAGCATACATGGAGAATCAGGCACATTGTACCCAGCACCAGTGAAAACAAATACAGCCCCCAGAGCAAAACCAAAAGTCATTCCAAATGATATTACTGAGCAGCAGTGTGCAGTATAAAATGGGAAACAAAACTCTGCCATCTCCCCAGTGTTTGGGTGGTGGAGAGTTTACTACTCTCTGTTCTAACAATCCAAACATCGCTATTTCAAATAGACCTTTCTTTCCTTGCAAAACACTTCTTGTTAACTGAAGGAAGAGGCATTGTCTGGGGTTGAACTCTGCAGCCTGGGGTATGGCTGTCAGATGTGATGAGGCAGTCAGGGGGAAGCTTGCAGGGAGCTGCTTTGCAGAGTGTTGTCATGGGAACAGAGCAAGTAGGGCATCCTCCATGCCGCGTCTTCCACATAAACTCTGGCTATGTAGTTGCACAAAATCAATGCCATTCTGCAGCATGAGGAGAGCCAGCTACTAGGTTGTCTCTATTAGATGTTCAATCTGAATGAAACACAATGGCCAGAACCTCCCTATGCATGAATGCGGTGTCACTTCTGATCTGAATGGGGCAAGACTTTATACCAGCTGAGTGTCTAAGCACAGATGTCAGAGTGAAAGAGCTGACATGAAAAATACCTGGTGAAACCACAGTTTCTTTTAAGAGCCCTCTGAAACAAGGCTATGTTAGAAAGCAGTTACTGAGGGCCTTGTTTACTTAGATTATTTCAGTTGATTTTCACTGTCTGTGCACATTTTAACAGCCTATGAATTTGGCATCCATAATGATTCCACGGCAGAAGGCAAAGGGTAGGGGCCCATATGTACATGCCCATGGTGTACAAGCTAAGAATACAAAATACTGACATAATGTCAGTCTGACTCCCTTTCTGCAATGCTGTCTTTGAATGCAACTTACCTCCTCTGTCCAGGTCTATATATGCTGAATTATTTGAATTTTCTCTATGTTTATAAGAAAAACCTTGTGTGATACTGTGGCTGCTAGGGATAAGCAATGGGTAAGAATGAGAATGAATAAGAACATCAAAAACCCTGCTTGTGCAGTTATAAGGAATGATGTATCTAAAACAAACAAATAATATTACACCACAGAGAGCAGTGACAGTATGACCAAATGCAATAGATAACCCAAGATCTGAGAAAGGTTGAAAATGCTAACTGACAAAAGGTTTAAAATGCAAAACTCAATTCATTGCCTCCAAGCTTTCATTTTTTTTTGCCAAGGTCTGCTGACAAAGAGCTCTTAATTAAGGCAGGCATCTGCAGCACAACCGCACTACTGCTGCTGATCCAGGCTAGCAAGATGCTGAGTCTATGTTCCTCATTTCCTATTGACACCAAAGTGTGAATGAGGGGCCCACATCCATCCAGGGCTCGCTTGATCAAAATAGCAGGCAAGGGAAGAAAACAGAGCCAACAAATGGAGGGGTTTCTAGTTTACTTGTTGAGGTTATTGATTAAAGACCCTCTGCTTAGCAACAAGTTTGAGAAAAGTAATGATAAACTGTTACAAAAGGCCTGTAGTGGTATCACAATCATAGCCTTGCCTTGTCTTTCATGTCTCTCACTGGCTATGGTGTTTCCACACAAGTTGCAGCAAAGGTTGGAATGAAATCTCTGGCATTGAGTATGTTCTGGATTCATAGTGACTTTATGTTTAGTGCTAAGCTCTTTGACTATAAAACAGGGAGCACAGATCTACTAGAGTAACCCCAGTGGATTACTCTGCATGGGGAAGAAACTGTGGTTCATTTTTGGGCATGATTGCCTCTATGCAAACGTGCTTCTGGCAAAAGCTCTCCTCAGGAGAAGAATTGAGAGTACAAGACAAAGTGTGTGGAGCAGCACTGACCTTGTCTCTCCCATGCCAAGGCATGCAGGGTGCCCAAGTTCATGCCAGGTCAGGCCTGCCAAAGGCTCTTAATAAATTTTGGATTAAATAAACAAATGCTGAAGCTGTTCTTCATGCTGAAAGGAATGAAGTCTGAGTTGTGGACCTACAGATAGTGCTTAACCCGATGAAGCTCCCTTCTCATATATTAGGTGCTGTTCCTTGTGACTGCAGTATGTTTCCTTTGCTGAAGGAAGGGTCATGCACCAGGAATTGCATTAATAAGAGCCTGGCATATGTCACTAGCTGACACCATATGCAGAACACAGCATACTCCCTATGTATGTGAAATGGGAGTGGAGTGAAATGCTTCACTGTACAAGAGTACCAGCTGACCTTGCATTAGCAGAGAGGGACCTTGAACCCTTACAGCCTGCAGAAAAGTCAAGGGTGGATTCACTGAGACAGAAAGATAAAATAAATGCTGTGCTCTTTCAGCACTTCCCTCCATTAGCTTCATATCATAAATATCAATACAAATATAGAAATACAGAGGTAAACAGTTTGTCTGGCTTGTCCTTTCCATATGCATACATTCCTGTTGTGAAAGGCTTTACGTAACTTCTAACAGCAGATTGCAAAATGATGCCTCGGTTATGGAAGGAAGCCACCAGCCATTACATTGCATTACAGTAATGTAATGGGTCTCTGAGATGAACTATATTTGGAAAGCTTGCTTTCATTGTAAACCTTGTACCCCATCCACCCCTCTGGCATCGATTTCTCTTTCTATTCTCCAGAGACCATGAGGCCAGAATATAAGTTAGACCTGAAGAGAGCCACTGGGTGTTTGGCCCAAAACATAAACCCATGAGGCAAAATTGTGCTGGTTATTTTAAGGGATGCAGTACCAGCAACAGAACATATTCAAACGGATGCTGATGACTGATCTGCTGAAAGGTGAAGTTCTCATTAGCCTAGAGCAATTGACATTGTAATTAATTGCTTCCCACACTTCTCTGCTAAGTAAAGACTGCTCTAATAACAAGTGCTGCCATCATTTAAATTTTTTAACTGATCACAGTGAATAGACAAAAGAAAATCTGTATTTACTTTGTTTTTCTTTCTGTGCAAATGTCACATTGCTTTCATGCTGGCAATGACTGCAGAAATGCTGATTCAATCACTTATTTACATAATCCCTTCAGATTTTTCTTCTATATCATTGTTGATAATGAAAAGATTTTCTCATCTGAGAAAAGGAAGGGAAGCAGGCGAGTTCTGTATGTGAATAGGCTGAACTGACATAAAAATATGGTACTTTGCATTAGCAAAAAATTACCATAATGCAGATGATTAAGATTATGGCAAATACCATCTACCCTACCTTCTCTAAGGAACATCCACCCTACAACAACGAATGCCTGTGCAGCTGCAGAGTGCAAACCTATATAGCAACCCTATACAATTTTTTTTACACAGTGCAGTAGAGTCCAATGTTATTACCACTTAGTGCATAAAGTTACTTTACAGGGAAAAGGTTTTAAAATACTCTTATACACATGGGAATCAGTGCAGCAGAGTAAGGAGGAAAAGAGATATAGCTTAGTGTATGGCTGGTTACAGAGATGATGCGATGATGGGAAGGCTCCTGCAGCAGGAAAGGAAAACCAGAAGCCTGCTTTGCACATAGAGTGCCTCAAAATATAAAGGTCTTAATAAGCTATTTTCATGAGATGACTGAACAGAAAAGATAAGCCCCTGGGGCAGCTCTCCCCCACCAACACCTATAGATGATCAGCCTGTGCTCTTTGCTGCAGCCTTGTCTTTTGCTCCCTGCTCCGGCTGTGCCCCAAAGACCCGGGGGGATTTGCTGCTCCCCATGGCTTGTCCCCTCTGTGGCCAGGGTGGGAGCAGGATTGTCCCCTCCACTGACCTCACAGGCAGGGCCTTTGAATGATCAGGGGCACTGCCAGCAGCTGTCGGGGGGGGAATAGTTAGGATTGGAAAGGACCTCAAGATCATCTAGTTCCAACCCCCCTGCCATGGGCAGGGGTGCCTCACACTAAACCTTGATGCAGTAAGGACTGAGTTCACAGTGCAGGGGGCAGCTTGCACACTACTAAAGCTCAGACTCCACAGATAAACCTTTGAGAGCTCTCTTGAGGATTAAACCAATCTTCAGCCTTTTTGGCAGATTAGCTAGCTGAAGAGCAATTATGCTCAGAGCAATTATTTCATCACCCTTTTTCTTAGAGTCATTCTCTCTTCACATGTTTTAACTTCTGATTTTTAAACTGTACTTTAACAGGAATGCTTCTGATACTGTTGTGCTGACAAATAAATTTAACCCCCCCATACAACAGAAACCAAAACCCCAAATGATAAAAGCTTCCAGTATCTTTTTTTAATTAATTCATCCAGCAGTGATTACTAAATCGTTGCTTAGTGTTTCCTACAGGAAGAATGGACTAATCTTTGAGAAAGAGTAATCTTTGCCTCTAGCTTGCAATACCATGAGCTGGTGGCTCACAAGCTCGCATTTCTGTTTGTGGTGTCCTTGCATTTGAGGAAGGTCCAAGACTGGCCTTGAAGGTCCCAAAGGCCATTCCAACCCTCTAAAACCAGTGCAGTTATTACCTGTGTACTGGAGCTCTTTGGGAGTGTTAGAAGATTAGTCTATCAGACTATTAAACCCCCTTTTCTACCACGAGCCCTTCCAAACGCAGTGGTGCCTCTGAGACCACGCATTGTTTACTTCAGCTCAAAACTCTATCCGTGTTTTCCTAAGGATTCAGCATGTTTTTCAAGTCAGCAGTCACCTCACCCATCACAGACTATGAGTGTGGGTGGTGAGGGAGACACACAGCCACCTTCACGCTTCAGAACACTTCCGTTGCAGATACAGTCATTAAACAGGCAAATTGTTTGGCTAAGGCTGAAACCTGATGTGTGCTCATTATACTCTGCTGGCAATTTTCCCTGAATTTTAAATAAAGGTGTTCTGTGTTTCCATAGTAACTCAGACTCCTTTATTGAGATGCCTGATGCAGTGTTAGTATTACACAACTATTAAAACGAAGTATAATAGCACAATTGAAAAGTATACTATAGCTAAAGGATTTATTTGATTCCTGTGAAATTACAGACACTAACTGGTGGCTGGGGAAGCAGAGAGGGAACAGAGCAGCATTTGATGACACTGTTACATAGCAGTTTAGGACAGAAAATTGACATAAGGAAGACACAACATATAAAAGGCAGGGACACCTTCCTCTAGACCAGCTTGCTCCAAGCCCCAGTGTCCAACCTGGCCTTGAACACTGCCAGGGATGGGGCAGCCACAGCTTCTCTGGCACCCTGTGCAGTGCCTCACCACCCTCACAGGGAGGAATTTCCTTCTAAGGACAATAGGACAAAACTTCCTTGGATTCCTTCCTAACTCTTGTTTATAAACAGCTTGATCTGCAGGTCTCCAGCTGGAAATGCTGCTCCTCATCACTGCTGGCTGCCCTCTGACAGGTGAACACTGCTCTTGGGTGGCAACAATTAACAACCGCACTACAAACAGGAACACTGATGGATTTTAGTGATGTCTTCTCAAACAGCTGTCTATAACATGCATTAAGATTTATACAAATTGCTCTTGCATGTTCAGTTATGGAAAAACTGGATCATCTCAACACGAACGTTTCATTTAGAGTGCTAATTATTGCCACTTTTCAATTTTATCCCATTTCAATGTTTTCTGCTGAAAACCCACCCCACAGCGAGTGCGGAAGCACTGTGTAAAACGCTCCTCCGCTGACTCTTACAAGCAACCCGTTGTGGAGGGGATCCCCGGCTAGGGCCCGCGGTGGGGGGACCCTTCCCCATCCTGCCCACAGCCCAAGCCCGGCGAGGTGAGCTCCCACCCCGGAACCATACTGCAGCGCCAGCGTTCCCGCGGGGACCGGTAACGCGGCAGGACGCCGCCTCACGGGAGACCGGCGGAAGGCGGAAGTGATGGCGGCGGGCGGTGTGGGGCTGGCGGTGCGGCAGCGATAAAGGGTCGGGGCTCGACATGGCGGCCTGCGGCAGGGGCTGGGCTGGCTTCTGCTGGCTGCTGGTGCTGGCTGCGCTGGGCGCTGAGGCTAAGGTGAGCGGCGCGGCCGGGAACGGGTCACGGTGATATTCCCCGCCCCCTCCTCCCGGTACCGGGGCCTTCCCTCTTCCGCCCCGCCGGGCTCTCGGTGTCGCCCGGTCGTTCCTTCCCCCCGTCCTTGCGAGCTCGGCGCTTTCCGTGGGGCAGGCGGAGGAGCGGCACCAAGCTGCCCGGTCTCCCCTGTGCCTGCACCAGCCGTCTAAGTCTGTAGCAACTTACGGGCCCCGGAGCAGCCGGCACCAAAACTACAGCCGACGGCTGCGTGTTCACTGGAAGGGCCTCGCTGGAGGTGAAGCTGCAGCATTAGTGGCTGCCCAGGCTGGGGTCGGGGTCAGCCCCATGTCTCGGCTCTTCAGCGCGGAGCTCCGTGGCCTGAGCCAGCTCTTCTCACCGGGCTTGCGGTGGCCCTGTCGGCTCCTGGTGCCTTGCCCCGGTTCAGTGCCCGCAGACGCTCTGCTGTTGGTCCTTCTGGGTTAATATTTGTGACTGTAGTGTTAGTGACTGTGACTGACGGAGGACTTCATGTCTCCTAATAGTACAAGTCTTTCCTGTTGTCAAAGTACCTACATGTCTGAACTTTCTCCTATTTAATGACAATCAGCTCTTGGGGTTTTCTGTGAAGAGACCAGAAGTGACTTGATATACAGTGCAGTCAAGGTTTTCCAACGGACCTGTGCCCACTTAGTGTCACACTGACTTGATTGTTCAGTGTGGAGAAAGGTTTTCCAGCTGACCGATACTTCTTGATGTTATTTTGTAAGGCTGTAAGAAAGTAGCTTGTATTTTAGATAGGGCATGTTTATCCTCTGTTATTATTTACTGAAATACATTATTCTGACTTGGCATGTATTTGAGGATGCTGAGGATTCATAGTCCATTGCTGGACACCTCTGTTCTTTCCATAGGGTCTTCTGTTCCTGTGAAATTTGGGGAAGAAAAGAATTCTTTTAATATACTACACAAAGTGATCTTTTCCTAAAGTTCAATTTTCCCAATACTGATCTAAATATTAATTTTGGTTTCTACTTCTTACTGTCCATGACAGTTAATTCTCCTAATTTCTTTCTGCAGTGCTTTTTGCTTCTGCAGGTGTTAATTTGTTTCTCTAAAACTTGCTTATCCAAGTTTCTGTAATTTTGCCTGCTTACTATGCTCTTGTTTGGAATTCCAGGTTTGTACTTGCTTTCTCTACCTCACAATATCCTGCTGTTGTTTGAGACAAGGACTGTAGGTTGTAGTAGTTTTTCCTTGCAAGGTTATTTCTCTTGAGGCCAGGTAGGACAGTTACCTGCAGAGGTTTCTTTGCCAACCTCCGTTTGGTGTTAATATTCTTTCATTAACTTTAAGCTTGTCACTGTGTCTCTTATACAGCTGTCTTCATAAGTTGAATAGTTAAGTATATCAGCATCAGTTGCTTCTGACTGTTTTTCTTTAAAAGAAGGGTGAGCTTAAACTACAGGGTTTGTTTTTGTGAAGAATGCATTTGCTGTCTAAACCAATAGTGTTACTTGGCAAGTTGCTTTGCATGCTTAGTAATTTTGAAGGGTTGTTCTTAAACTTGAAGGAGCTCCTGGGTAAGACTATGCAAAGCTACTTGCAAGTAGGTTGTGTTAAATATTTCAGATATTATGTAAGGAGTGCTTTCTATATCCTGTTACTGTTACTGATGATAATTTGTTCTAAGCATGTTGTTTGCTCTACAGAATTCTGAGGATGTCCGATGTAAATGCATCTGCCCTCCTTACAAAGACCATTCGGGCCATATTTACAACAAAAATGTTTCGCAGAAAGACTGGTGAGTGTGTGTGGCATAAAAAATTATAATGAGTCTTATTGGTAAAAGACTGGTACCATAGTGATTATATGTGAGTCTCCTATAGTAGTACCAGGAGAAATTATATCTCTTTCATAACTTACTGGAACTCTTAAGTACTTCAGGATCCAGCTCTAGGAAGGGACCAGGCTTGAAATCCAAAGTTTTTGCCCTGTCTTCTGTGTTTGTTTGCTTGCTTCCATATTTAGTTATTTATTTAGACTTGAAATTAGAAAAAGGGAAGTGGGTGCTTTAATTTGAATTCAGTGATTCGAAATAGCACAGAGGCAAGAGAGCACAGCCATGGAACTAGGACTCAGGAGTACTGTCTCCTCTTTCTCCACTCTTGAAATGCATACTAGAATTTAGAGACTTGTTTCTGGAGGTTTCTGTTCCTTGGAGTTGCAGCCACAGAGTGCAGTTGTATGACATGGCCTGAGCCATCTAACAACACAGATGTCCTCTCATCAGAGAGAGGTCTAACATCTCTGTGCCCCAGCAGTGTGCTCTATTATATTGTTTAGGCCAGCTACAGCATTTATTGGACTCCAAGCTGAGGACTGATGTGCATGGCCAGGGATGAGGGGTTGAAGAAGAAAAGGCGATGAGAGTGATTTGTTACATTGGGATAGCTCCCTTGCATAATTTTACCTTGAGTATCATTGTCTGTAAATCATACAAATAACAACATCATGTTGTAGACTTGCATTGATGTTGGCAGTGCCCAGAGATTCTTGGGTCAGCCTATAATAATGTGGCATACTTCTTGATATATTGACTCTTCTCCAGTTACATTCAGAATTCATAAAAGACTTTTCAGTCTGACAAGTAGCAACAGATTGGCATCTTGATTATGAAAATTTCATGCCTCAGAGGAGGCCCACAGAAATAATTATAGGAATAACATTAGTAATACGGATATGTGTGGTGCTTGATTTATTAAATTAGTTACAGGAGAACTGTGGGGAGTAACACTATAAATTTCAATCTAAACCAATAAACATAAAATGTACTGTCCAATCAAAATTACTATTTTTGTTCCACATGATTAACTTAACCATATTACTTCTACTGTGACAAATTCAGTTGCAGCAGTGAGGCTTTCTGGGAGAACTCCAGCTGCAGCAGACATTTCAGAGTATTAGTATCACTGGTTTTATTGTTCATTACCACTCTGCAAATGAAAATGGATTTTTATTTTTTACTAGGGGGTACTGTGTAGTATGTGCTTTACTAGCAGAAAAGACCCTGTTTTCCTTTAAATCAATTTTGGTATGGATTGAAGGAGAAATTATCTTTCAAGGCTTGACTAAAGTTATTGTGAGAGGTACTGATGGATATAGTGTCCCAAAAAATTGATTTTCCAATCTTGCATCTTGTTTCGTTGAGATAATTTCTTATGTGGGGAACATTTTATGGCTTTGATCTTCTGTTTGACATGTCTTCTTGCCACTTCTAAAAGGCTTGATTGCTAGTTTATGTGCAATAAAATTGACAAATTTAGTGCCATATTTTGGCTTCTGCATCACTGCAAGTAACCTTTTGAATAGAACTAGCTGGTGTGCACCATCCTTTAGGTATTAGATCAGTTATAGACCAGTTACCTGTGAGATGAGCCAGATCAATGTTTAGTGTCTTTATGAATTATATACAGTGTAATGACCACTTACTGCTGGCTGGTCCAGACGTAAAATGAAAATTTAATTTTTAATGTTGAACCTATAATATATATCAAGATAATCTTATTTAGATGCTCTAGTTCTTTCACTTGGAGTGGCGAGTTCTTTGTCTTCAGACTGACAAACAGTGCCTTATGCTAACAAGAGTATGGGCTGGGGTGATTTGACACCAATAAAAGCTGTTCATCCTTCTGGAGTTTGCAACTATTTCAGACAGTCTTATCGTGATGGACAGTCATAGTGATGCATAAGCACCTAAAGGATGAAGAACCCACTTCAAAAGTGCTGCTGTCTGTTGTACTTTGAATGTATTGCTGTATACAGAGGCCAACTTCAGTAGTAGTCATGGACGTGCAGGAGGGAGGACACCCTGTCTACAAGCTGAATGAACTGGAAATCTGTCTGTGCAGAAGCTGCCCTTCTGACTAGCCTAGCTTGCCTTGGAAGAACAGCTTCCTTGGTGCTGTTACTGTGGGTGCAAGAGAGAAGATGGTAATGTAGAGGCAGTTAAGTGGGAAAATCCATTAGAAAGGGATCAGCTTTTTCTATGTTTTCCGTTAAAGGTGCCCTAGAACTGCAGTCCAAAGAAACACATCATCAAAATTCTAAGGTTGTGATAGATCCTATGCTTCTTAGCGACTTGAAACATTGAACTGGAGGAAAAAAAAATGCTGGTATTAATATTTTATCTACTTAAGTAACAGACTTACTGCTGTACTTAAGCTGCACACAAGCTTTTTACCATACCTGTGCAGCATATTGATGCAATCTTTCAGTCGTATGAACAGAAACTCTGTAGATTATAATTTTCATGTATTTTTGATTTTGAAGTTTGAGTGCTGCAGTCCTCCACAGAGAATGTCATTTTACTTTCAAATAACTGGGGAAAACAAGCCTCTCTACTCTGGAGTCTGACTTTACACTCAATAGTTCTAGTTATGAAGAAGAAATACAAAGAAAATCGAACAGATGAGTTGGTGGCTGGTCAGGTATTGTAATCTAGCCTAGAAGAGTGTTGAATCCTAAACTGCTGCTGCCATTTCAGGGATTTCATTTCATTACCTGCTTCTGACTGTGATAATATTGAATTAACCAGGATAAAGGCGAAACATGATTTTTGTTCTCTTGGTGCTCTGCAGGAGCTCTGGGGTATGAAATCTGAACAACCAACCTGAGTCAGCAAAAAGACCAAAATTGCATAAGCTATTGGTGAGAGCAGTTGTCTCATGGCAGCTGGACTTCAGTGCTATGATATAGACTGCCCACATGATTGTCAACCATGCTTTTTGACACAGGACTGACTTACATTTATAATCTTTTAAGTTACATTGTGCTTTCACATCTGCGTCCATTGCTGAAAACTGAATGGTATTTCTTCACTATGTTGTTGCTTAGAGAAACACCCCATCTGATTTTTATTTATTTATTTATTTGTTTTCTTCAATGCCTGTAACTTGTAATGGCAAGAAAAGAGAACTGCTCATGAACACTGAAGAGAGGTTAATCTCTCTTTGTATACTGGAATGATAGAATAGGGCTCTTTTGAGTATGATGAATAAAGAATTGTATAGTTGGAATTTACTTTCATCTATGATGACAGTGTCAAATAATGCATTCAGGCTGGGATTCAAATCATTGGACTTCTTATGTCTTCTTCTGTCTTTAATGCTTTCACTGAAAAATGAAAGCATTGTACTTAGAAAGGTCTTAAAACTTGTCGAGCAGACTGTTGATAGCTGAATTTTTTAAGTAGAATAATTGTGGAGAAGTAATTTATTTGTTTATTTCAGATCTTGAGTGCCTGTAATTTAGAACAGCTGACCTTAAGCAGAGGTGTCTTCTCTGCTCATTCAGCTGGGGTCTGCATGCGTAGTAGAACAGGTTAGCTAAAACCAACTCAAAACTGACCTGGCACTTCTTGTCTGTCTTCAGTGACTGTCTTCATGTGGTTGAGCCTATGCCTGTTCCTGGACCTGATGTAGAAGCATACTGTTTACGTTGTGAATGCAAATACGAAGAGAGAAGCTCTGTCACAATTAAGGTAAACGATGTAATTTTGTTGGCATAAATTAAATACTTCAACCAATTAGTAAATATGTCTGTCTTTTAGATAAATACTCTTCTTAAAGGGAAAATGTTTCTAAAGCACCCAAAGATGTAGCTTTTTTCATTATGGTTGCTCACAGATTATCTTGAGTAGTAACAACAGCATCAAGCTATGGCTGAAAGAGCAGTCATGAGATCCTTTATTGAAGATTCCAATTTTTGAGATTAGGTTTTATACCTTGCTGAAATTCAGAGGGTTCTCAGCCGTAGTTTTCAAGCCTTGGACTTTGTTTTCGTTATTAGTTTTGGAAGGCCTCTCATTATTCAGCTGTCTTACTTGCTTACTATAAATTTTCTATGTACATTGGCAAACTAAAAAGAGCAAAGTTGTTAGTGTTTGCCCTAACTGGTTTCTGTATTCTTATATTTTATATATCTTATATATCTTATTTTATATTTTTCTATAGCTAATATGTATTTTTGTCCTCTTGGAGCCATTGAGCCCTAAGCTAGTGTGAATAAATTGTGCAGTCCATCTTTTCTTTTGTATTTTTGGTCTTGCAGAAATTTGTTATTTCTTTTTGCCTTCCCATTTTTCTTAGTGACTGTTTGAATGCACATCTATGCTAGCCAATGGAGAACATGCAGGAACCCCCAAACTTGTCATACCAGTTTAATGGCTAAACTGAACAGTTGTGTTATTGAGGTGAGATTTATAATACCAGGTTGTTTTAAGAGGGGATGGCATAATATAATGAGATTTGTAGCAACGCCTCAGTAAGAGAAACTGTTTCAAGTCATAATTTGTCTGCCCCAGACTCTTTTAGTATCAGATCATAGTTTAGTGTTTTTCTCCATTTGTGGGTTTTGAGTCATCTGGTGACACTACCAAAGCCAATAGGCTCATCACAGGCTTTGCATGTACTTTTGGTCCTTGCTTCCTGCTGAGATTGTGAGGGGAATGTCACAATTCTGACATAAACTGTGCTTGCATTGTGTAGGTTACAATTATCATATACCTGTCTATTTTGGGCCTACTTCTTCTGTACATGGTGTACCTTACACTGGTGGAACCTATACTGAAGAGACGTCTCTTTGGACATTCACAGCTCATACAAAGTGATGAAGATATTGGGGTGAGTTCACCAGAGTGCTTGTGTACTTAAGTTAACATAAAGATTGGGGTGGTTAGTTGTTAAATACTTGGGATAAGCAGCTTTTTTTGTGCAAGCAGTGTAAATGCTTTTCCTGAAAGGCGAGGAAAAGAAGGCTGTGTGATGACTTCTGTGAAGTCACTCTTTCATTTTTCACTGGACTAGAAAGTGGTAAGATTGGGACTCCATCAGTTATCCCAACTCTAGACACAGATTATATTCTCAGAGAAAAAGCAGAGTAGGAATGGAGGTAAGGTATGTAGGAAGTACAACTTCTTAAGTATTATTGATCCATGCAGTCATGCTAGTGATTTCATTTATGCAGGTTGCTTATGGCTTAGATTTCTCTATAAAAGAAGGTAGAAGGATTGCACCTGCTCTTGATCCAGTTTGAATTTTTTCTTGCTGAAATTTAAGAAGAAATTACTATAATGAAGTAAAATAGTGACTGATGCTGAAATAATGTCTCAATGTTACCGCTAGTAACCAGAATGTGACAATATATTCCAATAGATCAGAACAACCTTTCTGGGGCAGGAAAAGAGAAGCAGTCCATTAATGACTTAGTTTCCTGTCATTACTGGCCTTCCCAATTTCCAACACAGTATTTTTGACTTCTAATAGAAATGGAACAAAATTGTCTTCAGTCATTACAAGAAAGGGTTATGAGACCATATGAAATTATGTTGGAAAGAGGGAAACACTAGAGTAACTTCCTTATATTACATGGAGACATGTTCCAGATGTCTTTGTATTGACATCTTAATATTTCCCAGTCACTTCTAAGAGGATATTGGGGTTTTGGTTTTGTTGGGGTGTAGTTTTTGTTTGTTTTTTTTTAAAGGAGGGATTTGAATGACTCTTTTTCTGTCTGCATTCTTATGGCAGATTGAGCAGATGACTACTTGAATAACATGAACTTGTACTGTATGCTGTACCTTTATTTTATACCTTAAGTAAATTATATTAATAACTCCAAATCTGGGTTAGATTCTTCTGATAGTAGGTAGAAAAGTGAAATAAATCCTGTGGCAGAACTCAGGTTAACTGCAGAATGAATTTACCTTAAAATCTGGATCCATTTTAACCAATTTTATGTTTTACTGTAACTGTTACTGTGACCTTTGTTACTGTGGCTAGTGGAGTCACTATTGCTTTTATCTACAGTAGTGCTCAGAACAAAAAGTACTTCACAAGTCCTTGCTCTAGTTTGTTGGTCCTTTCCTGTTTATTCCCCTTCTGTGACAGTGAACGTGAAGTAATTTAAGGACCCTCATGACTTATCCCCATCTTTGCCTTCCCTCTTGCAAGTCTCTGGAGTATTGATCTTTGTCACATTTTCTGTGCATCAATTTTGTTGCTGGATTTCAAGCTCTTTTTCATTGCCCATTAATGGCAGTGGCAACTGATGAATGTAAGCTGCTTCCACAGACCTCTTTTCTCTTAAATTCTTTTTTCCCCTTGTCTACATAGAAATCGACAGGACCTAGACTTTTGAGCTGAGATTATTGTTTAGCAGGGAAGCCAGCACCATGTAGCTTGTCCTGTGCTTTCACTCCCACTATCTCTTTTATGGCAGAAATGTGTTGCTATAATGATCTTTTTTCTCCTTGGATTAAGTGATTTGCCACCTGTTGCCTACCTATTCTAGGTATATCCAACTGCATGTATTTTTATTATGAGACTATAGCTCTGTGGGTCAGGGATTCTCTCTTGTTATCTGAGCACGTTTCATAGCCCAGTGAGGCTCGTGTGGCTCTGGGACTTGTAGGCATCACTTCACTGGGTGGGTATCATTAATGATAATCTCTGTACTACTAAGAAATTCCATTGAGGTACTGTACACAGTACAAATTTATTTACAAATAACGTATCCATTAATGTAAATGTATTCAAAAGTGTTCTGGGGAAAATAAGTGTAGACATGCAAAGAAGTCAGTTATTTAATATGGGACATAATTATGTTATTTTTTCATTATGCATTGTACATATGATACTTTCTGACATAGATTTAGCAACGTGACATTTGTCCAAAACAGTTTGATAGCCAAATAAGTTCAGTTCTGACTCTTACTGTTTGTAACCTGGTTATATTTACTATAAGAAAATAAAGCTTTGCAGGTACTGTTAGAAAACAGAGTAAATATTAAACAAGCACTCACTTATTGTTGAGCTCTGTCACTTAAACAGCTGTATTGACACTGTGCTTTTAGATAGCTTAGTACAATAGGTTTAGTTTGGTAAACATCAGAGTGTGTTGGTTTTATATAGAAGCTGTGTATAAACATCTTGAACTGCCTGATGGTAAATGGCCAAGAGCTGGCAGAGAACTGACTCTAATTCAGCTTTCAAGTGGGGTGCATTCAGGACAATAACAGGAGACTCCTGGTTCCTGGGTCTGTTCTAGGCTTCTGTCCCACCAGCTGCTAATGGATGCAAGACTGTGGTTCTGATCTTGCAGCTCACTGTGAGGTCTGTGGGCAGCAGATGATTGTTTGACAGTACTATGAAGTTTGGTTTATTTGGGAAACCTGTGGAAGTTACTTTGGATGAGAAATTGAAGTACAGTTCCAGCTACTTGAAAACTTGCTGGGTCATTATTACTGGCAGCTTGTTGAAACAGCTTGTTTACTTAAAAAACCAAACCAAAACCAAAATAACCCCACCTCCCTTGGAATGTAACTACAAAGACGACTAATGTAATTGCTCAGTGCAATTGTTGAGATCTAAACTAATGATTTTTGCTATTCTAGGATCACCAGCCTTTTGCAAATGCACATGATGTGCTGGCTCGTTCTCGAAGCCGTGCCAATGTGTTGAACAAAGTGGAGTATGCTCAGCAGCGTTGGAAGCTACAGGTCCAAGAGCAACGCAAATCCGTCTTTGACCGTCATGTTGTGCTGAGTTAATTGTGTCTCAGTAAAATAACTCCAGGGAAGTAAAGTGAACTAATTGAAAGAGCTGACTTATGTCTTCCTGATCCTGCCAATTCAGAAGGGTTTTCTTGAATGGTTCATTATTGATTTAAAAAAAATAAAGTATTTGAACTTTGAAGGAATGTACTGGAGTAGAAACAATTTCAAAAGATTAACCAAAAGCTAAGATCTTTACATTTTCAGATGCTTTTACTAACAAAACTGAAAAGAAAATAAACCTTGAGATATCTTGGGTTGCCACTGTGGTACCTTATTTACAGTTGTGATTTATGGTGTTTTTAACTGTATATTTCTCTCTACTATTTATGTGGTTAAAAAGTACCTGGGAACACAGTAATTACTTGCAAATCACTAATCACTTTATGTAAAGACCTTTTGTAAATATACTTGGATTTTCTGCTGACTTATGCTAGGTACGGGAAATCTGAATCTTGCAGTGTAGAATCTTTCATATCAGAGGATGAAATCCTAATTGGCTGTATTCATCATTTGGTTCCTTGCACTCGTACTTTCAAGATGCTTGTATGTCAAGTGATGTTTGCAGATTTACGGTGAAAGATAAATGGACACTGAGTCTTCGAGCTGCATACTTAACGTACTGTGATGTAGATAAACTCAAATGCAGTGCATATAAAGACAGTGTTGGCATTTTGTTCTATTTTGCTTTAATAGCTTAATATATTGTATGTGTGTGATATCTCTTAAAAAGAAAAAATATCTTTTCCCTTTCTTTTCATGGGTAAAGTCTCAGGAGTTAGTATATGATGAAATATTTATTATAAAAATCTTCCTGCATTTGTCTGGATTGATGGTGTAAGGCACATACTTTCTCTAGCACCAGTTATCTTGGGAGTTAGGTGTATTTTTTGTATCTGTGATTCTGTACTTATCTCTCAAGAGGTATACAGTTGCTAGATGACTTTCATATATCCCCTTTGGAATGTAACAATTAAAGATAAAACTGATTTTTGAAAACTGGATGTACACTATTTGTATGTCATCTTTTTTTCTCCCTAATTACCTTGCATGTAAAATCCATCTATAAAAGCATTTCTCTGAAGATGCATCAGGGTAGAAATACCACTTGGTCAGTGCTTAGGCAAAGGAAGGATGGGCTCACCAAATTGCTAATTGAAAAAAGTTTTTAATCCCTGACTCAAATTTTGCTATGCATATGTAGTTACATTATTGTCTTGCTCAGTTGTCAGCTCTGGTGTGGAAAGGAAAGTACTGTATGTTAGGTGCGGTTTTGGCTTGCTTAGTCCATAGCCTGTGGGACAGAGTGGCATGGGAAATAAATTGTACCAGCTGTACCTGGACACATGGTCTGCCACAGCTGGAGTGGAAACGCAGTTGCCCCATAGTAACATTTGCATTGACTGAAACTCTTTGCAGATACAGAGCTTTATTCTCTTGTCAGTCCCGTAGTCATCCAAAAAATGTTAATCTTGGGGATTAAATCCAGGCTTGGGTTCAACATCCCACACTGGTAAATTAACAATCTATTCTGATGGTGATGTACCTAGGGTCCCCTAAAGAAAAATAATGTAACTTGTGTATTGAATACATGCATCTACCAATTCTAGTAAATGTTCTACCTCGTGGCTGCCTTTCTGATGAGGTCTGAAGCTGGCATGGAAAGGAGCATGCAGAATGCAGCATTGCTGTGGGCCTGCACAAGGGCAGCTGAATCAGAATACTTCCTTTGATGGCTGACAGTCCCAAGAAGACAAGACTGGGTATATGTAGCTCTCTTGGTAGTAGATTATGTTTGAGCTGAACTGGTTTGGTTTGGTTTTTTGTGTGTGTGGTTTTAGTATGAGTGACAGAAGTGTCAAATAATGAAGTAGTCTAAAGTGTCAGGTAATCCTGTAAAATGTGGGAGTTCTGAAGTGGGGTGTCCTATTTCCTTGCACCTGTACAGTTGGACAGCTATATACTGATACATGTTGCATCTGTATACCTATACCTGTCCTTGATTGTATGGATAGATTGCTCCATACTGTGTTGCTAAATTTAAGCAAAACTTTAAAACATTTGTCTTGGTGCCGGTTTTTCACTGTTGTCAAATCTTGTCTTGAGAACCTCCATAAATTCTTTATTAGGGAGTTTTTATATGGTGTTATACTTCATAACACTAAGAGGATTTCCCAAAATTATAGGTATAATGGAGAATAAATTTGAAGCTATTAAGCTAACTAATATGTGTTCTCACTTCCAACCTGGAAACGAATCCATTGCATGTTTCTTCTAAATAATGCTGTGTTTGAAATGAAGCTATGAAAATTAGTTTACTTATGCCTTGATGTAAATACTTAAATTCAAACCGATTGTTTCTACTCACACATCAAAGTATGAAATGCCAATAAATTAAACCACTGCTTTAGTTCACTGTAACAGAATACATACAGGAAGTAAACAAAGTACATTCCTGTAATCTGGTTGTGTTCAATAGTTTTAAAATTTTTAGACCATGTTGCCAAGTTTTGTTGCCATCATAGCTGTGGTGTGGTTGGAAAAGCCAAACCAGAAATGAGCAGATCTAACTGTAAGCTACTTTGCATGTTGTCAATTGGCTATAAATTGCAGCAGTTACTGGCTCTAGCTACATAATCCAGGTAAGAGACTTGTGTATTGCTGTATCTAGCAACAGATCTTCATTGAATATCAGTGTTTTTGTAAATCACTTCTACTAGCTACTTGGTAACAGTGCTGCTTTAGTTTTTCTATGAATCATGTTCAATGTGATCTCTTATTAAATAAGGTGTAAGAAAATGGAATATTAACTTCTCTTTTGAATGTCATTCGGATATTTACAGGTATTATTCATCAGTCTTAAAACAGCACGTCTTGTTTCCTTGGATTTTACTTTTATCTGAAGATTGGTGAGTCTCTAGTCTAGCAGGTAAATGATCCTAAGACTTCTTGCAGGTAATAAGGCAGCAAATAACTGTTTAATGTTGTTATGCAGCAGAAGTGTCAGTACTAAGCAACAAATACTGCAAGTATCTCTTTTTGAGGGGTTATGTTGGCTTTGGTTTCTTGTTCTATATGATATTTTGCTCTAAAGTTGGGGGTTTTGTTGCTATGTAACAGGCACTTTTCTTCAGACTGTTTTTAAGTTGTTAGCAGCAGAAAGTTTTTAGACAATAACCCAACCTGTGTAATTAGAAAATAGAAAGATGACTGTCTAGTATTTTCCTTTTATAATGAGTATATATTCACCTCTGATTTTCTGCATGTGTATTAATGTAAAATGTGTGGTTGGTTGTGCCTACCTACAGACAATCTCTTTAAGATGCATGTGACTTTCTCTTTTGCCTAATTGCATACTATAAATGAGTTCTTAACACATAGAATTTCTGTTGTGAGATCTGTGTGTATTAGAAAAAGAGACAAAGCTGAATGCAGAGGCATTTTGATAGAATGTGTTGTGAGGGTAGGTCCATACTGACTAAAAATTCTCTTTGTTTTAGACATGGTTGGTATGAAGTCATTAGAAAATATTAAAATACCCCCATATCCTGGGAAGTCTAAAGGGGATCCCATTTATGTTGTGGAACTATGGCTGGAACGTTTGAAGCTTTGCAAGGTTTTGGTGAGAATGGAGTGTAGTTTCTAGTAACCTAGTTAAATGTTCGCGTATGTTTCCATTGTAGGGGGTGTAACATAACCAAGTGTTTTAGACAGCAATGTGTAGATGTGGAAGTGGGTGGTGAGTAAGAGCATTTTTTTGATAGATGCTGTGTAGGTAAGTATTGCTTGCAGTATGTGAGGATGGATCACAGAAATTTGTTAAAAATCAGCTGGGTATTAAAAATGTATTTTTAGATAGCTATCAAGTAGCATTCATTAGTTATACTGATAGTTAGCTGTTGGAATAATGATATTGGAAGGGCACTATAATGTAGCTTCCTGTAATAGTGCAAGTTTATATTTCTAATAAATATATAAGGGTGATTTGAGTAGTTACACTTGCTGTAATGCTGCTCTAAAGAGAGGGTGCATGGTTTTAGTAGGCCAGTCTGAGTTACAGGTTTCTAGCGGTGCCCAAATAACTTTATAACTGGAAATATTAGGACATGCATTTTTTCTTTTAATAAATTATTTCATAATCCTTTATCAGTGGGGCTGTATTTGGCATTTCCTATTTGTTTAATCTGCAGGTGAGCGCAGAAGGAGCATGAGGACCTAAGAGGATAGGTGCATAGGTGTTCCATCTATCAAGATAATACACTGAATGAAACATCAAATGAATAGAGAGAAAAAGTAATTCTTTTTGAAGGCTTTTTGGTATGGATAGGGAGTCTGTCACTGGAATTGTAATTTTCTTCAAGGAGGAGAAGGGGTTTGAGAGAGTGCCTCAGATATTGGCCTGCTTTGTTTGTTGTCTGTAGAGATGAAAGATTTGGCAGATTTTGAGACCCTAAACCCATCTAGAGTACATAAAAGTAGATTCTCTATATTTCTATAGCTGAGATGGGAGTGTTTGCTGTTTCCTTTAGGAAGCGTTAGTGGCTTTATTTTCTTTACATCTATTGTGAATTATTTTTATCAGTGATTAAAATAATTACTTGCACTTTCTTGTGTTTTCAAATGGGATGTTGTCTGCTTGATGTATGTCTTCCAACACCACTCTGAAGTGTCACAAATGCATTAAGTCTCTACTGGAAATGCCAGTAGTGCCAAATGTTGATAAGTCCAGGTGAGGTTTTTCCTACTGCTCAGTATGGGTTGTTTAAACTGTTATGTAATTATGCATTTCCAGGTTAAATGCAGAACCTGATGGATGGCAAAAGCTACTGTAACCTCATGGACAAGCTGTCTATCTGTTCTGAGACTCAGCGCGTACAGCTGGCTAGGTCTTTCTGTGCTGACCCAGTGCTCACATTTCACATGTACCCAGAAACACCAAGCCAGGTCACTTGCTCTGGAGATTTGTCATTCCTTCCTTTCGTGTCTGAGCATCTCATCATGGAGAATTTCTACAGTGAGCCCTGTGCCTTTCCCTACCAAATGCCCCATTCCAATTACCACAGAAGTGAGTACTCCTATGGGACAGCATTCATCAGAAAGAGGAATGAGAGGGAAAGGCAGAGGGTTAAATGTGTCAATGAAGGCTATGCTAAACTGAGGCATCACCTACCTAAGGAATACTTGGAGAAACGGCTCAGCAAAGTAGAAACACTCCGTGCTGCTATAAAATACATTAGCTACCTGCAGTCCATTCTGTACAGTGATTCTGTAGTGGTGGCAGAAAAAGGTGCCATGGAGCCAAGCACCTGTAGCAATTAACAAACAAAATCAGATTTCAAAGACTATCTGAACCATTCCAAACCAAGCAAATGGTATCCTCTCTGGGAACCTACTGTATTATTAATGATGTGCATGTTCCTGGCATATCTTAGAAGCAGATCATGGTGCGAGTCAGTATAGGCCTTCACAAAAGATTTTGATTATGCAGAAAGTAACTACACTTAGATATGAAAAAGACAGCTGAAGAAATCTGATCTGAATGGCCTAAATTAATTAATTTATGGAAATCACAAAGCATTTATAAAGTTGTCACCAAACCAAACATGTAATAACCTGTACATGTGAAGTGACTGTATGTGTCATCACAACCTGTGCTTGAAAATAAAATGTTTCTGCTGATGGGACTGAGATTCCTCTTGTTGTCTGTAATGTGACTGGGTTACTCTCACAGGTACTTTCTTAAAAAGAATTTTGGCCTAATTGCCGGTTTTTCTCTTAAAAGGTCTTTTTAAAGCTTCCTAGGGATGTTGTTAGGTGCCCACAGAAGGGATAACTTAGTTTAAAAGGGGGAAAATAAGAGGGTAGCAGCTTTCTGAAGCATGTTGCTGAACATAGAGCATAATTAATGTGCAAGTGTTGTTCTTTTCTTACTAATGAATGCTTTAATTCCATTAAGAACTGTTGATTTAGACTAGTTCCTATTGAAAATTGGTTATTTCTTCAACTCTTGGTGCCCTTAAATATTACTAGGACTACTCATACAATACCAGAGTATAAGGAAAATTGGCAAAGGAGAATTGGCTTGGACAGGGTGGGTGTGGGGGAATCATCCTGCAACAGAAAATGTTGGGGACTTCTACTGATAATGGTTGAGGTCTGGGGTGATCTTCCCTGGCCAGCCAGTCTGTTTCCCTGTACTACTGATGGTTTCAGCTAAGTGTGTGGAATAGATTTTTGTGAAGAGAGTTCAGCTCTTAACATCTGCGGTATGTAAGGGTACTTTGCTATTGATCCTCTGCTGACAGCATGAGAGCAAGTAGTCTGCGGGTACAGCAGAATGTAGAGAAAATGGTTACAGGCTTCCTAAGTGCTGTATCCTTGTCCCTCATTGCAGTCATCCCCTCTGTTACCTTGTTTTTATAGCAAAAATTAAATCAAGTATTCCTTCCCCCCCCAAAAAAAAAAATAAAAAAACCAAACTAAACAAAAACTTAACATTTATTAAGGGAAAATGAAGATTAGGGATCACAGCAGAAATTAAGGCAGATTTCTGCATTGTATTCTGGTACAGTTTTGATACGCACTTTGTAGGAAGTATAGAATTCATGAATCCTTCCCCTTTATTGTGAAAAAGAAAAGTTTGTCAAGCAGTCTGACATTGGCTTGTCTCAGCTTTAACCTTTCTGTCTGCATTTCAAACTGGTTTATTTGTCGCACCCTGTGGTGGTAGGCTGCTTTTTTCCTAAATCTGAGCTATAGCTTCATATGGTGCTGTTATTTGCCCTGCAATAGTTAGCAGAAAGCCTGGAGGACCTTACGCTCCCTCTTACAATACCTTCTCTGCCCCAGCAGCCTTTTGGTGCAATATCTAGATCAATGGGAAGTTGAAAATGGTGCAGACAACTGCAATTGTGTTTCACTGGTTTGTAATGGTAAGGTCGAGGTGTTTGATCCCCGTAGTTACAGCTGTGGCAACCTTCACAGCAACTAGGAAACACTGGCAGCAAACTGCTTCCTGCATCCAACTGGCAAAAGGTAAGATTTTTGCATTGGGACTAAATCCAAATCAACCAGACTTAGTGTTATCAATAGTTGGTAAGTTTGAAACACTGCTGTGTTAGAGTACTTGTAATTATCCAGGAAAAAAACCTCTCCTGAAGTGTGGCAAAATTGCCGTTGTCAGTGCTCTATTTTATGCAGAAATAGGGGACCTGCTCTCAGCAGTAACAGTGCTGAAAGTGTTTAAAATGTGCTTTAAGTAGAATTGATACTTGCATTTCTTCACACAGTATTACTGATTCCATTTTAGTTTATAATGGGGGGAGTTTGTGTACTTGTGAAATGAGTGAATATATTGTGTTGATTTGCTGACTTAAAAATGTATTTTGTAGCAGTTAATCCATTCTTCTTGCTGCATTGGGTGTGCTAGTTTTATGAAATTACGTATATCTGGAAGTCCTCATACAAAGGACTTGCAGATCGTCTCTTGTCTAAGAGGCAGGATAATATTTAAACGTAAGAGTGCTTAAACTGTATTTTGTAAAGTAAATTAGGCACTTAAAATTTATGTTGTGTAATTTCCATGCAAGTTTTACCCTAAGCATGCAAAACACTTCTAAGGTATATTAAAAAAATAAAATGGAAGCTTGTCTACCTACTACATCTTGTCAGATTACTGGAGATACCATCACACCATCAGTCTTACTGTGACAGCCCCTGAATAGTTATCACTTGTCAAATCTGAGCATCCCATTCTTTCTCATGGCAGGCCATAATCCTACTGTTATAAAATGTGACAGGACAGCTGAAAGATCAAAATATTTCCTGTTAATACATCACTATAAAGAAAACAAGTAAGAGGCAATTGTAATCTAACATCATGTTCAAAACCTGTTGTGTTCACTCAGCTTGTCAGCTCCAGCTGTAGTTTCTGTCTCAGCTTATAAAATAGGGAAGGTTTGACTGGGACTGTGTACAAGAAAGCTTTAAGGGAGAGTGTAGGTATAGGAGACCTGGATGCTAAAGATGGAAGCAAAAATATGAGGGAGCTAAAGGCTATTGCTTTCCAGAGGATTTCACAGCATTTCTAGTTTTCTTGGGTGTTTCTGTCCCTCTACCAGGTTAGGATTTGGGTGCTTGGGGATCCCTGAAGTCAGTAATATGGGATCAGCTGACCAAAAGCCAGTCTGGATATTTTGAATTACTTCTTTTGATTTGAAAAGAATTCATTACTAAAAGCTACTGGGTTCTTGAGGTACACCAGAAAGCATCTGCTTGTGTTGTAAAATGACAGTGAAACGCTAACTATTCTATAATATTATGGTTGTCCCTTTATTACCAACAGATCAGGACTGAGTCCTGCAGCCAGCTGCTCTCACAAGAATGGCTGCTTTGGAAGCCTTCCTGCCTACGGGTTGCAGGTACTGCAGTGCAATGCCAGCTCTGGACAAGTTCTCATGCTCCAGAGTTGTGCCTACTGTCAGCCCTGGCTGCAGGAGCTCTTCTGTAGTGCATCCTGCCTGGATGGCTGAGCCCCTCACCCCCCAGAGGTAAAGTAAACTTCTTGTTGGAATCTGTGATTTGTTCTTTTTCATGATATCTAATAGTATAAAGCAGGCTGGTGTGTCAGATGAATAAATTAGCAACTTGAATGTCATTTGAGCTTTCCCCTCCCCTGCACTGGCAGTGGTTTAGATGTTATTAACTACAGTGATTTGCTGCCCTGGAGATTATGAAAAGCAAAGCCTGAGAAAACCTGTCAAAGAAACATTTCTTTAATATTATTTGGATAAATAGAAGCATCTTGTATTAGCAGCCGTCTTTTGTGAAATGTTTCTAATGCTTTGTGACAGGGGATTAGTTTCCCTGTTTTGGACTTAAACCTGTCATCAACCAGAAGCTTCGTTGTTTACTTTTCTACTTTTCTGTTGTTCCCCAAATGCCCCAGTGCAAACCATCAGTTACTGTGATCTCGAACGCATCTACTCTGTGATCTGTGCTGGAGATGGCTCCTTTCCCCTAATCTTAGGGGTGGCATCGGCTGCCATGTAAAGAGCAAATAGGCTAGTGTAGGTAGTGCTGGCCCAGGATTTCAGCTTACTTCATCTAAACCCTAAACCAAAGAAATTTGTGTGAAAACAAGCACTGATGTTTTTTTCCCAAGAGAAGGAATTGTCCCTGAACAAACAAGTTTTGTGTTTCTTCCCACATGCCTTGGCCTGTGGGAGTGCTACAGAAGGAGGTGGAGTGATCCAGTTCTTAAATCTTACAAGATTTTCCTTTTTCCCCTAAAAAAGCTGCTTTTCCCAGTGCTGACCCATTTTCTTTTCTTCAAGGTGCCAATGGATTACCCACTGCCCCTCCTCCCCTGACCCAGCATGGAAGAGGCTGAGTGCATCAGGGAGATCAGTGGGCTTAGATGGCAACATCCCTGTGTTGGTGAGAGGGGAACAAGATGGATTTTACTACCGTGGTACAGTAAAAGAGGAGGTAGAGGTGAGTGACGATTGCTGTGCGGTAGTCATGGGTATGTGTAATAGGGTGTCAAGTCCAGCAATCCTCATGTACCACTTGAGTTTTGTGTATCAGTATTGATTTCAGCCGGTATGTGAATTAGGGGACAGATCACTAGAAGAGCTGATGCTCATAGTTGTGCTGATTCATAAAGCTTCCAATGTGCCTTATTCTCAAATGTTTTCACCTCCTGCTGCCTGTCATGCTGGGTGAGCCTCTTGCATGCAACACAGCCTCAGGCACCAATAAACTAATAGTGATCAGGACCATGCTTTTCTCAGCCTCCTTTACGGAGACCATTTCTAGGACTACGCAGGTGTATTTCGGGGATCCTTATCTTGTACAGAAGATGAGTGCCCCCTAAACTCCAAGTTCCTGGCGAGAGCAGTGGTGTGCACCTTGCAAGAGAAGGACCCCTGCCAAGCTCAGACAGAGTGAGTGCTGTTGTGAGCAGCGTACCGCCCACTGTTGTGTGTAGACACATAACCATCAATAGCACAGGAAAAGCATTAGTGTTTTATGTACACACTTGCAGCTTGAGTCAGCTACAGACCAATGGCTTGGTGTCTTTTCAGAAATGTTAGTGAAAGCTTTAATTCATTAGTTTGTTAGCACTTCAAACTTGAACAGAAAAAAGAGCCTATTCTTCCTCAAGAACAGGGAAGTACATTGTTTCGTTGTTGATGGAAAGCCTCATGACAGGCCTTAATTTAAAAGAAAATTAAAATTCCCAACCACCCCCCAAGAAGCAGAGTTAGTGTTGTATGTAATGAGGAAAGGCGTGACCAAAGAGCAGGTCTGAATGGCTTCACTGTCCCTTGTTACCTGGAGCAGATGGCATGGTTTGTGAAATCCAGTTGCACTCTGCCTATGGCTTTTTCTCTTGGGGAAGAAAACACAGCCTGCTTTCTGGTGAGCCTCACAGGGGTTTTCTGACTGTCTCAGTGCTGGACTAACCTCACACTATTTGGTTACTGTTTGGGCTTGTTTTGACCTAGCCATGTAGCCACCAAATGTCCTCCTGGTGAAGGTTACATGACCTGACACATTATGGACTGTTCTTCAGAGAAGCTATTATTTTGTTCCTGCTAACAGAATGAAGGAAGCATGTTCCTGGTAGAGTTTGCCAAACCACTTGTGTCACATGGAAGGCATCCAGTGTGTGTACAAAAAACAGCAAAGGATGACATCCTAGAATACGTGAACAGGATGAAGCACTCGTTACTCCCTGGAGACAAAGTGCTGGCACCCTGGGAGCCAAATATGGCCAGGTATGGCCCTGGAACTGTCCTTACAGGCATTGAGATAAGGGACCCCTTACAAGGTAAGAAAGGTGCTGCCCTCTTCTTCCTTGTCTCGCTCTGGAACATAAATGAGGCTGTCAGGATAAACTGTTGTCACTGTCCTACTGCCAGAGAAAAATCAGACCACTGTTTAGTTTTACTTCGAGTTTGCAGGAGCTAATGGGACCTGCTGCTGGATATCTGTGTGACCTCACCAGTCTGACCCTAAGGAAGTTGTGACCCATAAAAATGTCGTCTTCCTTGTCTGTGCTATTTTCTGTCTGCTTGGACAAAGCTGTGTCTGCCATGCGGGCATCAGTGGCCTTTCCTTGAAAGTTACAAGTGAGACAGCTCTCAGGAAGCACCTATCTGCTTGAAAGCTCACACTTGTACTGAATGGTACTTCTGGGGTGATTTTACCACCCAAATGTAGGAGATTTTAACAGCTCATTGATTTTTCCCATGTCTGACAATCAAGCTCCCCTGACTTACCAAAATACTATTCTTGGAGGATGACTGCTAACTTTGGCAATAACAACAAAAGTTACTCAGTCAACATTTTCTTGTTCATCTGATGGCAAATTGCAGCCAGGCTTGCTGTTGCACCAACAGTACCGCAGCTTCCTGCTACCATGACTTTATGGTGAAGTCTTACAGAGAGGTAGTTGATCCTACCGCTTGACAGGAGTAAAAAGTGCATAAAGCTGTGAAGCCTGATTGGTATGGGCACTACCCAAGCAGCCTGCCCACTTATGGCTCCTTACCTTTTCTCTCAACAGCCTCAGAAGATGAAGGAATTATGGTCCACTTCTGGAATGACAAGAAAGTCAAGCTTCCGCGAGGTGTGGCTGTCTGGATCCCTCCTAGCCTGTGGGAAAGGATTGTAGAGATGAT
The DNA here is from genome assembly GCF_012275295.1 of Melopsittacus undulatus. Lineage (NCBI taxonomy): Eukaryota > Metazoa > Chordata > Aves > Psittaciformes > Psittaculidae > Melopsittacus > Melopsittacus undulatus. The sequence continues at coordinate 54,034,347 of NC_047530.1, forward strand.
CCATATGCCCTTCACCAGCAGGGCGAAGCCTGGAGAGATTCCAGACACTAACTGTTGCATTTGTTCCTACAGTCCTAAACCAGCCCTGATTCCCATTTGTGCTGTACCTAGCCTTGCCAAGCACTGCTTGCTTTGCTCACCCTGCTGGCTGTGTTTCCACTATCACTGTGGCTGTATAAGCTGCTTGTCAGCATATGTAAGCATCTGTTGCTGTCATCCCCATGTGAGTGCCTGGTGGCCTCTTCCATGCAGGTGTCTGGTATTTCAAAGTGAAATGGAAGAGGTAGAGTCCAGTGGTCAGCCCCCTCTGTGCCTTCTAGAAACAAAAAGCCCCAGACCAGAAGCAGCAGCAGCTGTGGCACCATCTTCTCCCTCTTATGATTCAGAGTGGGAGCTGGAGCCATTCACCACTCAGAATACTGCAGTGGACAGTGCTGTTAACACAGGCTCCAGCTGTCTTGAGAAGCCCAGGCTAAAGGATTCTGCAAGATCTGAGTGGGAATACTGGAAAAGAAGCCACCACAAGTCCCATCCCAGTAATTCAGGTACCTTTTTGACATCCCCACAGGCAAGCAGCAGAGGGGAAAAAAAAACCCAAAACGTGTTCTGGTCTTCTGAGTAGTTACTTAGCCTTTAGCTTATTGGTATAAATGCTGTAAATTTAGCAGCCTCTAACACAATAATTCCCCCTATTCAATATTTCTGCTGCCTTATCTTGCATGCTAACTCTCCTTTTAGCATATAATCCAATGGAAAACTACCAGAACATGAAATTCAGTTAGAAGTATAGATATCCCTGTCTGAGTTTGTTCCCCATCATTTCCCTGCACTTTGATGCTAATACCTTCATTAAAATTTGCTAGTCCATGCAGAATAACCTGAAATAATTCCTTTTAAGCTTAAAGTGCATTTCCCTCTCTTTGGAAATCAATGTTTCTCCATTTCAGTTCTGGTTTCATTCTCAGATACCATTTTATTCCTTCCCAGGACTTGTGAGTTGCGGCAGCACATGTGCAAAGAGCAAGCTGGAACCCAAAGACATCTCTACTGGGGACACGTTCAGTGTTGCCTCTACTAATCATAGTGCAATGCTTGAAGCCATCGAGCAGCATCCCAGAAGGCAGGTCACAATGAAAGAAATCTTAAGAGACCAAGACTTCAACCTGTCAATGAGGGTAAGGTAATCAGTATTAACACTGTAGTTATGTAAACACATGGTTTGTTAGAATGGAAGAAATATTCTTGTTAATGGTCTGAAAGTTGGTTTTTAACTGTGTAAGGCCATCTACCAGTTTTATGATAAGCATGACACTTCTCCACTAATGGAAACAAAATGAAGGTCCCAAAACCCTAAGGAAAGGCTGAAGCCTACTTGGTAAACTGCAAAAGATTATGCTGGTAACTGTGTGAGCATTCAGTAATGCAGATTTCCATTCAGAAACCTGCCAAATGCCCATTGATGTCATTCCAATGGAGTCCCGTGGAAGTAGGAACCTACATGAATGGCCTGGGAATGGACATATATGAGTGTCAGCAGCAATAAAGCATAAGAAAAGATTCGATGTGGAAAGGTACAGGGCTCTGCCAGTCAGACTCTGATAGTCACGATCTCTATCTTTGAAAGATAGAATGGGTTTTTTTAGTAAGCAGCCTTCTCTTACTGCCTCACAAGAAGCAAGCAGTTTAAACAGCAGATCCCTACCATGAAGCTAGGGGATGCAGAGAAAGCAAACTATGTAACAGCCAGGAACAAAGACAACCACCAGATTTTTAAGCCTGGTTGCTGTTGACCATGGTCCCCTCCTGCTTTAGAAAATTGGGGAAAAACAACCTAAACCAGAATATGAATGCCAAAGAAAGCAAGCACAGAAAAGGGGAAGAAAAAAGCTTGCAGGAAGAAGGGGAAGACAAAAGAGAAGTGTAAGATGTACAGGAACACCTCTCTGCACAAGAGCAACAGGAGTACATTAATAAATTGTATATTAAAAAAATCAAATATTAGCTTCTCTGTAGCTTCATGCTCGCTACTGTGAGCTTACTGTAGAGTAAAACATGCTAAACTTGCATGATTTTCTGTAGAAGATTAATGTGTTAATGACGTGTTAGTGAGCACAGAATGTACTGGAATACATCTTGTGTTCTCACAATTACATGCATTAATTTTAAACAGTGGCCTATGAACTTATTAACTGCATGGTTCTACTTTACTATTTCAATAATCATAGTTCCACACCTTTGTAATTGATTTCCTAAGAATTCTTAGGCCAGTATGGAGCTCCAGTGCACGAAAGTGACATGCTTTGCTTCTTGGTAAAACTAAAAGAAACTGGAGTGGTTTTATTCTAGTCCCAGATAGGCTGCATGAATCACAGTGGTGGGCTCAATGTGGTAATACAGAGTATGACACACTTTTATTCCTGTAAAATAGCCCTTGGTGTTTTTCAACCCAGAAGACACATTGCTACTCTTTGAGACAGCTGAAGCAGTTTTAACGTATAATACAGACTGCATCAGAAGTAACTCACAGGAAGAAGTGAAGCTAGACAGCAGGCTTTCCAGAGGTGTTCTCTGTGGGGTTACTGTCCTCCTGCTCTAGTCACCAAAAATCCTCCTAACTTCTAAAGGAGCAAAGTTTTTGATCAAAGCCTAGCACCTTCTGGAAATCCTTTGGTCTATTCTGTGTTTCAGCAGTAGTCTGTACTAGCACAGAAATGATAGCATTATTAAAGCTGCATGAGGCAGAGGTACCTATTTTACAGCAGCAGTTACAAAGGCACTGATGCTTTTATTTTTTTTGGATTAGACTTCCAAGGGCTTTGTTTTCTGTCTTCCAGGAAGAAGGTTTTGTGGCATCAGAAAAACAAAGATATAAAACAGCAAGAAAGAAAACAGAGTTAGATGATAAACATAAAGCAACTTACATACAGGATGACAAACTTGACGATACAGACCATGTCAGAAGAGAACAGACAGAAAAATCAGTAAAGAGCTCACTTGCAACAGAACAGAGAGACATGATCAGCCACAATTCAATAAAAGTACAACTGATGAAGCTCGGGAGCTGAAATTTCAGGTAAACTGCTTATACTAGATCAGTGTAGCATTTATTAACCAAATCAAGGTCTGATTTGGGTACTGTGTCTGTAGACTATGGATAAAATTTTAATATCTGAGAAACTATTTCTACACACACTGTATGTGTGTAATACTGTAATTTCAGCATCCTCATTCTTTACTCCAAGCTACTGAATGAAATTCCTAATTATTTGGACTTGACTTTACAATTCTAGTTACAATTGACAAAACTAGTATGACCACTGAGACCCTGAACAGATGCACAGCAAAGGTCTAATGAACCTCCAGTTTGTCTACAGTTCTCGAGTCAGCATAGTGATTTCTTCTTGTAGAAAGCCAGGAGAAATGAAGAAACAAAACAAGCTGACAGCCAAAAGTATCTTTTTCCATATTAAAGCACAAAAGAAAGTAGCCAGAGGGTAAAGGACCTGCTACTGTAGATACAAACAACAAAATGCTTAGAGATCTAGAATTCAAGTCGGTGAATTTTATATTCCCATGAAAATTAACTGAAACCTGACTATCATTAGCTACAAAAAGATTACAGACATATATACATCGTGTCACTAATTCTGATTGTGAAATCTGATTCTTCAGAACAGTAAAGCATCCAGGGAGTCTTGTTAGTGTGAGACTCCTCGTGTTTAAGGCGTATGAACTTGGCCAGCATGTAGTGGCTCAGCATTACCTATCCTGAACACCTGACACATACTCAAGCACCTTCCTGAATTGGGGGTGTCCTAGATAATGAATCTTATTTGCATTTCTTTATCACAATAATAAAATTAAAGATAGGAGAGACGCATTGTGAGCCAGCTGCTCTAAAATCAGCACCATCCATATTCCTACCACATGGATTATCCTTTCTGTGGTCAGAAATATGACATAGACATTCTGCCTGAGGATAATATTAAAGAAGCTGTCACCATAAAGACTAAATAATGTATTTTATTCCACTGATTGTATCTTTAATTGTTTCAAATATAAGAACCTAGAATTACAAGTTGCATAATTAGATTTAAGGCACACAATGTACAAGTATCTCTAAAATCAGTGTTCAAAGTGGGCTGCATATGATTGCATTAAGTAGAAAACAAATATACAGGTCATAAAAAAGGAGTCGCAAAGATGAGGATACTGTTAAAGTGCTAACAAGAAAAATATATTCATAGTTAATTTCATGCATTAAAACAGCATCATATTTTATTCCTGTGATAGCCAAGAAACAACAAATGTCATAGAACAAAAGTTAAATCAATACTTTGTCCTGCATGGACATCCACCATGTGGGTTTGTTGCACCATGTCTTCTGAGGTTGCTGTGACAGAATAGAAGCCAGGAGAAACTTCAATGTAGATGTCTTCAGAACCTTCTCTAGCCTTTGAAGGCAGGGAGGAAATAAGTTTCATTACTGTTTATTCATCTAAGGTTTCTTGCAAAAATGCACATTTTAATTTTGGGTAAAAAAATTACATTTCAGCTGCTATGTAAATATACTAAGATTTTTCAGAACATACAGGCAGTACAGACAGAACTGTAAAATTTTTTGTCAATACAGAAATTGGCAAGTACCGTGTACGAAGTATTTAATCTAATGTTTCAGTCAGTAGAAATAAGCAACATGCTGTAATCTCTGCCCACAAAACTGACAGTTGCCAGCCTAAATGGTTTTGTACATTTATCTGGAACATAATCCCTACAAGGGTGCTCCCACTAAGGTGTACCGTGTACAGTGGTACGGACTCCGTATTTCTCATCTTTTGTGGCTTAGAAGTTCCCGAAATTGATTTGGTGGGGTGTTAGGCTTGAGGAACGAGTCTTCAGAGGGACTGTAAGAGGGCCAATCGTAACTGGCTAAGCAATTGCTGTGTGCCCTGCTGCCTGTCTTTCCTCAGCACAGGGAATGTGTCAGGAGCACAAATGAGGTGAGACTGGAGAACTGTTGGATTATTTCTGCTGATGCAATTCACAAAAGCCTAAAGATTAATCATGGTGTTTGACATTCTGTACCAGTCCAAGGTGTGGAGTCTTAACTGGTTACGTGCCAGAATGCCACAATCTGGTTTATAATTAACTGTGAGTCTCTGTATGCCCATTTTACTGCCCATCTACAGGATTGTGAGTCCACCACTGATTAATATTCTGTGCCATTGCAAAGTTCCCTCACCTGATCACAAATTTTAACCAGCTTGATGCAAAACAATAAAACTATAACTCAATTTAAAAACAAAGTATTGTATGAACTTACACATTGCTGGCAAGTTTGAGCTTGACTGGGTGGTACAGATGCTTCAGCCCCCTGCAAAGAAAAAGGTACTGTTTTCTAATGCTAAAACATAAAAGGCAAATTCAACCCCTGAGACATGGGATGCTTCATGTCCATGAAATTTTCCTCTCCACAAAAGGACTGACCTGACAATGACTGATGCCACCAAAAGTTATTCTACCTCCCCACATCCCCACCAGAAGTATCAGATCAGTCCAAGTTTTCATATGCCACTAATGTCAAACTGCATACAGAAGTGTAAACAAATGTCAATTGTGTTGGATGGATAACAATTGTCCCAAGGCAAGGGAAGGAATAACCTTTAATCAAAACCCAAAACACCTACTTACCTTTTCTTCACAGGACTCCAGCTCTCTTTTCTCTGCTTGCCTGGCATGGTATCTACAGATGTGTTTGATTTCATGCTCTTTGCATGTACAGGTTGCCATAGAGCTATAATACTTCTGGACAACAACAGAAACAGAAAACAAGTGGAGAAGCATCAAAGCCAAGCTCACGACTACTGCAGATTTACAAATGAAAATGGAACTGCACAGCTACTGACTTCATGTATTAATCGGATGGTTTGTCCTTGTGCGAGGACGAAAATAATGCCAGGATGTCTGCAGGACATCTGCCTTCTGATACAAAACTGTCAGCTCTGATTTTGGATGCCTGTCTCCCAACACAATATATGGGGTCTCTCTGAAACCTCAGAACTGAATATCAGAAGGAATGTTCAGAAACATCTACCTGATCAGGCTCTTCAAGAAAAGTTCTGGTGGAAGAAGGCAGTTTATGGATCTTACGTATATGCAAACTAGGTGCCTTGCACAGGTGCCTAGTCACTGAAGACTGGTTCTGCAGGGCACATGCAGGAGCAGTACTCTAGAAGAAAACCAAGTTGATACTGAAACAATTCATTGGTAAAAAAAGCTCAAGTGTCTTCAAGGCACTACCATACCGGTAGCATAGTGGTTTTGTGAGCTGTATTCAAGTCCACAGCAGCCCTTTTCTGGCTCCACAGCAAAGGTACTTGAATCTTACCCACTGCAAATTAAATCATAGAATAGTTAGGGTTGGAAAGGACCTTAAGATCATCTAGTTCCAACCCCCCTGCCATGGGCAGGGACACCTCACACTAAACCGTATCACCCAAGGCTTCATCCAACCTGGCCTTGAACACCGCCAGGGATGGAGCATTCACAACCTCCCTGGGCAACCCATTCTAGTGCCTCACTGCAATGAGAAACAAGAAATACCTAAGTGCAGCTCTGCTGCCATCTGTTGTCACTAGAAATGTCCTCACAGGGTTACTTTTTTGATCACAGGGACCAAAGAGTTCCAAAATATCTATTTTATTTCACTTATATTTTCATTTTCTCTGACTGTCAATACTAAATTTAACAAAAATAAGGCAAATAGCAATTGTTATTTCCAAATCCACTCTTTGATGTTATGCATACATCAACAGATGTGGTTGCTTGTATTGTGGTTTACTGGGGAGCTGTGTCCCAAAACATATCAATACTCTGACCTATTGCAAAGTGCTTCACAGAGCATTTCTATATCACAGGAAGTGAGCTGGATTCTTTTACCTGATGTCACAGAGCAAAGAAATTAATTCAAACTTTTGGTAAGAAGCATGGGTAAACTTTGGTCCCTTAGTAACTCTTAAGCATCTCATCTTAAATCACAAATTTAATCGTTTACATTTAAGTGCTTAAATGGTTATATTCAGCGGTGGATTTTTATTTGCACTTTGTAAACTTTACCCATGAACTTGTGGATCTGAGAATTCCCTTCTCCTCCCCCCTTTACAGCTTTTCTTTACAGAAGATGACTGAAGCAATATTGTCTTGGCTGATGCATAGATATAAAAGTCGCCCACTGCTTTTTCAGCTTTCATACTTCTAAAAGGGCATAGGATAAGTCTCTATACACTTATATTTTTATTTCATTTTGTGTGAAATTATTCTGCCCCGGTTGTTTTTGGATTAACTTGTTACTGTGTATACAGTGCTTCAAAATTATAAAGGAGTTGCTTAAGAGCTAATGATCTCTGTGTTTAATTTAATTGAAGGCTTAGCCTCTCTTATTAACTCTGCAGACAATAAGATCTCTGCTGCATTATGATAACAGATCCCGAAGGGCACAGACAATGATGATAGAGTCTTCAGAGGCTTTAATGCAGTAGCTGGGCTGCAGGGCTGCATTCACAACGTCAAGCTGGCAGAGACAGGCTCCCAGTCCATCTGCCCGGAAGAGTTATAACATCCAGCAGGCAGAGCCAACATGAAAGCAGTGGAGCTGTGCATCTGCATGCCATACCTCTCTTGTTTCTACTAAGTTTCTACTTACTACAAAGATACAGGGCTGTTCAGAACGGAGCCTGCACTCATTATCCAATAGCAACATCCCAGCCTGAGTTTGCTTAAATAACATGGGGGAGGTTGAAGTTAAGTTTAGAGCAAATGTGTGACTTGAAGCAATGCCTTTGCTCAGGATTCAAACTCTTGCTTACTTCTGCCACCCAGAATGCACTGATTCTATTAGCCAGAATGAACAGTTTGCACTGGTGTGATGAAAGCAAAGGGTTACCCTGTGGTTATGCCAGTCCACAGCATTGGTGCAGAGGTCCCTGGCAGCAGGGAAACAGCTCTGTACACTGTGACACAGCCTTGCAATGGCTGACACAATGTAACCTGTGATGTCTCTTTAACCATATTGCCTTTCTACCCCAAGTGCAGAAACGCTTTGCTACAACCAACCAGCCTACTGGTACTATGGAAAATGGCAACCGTGGTGTTTTATTAACTAAGGTGGTACCAGTCAGTCAGCATAACCCTGCTGAAACCTACCATGTTACCTACCCCATGATGGCAAATGCCCCACATTTCATCACTGTCACAGGCTCACTGGCTAAGCTCTTGCCACGCAGTGAACAAAACTGAAATCTAATGTTTGCAGTTTTAGCAGGAGTAATACAAACAGGTCTCTGCCTGGCACAGCATAAGCATTCCCCTTTGCATGGGTCTCAGGTTAAAACCTCACCTCACATTCCTTTGAGGCTTGATTCATCAAGTTCACAATTGAAACGAAAGCTGCATTGAGACGTTCTGAATCTTCCTCCTGCAATTAAAGTAATCTTTACTAACTCATAACATGATGTTCACTGCTTAGAGGTAGAAAGTGTCAGGTGTGTCCAGGAGGTTCCTCGACTGTGTGGAAGACAACTTCCTTCTGCAAGTAATAGAGGAGCCGACAAGGAGAGGTGCCCTGCTTGACCTCATGCTCACCAACAGGGAAGGGCTGGTTGGAAATGTGACGCTCCAGGGCAGCCTGGGTGTCAGTGATCATGAGATGGTTGAGTTCGAGATCCTCAGGACAGTGAGAACAATGTGCAGCAAGCTCACTGCCCTGGACTTCAAGAGAGCAGACTTTGGGCTCTTCAGGAACCTGCTTAGCAAGGTTCCATGGGATATAGCCCTAGAGGGCAGGGGGGCCCAAGACTGTGGGTTAATATTCAAGGATCACCTGCTCTAAGCTCAGGAGTGTTGCATCCCAACTAGAAGGAAGTGCAGCAGGAGAGCCAGGAGACCTCCTTGGATGGATAAGGAGCTGCTGAGAAAACTTCAAGGGAAAAGAAGAGGCTTCTAAAAGGTGGAAGCAAGGACAAGCAGCCTGGGATGAATACAGGGATGTTGTCTGGGAAGCGAGGGACCAGGTTAGGAAAGCTAAGGCCCAGTTAGAATTAAACTTGGCTAGGGATGTGAAAGATAACAGGAAGGGATTCTGTAGGTACATTGCGAATAAAAGACAGACTAGGGACAGTGTGGGCTCTCTCTGGAAGCCATCGGGAAAACTGACTACCTTGGATTTAGAGAAGGCTGAGGTTTCTAATGACTTCCTTGCCCCATTCTTCACTGGCAAATGCTCTGACCACGCCACCCAAGTCTTGGAAGGCAGATGCAGGGACTGTGAGAATGATGACCCTACGCCCACTGTAGGAGAGGATCTGGTTTGAGACCATCCTAAGAACCTGAACGTGCACAACTCCATGGGCCCTGATGAAATCCATCCATGGGTCCTGAAGGAGCTGACAAATGAAGTTGCTAAGCCACTGTCCATCATATTTGAAAAATCATGGCAGCCAGGTGAAGTTCCTGATCAGTGTTGGGACCAGTCTTATTCAACATCTTTGTCGCTGACATGGACAGTGGGATTGAGTGTGCCCTCAGCAAGTTTGCCGATGACTCCAAGCTGTGTGGTTCGGTTGATACGCTGGAGGGAAGGAATGCCATCCAGAGGGACCTTGACACACTTGTGAGGTGGGCTGATGCCAACATCATGAAGTTTAACCATGACAAGTGCAAGGTCCTACACCTGATTGGAGCAATTCCAGGCACAGCTACAGGTTGGGCAGAGAAGAGATTCAGAGCAGCCCTGGGGAGAAGGACTTGGGGGTGTTGGTCAATGAGAAACTTAACATGAGCCGGCTTCAGTGTGTGTTTGCAGCCCAGAAAGCAACCGTATCCTGGGCTGCATCAAAAGGAGCGTGACCAGCAGGTCAAAGGAGGTGATCCTGCCCCTCTACTCTGCTCTCGTGAGACCTCACCTGGAGCATTGTGTGCAGTTCTGGTGTCCTCAACATCAAAAGGACATGAAACTGTTGGAACAAGTCCAGAGGAGGCCACGAGGATGATCAGGGGACTGGAGCACCTCCTGTATGAAGACAGGCTGAGAAAGTTGGGGCTGTTCAGCCTGGAGAAGAGAAGGCTGCATGGAGACCTCAGTATCTATGGCGGCCTTCCAGTATCTGAAGGTGGCCTATAGGGACGCTGGGGAGGAACTCTTCATTAGGGACTGTGGTGATAGGACAAGGGGTAATGGGTTAAAAAAAAGGGGAAGTTTAGACTGGCTATAAAGAAGAACTTCTTTACTGTGAGGGTGGTGAGGTACTGGAATGGGTTGCCCAGGGAAGCTGTGAATGCTCCATCCCTGGCAGTGTTCAAGGCCAAGCTGGACAAAGCCTTGGGTGATATGGTTTAGTGTGAGGTGTCCCTGCCCATGGCAGGGGGGTTGGAACTAGATGACCTTAAGGTCCTTTCCAACCCTAACTGTTCTATGATTCTATGACTAAACAACAAAACACTCACTAGTTCTGCAGGCTGCCCTGGGGGCAGAAAGAGCCCCGTGTGGCCACCGCTGTGGTGCTTGGCTCTACCGCAGTGCGCACCAGGCAGCGCCGAGGCTCTTGCTGCACCCAAGAGGTGACCGGATGGAGCAGTGTACCTCAAAGCCCGGTGAGTGCCCGGGGGCTCTGACTAAATAAAGCACAGCATGAAGCCGTTCTACGGATTTCCGAACGCCTCCAGCTCCTTAAGGCACACGCGCGGCTCAGTCCCACGCACACCTATATATGCGTGTATGTACACATATATATGTACACATATGCCCCATCCTGCCACCGCCGCAGGCCGCAGCCGCTCTGCGCTTGTTCGTGTTGCCGCACTTCCTCCTCCCCACCGCCAGCGGCACTGACCGGGTCCGAGGCCGGCCGCGGCACTGACCGGGTCCGAGGCCGGCCGCGGCACTGACCGGGTCCGAGGACCCCGCGGCACTGACCGGGTCCGAGGCCGGCCGCGGCACTGACCGGGTCCGAGGCCGCCCGCGGCACTGACCGGGTCCGAGGCCGGCCGCGGCACTGACCGGGTCCGAGGCCGGCCGCGGCACTGACCGGGTCCGAGGACCCCGCGGCACTGACCGGGTCCGAGGCCGCCCGCGGCACTGACCGGGTCCGAGGCCGGCTGTGGCTCCCGTTCCGCCGCCCGCGGCACTGACCGGGTCCGAGGCCGGCTGTGGCTCCCGTTCCGCCGGCCGCCGCCTCCTCCGCGCCCGCTCCAGCACGTCCCGAGCCAGCCCCGCCGTGCGCGCCCGCTCCATCCCGGTGCCGTCACAACGCGCATGCGCCACCCGTCCCGTCCGTTCACTCTCGAGCCGCCGCTAGGGGGCGCCACAGCCCTGCCGCTGCGCCAGCGGTGGCGCTGGGGTCGGACTCCCACAGGGTTCCCCTGACGCCGCCATGCCTGAGGCAGAGCGGCTGCTCCGGGTGGGCTTCACTTGAGCTTCCTTCCTTCCCTCAGCGGCACTGCTCTGCCGCTGGTCCTGCCCGGCCACGACGGGAAGAGCAGGAAGAAGCTGCAGGGTGCCGAGCCGTGGTTGAGTGGGCTGCTGCTGGTGTGGCCGGGGAGCTTCACCCTGTGATGTCTGTGGTACAAAGCGGTACACCCTGGGTTTTATCGTTTTTCTTTAAACTTCTGAGGTAAAAACTACAGCATGCGGGGATGGTTGGCTGAGTGAAAGAGGTGCTGGTAGAGGGCAGTGTCTGCAAGTTATGGCTGCCTCTGCTCTCTAACAGAAAGCCATTTCCCTTGGCTGGTAAACAGCACAATGTGCTTTGCCCTACTGGAGGCCAGGTTTGCCACACAAGCCTGCGTGCTCCCTGGAAGCTGCCTCTGGCCCAGGGGTGTTTTCCCGTGCAGCAACACGTGTGCAAAATCAGCCCTACAGTCATGCTGCCACCAAACAGGCTCCGAAATCAACAGTGGGTGTGTGTAAATGGGTGCTGCTCTGTTGCTCATCTCAATTGTGCACTGGTGACGGTAAGAAGGGCAAAATAGGCACAGAAACTTTCTTTACATGCAGCATGGCCCAGGTTAAGAAGGAGGCCCTGATTCTTTAAATCCATTGTTGGTGGGGCTTTTCCTGATGTAACCTGCTTGCAAACAAGAGAAATAATCCTCTCCTAGTTTACAGTCTGTTATCTTCCAGTTGCTTAGCCAGAGCAGTAGCCAGTTCCTGTAATAAACAAGCCCTTCTTAGCCTGTTTATGAAAACCGTTGAAGGCCCTAATTCAGTGTTCAAATGCAACTTAGCTTTATGTTGATTCTCTTGTACTCGTTATCAATGAGTGAGCCAATCTCTTTTCAAACCGCAAATATATAAATCCATAAGATTGAACAAGCGATAAGAGATAGAAACAGTGCTGGGTGCACCACGAAATCTCTGCTCCACCCAAGATGCACACACGGGGTCTTTGGGTGGCTGTTCTTTATCCTTCACGGTTCAAGGCTTCAGCCACTCCCGCTGCCTCCTTTCGCCCGGATGTTGATGTGGTGCTTTTCCATTGCTTCCCTCTGTTGCTGGGGTCTCATCGTCGAGAGGTTTCGAGAAGGTCCCAGAAGCTTCGAGAAGCATCCGTTACCAGCCTCACCATCACCGGAACCTCTATTCCTTACATGGTGCATGTAACAAGATGTATCTTCAAACTACCGAACTCCCCTTCCCTCCACCAGCAGGGATGCGCTCTGACCACCAGCTCGATCTCGCTGGCTCCAACCTCAGCACCCGGCTCGGGGCTTCCTCTCCCCCCATAGTCCCGTGCAACAATACAACTGACCTCCCCTTTATAACTCACAAAGTACAATCATTACAAAAAAAGAAATATGGTTCCATACAGTGACAGTTACAGAGAGTGTCTTAGAGTGTAGCAAGCAATATTTCCCTTTAAACCTTTTGATGAACAAACCCCATACATCACACTCTGAGGAATATGTAGGCAGTTGCTGGGGTGCCTGAGGTCTGGGGGCCTGAATGCAGCAAAAATGGGAGGAAAAAAAATTGGTAAAAGCTATGTTAACATGTTAGCATGTTTGAAATGCTTGCTTGATGTGCTGGAAGAGCAGCCAAAATAGACTGCTTCCAGCTTAATTTGGAGTAGAGCATCTTTCCTGGAACATCATTCCTGATCACTCTCCTGGGAAGACAGTTCGTTTGCTGTCTTCTTACACTTATGAAATGCACTTGGGAAGGCCCTCCTATGTTGTTTCCTTAACGGGAAAAAAAATTGTATTCATTTTATGTTCCTCTTGGTACTTGCAGCAGCAGTAGCTTGTTGTTCAGGAGGTAAATCATTCCTCATGTGTTGTAATGTAAACTCCCACCATTTTTTGATGTTCAGTGACACAGTTCTCTGTTTGCAGCTGAGTAAATACATCTGTCCCGAGAAGGCTGACAGCTGAAATAGTTTTTGCTTTGAAACATGCATTCACATCAGAATCCAAATAAGAGTTACCCTTGTTTCCTGTGTTCAGTCTTTTGACTTCTTTGATGTGATTTCCTTGTCATGTGGGACAATGGATCAGAGTATCTCAAGACAGTATCTTTTATTTTGTTCATGAGGTGGCAAAAGCAGAGTAGTTTATCCTGAGTACTTGGCTCTGGGTTCAGAGAGGCATCCTTCTGTAGGGAAGCTCATAAGCCTTTGCTTAATGCTGAGCACCATTCAATTTCCATTCCAGTTAGTGGGAAGAAAGTTAGCATGTGTGTAAAGTTCCAGAAATGTTAATGCTGAAATTTGGGTTTCCAGTTGCAGAATGCCTGTGTTGTTCATCTATGTACGTTTCTTCTGTTCCTATTATCATTTGGTTACTATATGGTGAAGTGACTTGTCTGATAAATGCTTACATAATACTTCAAGACATAGGTGTAGGGTTTGTATTTTGAAGTACTGATGTTCTGTTAATAGCTGGTATCCTGCCTCTGTGTGGTTTTGATATCAGACATCTTGTGTTATTTTATCACCCATTAGGCTGGCAGAAGCACGGGACAGGCGGGCTGGGGCCTGTGTGAGGGAGGTAGGGAGGGAGGTAGGTAGGCAGGTAGGTATGTGGGTCGGTGCGCTTATCGCCTGTGCCACGCAGAGACCTCCTCCCCTCTCTGGTACGGGCGCTGCGCCTTGTGCACCTCAGACTGCGCTCCCCGGGCAGCAGCGCCCTACAGAGCCGCTGTCAGGAGCTAGTCCTGGTAAGGCAAAGGATTTGAGCAAGGCACTGGGAATGGAGACGAGAGAGAATCCGCTGCCTCCCTCTCCCCCCACCTCTTTCTCCACAGGTACTGCTCCCGTTCCCCGCGTTCCGCCGCCCCGAGGGCTCGCCCATCCCCGGCGCCCTGATTGAAACCATCTGCTCTGCTTTCGGCCGCAGGAAGCGCGCTGCTCGCTCTCCGCCTTCCTTCCTTCCTTTCTTCTTTCCCTGCAAGCGGCTCCGTGCGGAAAGCAGCCCAGCAGTCGTCGGTTTTAAATAAATAGAAGCTCCTCTGGAGTAGAAGGAAGACTGTCAGACGGGGGGCTCAGTTCTCCCCTCCTCTGCCCATCGTATCTCCCCGCAGACCGGCCGGTGCTACCCGGCACTTCTGGCTGATCCCCTTCCTCCTGCCTGGCCAGGACCCGGGTTTGGGGCCGGAGGGAGGCGGCACCCACCCTTCTGCGGTGCTGGAACCAAGCACTGCCGAGGGGAGAGGTGGCTCTGCCGCTTTGGTCTGCCCAGCAGCGGTGGGGCTGCAGCCCTGGTCTGGTGGCGCTGCGGGAGCAGGTTTCTTTGTTGGCTGCCGGGTGACTGGTTCCCATTAATCTCCCGCACTGGCCGTGGCCGTCTCCACTTCCTGCCTTTGCATACTTCTCTCTCCCTCGATCTTAGTCCCTTCCCTCCCCTTTCCCTCCCCCCTTTCTTTCTTTCCCTCTTCCCAGCTTCTCCAAAAACCTACAGCCGCCCGGGCTGCGGGACGGGGGCTTCAGGCGGCCGGCGGAAGGGAGTGCATCCCCGTGCGCCTCGGTAAGGGCCGGGGAGCCGAGCTGCCGGGTCGGTTGTCGCCTCTGGGGAGCTGGGCAGGGGAGCGGGCTAGGGGCAGAAACGATTGATCGTGCTCCGGCTAGCCGTCCGTGCGCTCCGAGAGCAGCCCGCCTCCCGGCAGCGGGGCGGGCCGGGGATGAGCAGCGGCGGAGGGGCCCCGGAGCGCGGAGCCCCCACGGCAACAGGACAGGACCCGTGATGCCTGCGGGTGTCTCTGCCCTGTTCTGTCTTACTCTGCTCTGCCGGGGGGGGGGGGGGTGCAGCGCAGAAGGCGTGAGCGAAGCGGGGAGTCTGTGCTCCTGCGGTGGTGCTACCCGTGCCGAGCACCGCGGTGAGTTTTTTCTCGTGTGTGGGGCGAGGGCAGAAGCACCCCGGAGGGATGGAGGCCAGGAGACCACCTCGGAAGGAGCGGGTTGAGTATACCCGGGCTGGGCAGCCAGCCGATCGAGTGCGGGGCTCTGATCTGGAGAGGGACGCGGAGCTGTAGCACTGCTTTTCCCCTCCATTCCTCACTCGCATCGTCTGTCCAGTAGGCTGTAATGTTCGCATGCGTGTTGAAAAGCGTAGAGGAGCCACCTGGACTCCGGCGGAAGCCTTTAGGATCCCAAGACAGATTTAGCTGAAGAGCTAAGGGAGCTGCTTCAGCAGTTCACTTGGTGGGAAAATCAGATGTACTGCTCTTGGCTTGATACCAAGCATTTGCTTTACTAAGCAGCAGCAGGTCACCACAATTAAAGAGTAGCGACTACATATGAGAGAGCCTTCCCATATTTACTTCAGTTCTATCACTCAAATGTACTTTGAATTTTAGTAGCAAGGGTAAATTAAACTGGATGCATAGTATTATTGCACGGAGTATATCAAAAGTAGTGTTTTGTAGACCCTTGTTTTACTGTAGCACTGGCTTTGGGGAATAGGTTTTCTTTCAGTTTTATTCCAACTGAGTAGTCAGTCTTTTAACTTCAACCAGATACCGAATAATCCTGTAAAAACTACCTACAGTGATCCAAACTTGTGGAAGATAAAGGATGAAACTGTTAGTTACATATTTCTGATGATGCAGAGTAGCCTGAATTGTAATGAGGTCCATTTGTCTTTTAGACTTAATAATGTTTGTTTATACCTGATGAATATATAGTCACTAGATGAAGATATTCCATATAGTGGAAGGGTGAGTTAACAGAGCAGAAGTAGGAATATCTTGCTTTTAATGTGAGGTTTGAGAAAATCACATATGTTTTGGGAATTTAACTTCCATTTTGATGATTGAGTTATGCAGGTGATGGTGGAAATCTGTTACCAGGTTGATGGGCAAGAGTAAGATACATGGCTTTGACCATTCTTTTCCCTCTTGCTTGAAGATTAGTTATTTAAAGGAAAACGGCAACACATTTAAGCAATTATTATTACTTCATCAACTTAACTAAGAATATTGTCAAACACCATTAAAGCAACCTACAGCATATACACTGTTATGAGTGACTACACTGACAGGGAACTGTCATCTTGCTTCTGGGATGGAACGAGTTTTCTTTTAGAGTATGGGGGGAGTGAAGAGCAGGGCTCCTTGGGAAGGGGTGATAGGGTGGGTAGTACTGGGCCTCACTGGGGCATGGAAATTGTCCTGCTCCTTAAAGTATGTAGCATGTGTTCTCTCTTGTGCAGAAATGAGAGAGTCCTGCCTGGCCTTCTTCTGCTTCCTTCAGGGTGCCAGACTCCCCCAGCCAGCTTGCCCTTCCTGGCACTGGGAAGGAGAGGTGTCTTCTGTCCTCTCCTACCCCTACAGTGTGTTTGTGCTGAGGCTGCCAGGATTTGCTCATAGGAGTTCAGGACTGAACATTGACACTTCCCTTCAAGCAAGTGACTTTTAACATATACTGTAGCTCTTTAAGGAGCCTGTGACCCCTTGTTATTGGTGACCCTGTAAACCATTGTGTAATCTGTTGACTGTAACATACCATGCCAATTTATTCTTGGTTGGGAAATCTTGCCAAGGACTTGATGGAATAGCATGATTTTATCCACTTTATTGTTTTCATTGTGTTTCATAAACATCTAAGACCCTCTGGGAAGAATCACTGGGGCGGCTGGGCCTCATTTTTTAATTGCTGGTTAAGTAAATGTTGCCAGTTTAAAAAGAATGTAGTGGTATGCAGGATCTCAGAATGCCTGGAACTGCTAAGCACTCATGTTTAGGAAGCAGGACTATTTTTAGTGTAGGGGCATTTAAAGAAATGATACTAGCTCCTTGTTAAGAGGTCATTGTGCAGTGTGCTGAAGAGCCTGCTTTTAACTGGAGAGCAAAACCAAGTTTCCCACAGCTGAGTAAAGCTAAAGAATGAGATTTGTGCTTTTCCCACTTAACTGAAGAGGGAGAGGATGGACTTTTTGTTAGTTTACAGTAGTGGGAGTGAGGAGGCCCGAATTCTTATGATACAAAAAAAAATCAAAGTCCTTGACTTGGCAAGATGGTTGTCTTCCTGATTGCCTCCAACCAGTGTCTGCAGTGGACACACAGGACTGAAAGGCATTTAACACTTTCTGAGAAGGGCTGGAAAGAATGGCTGGGAACTGGCTGCTGAGAATGCAGTGTATCTCCTGGGATTTGTGGTTGTTGGAGGTCAAAACTCTGTTGGATGGATCCCTGACTGCCATCTTTATCGATAGCTAAAAGAACTGTGGTAAAACTAAAAAGGAAAATAAATAAATAAATACATAAAACCGCCTGTGTGAAAGAACTCAAGGTGATTTGGGATCCTAAATGTGTTCTGAATATATGACTGAGGTTACTAAATAAATTACTGCAGGTTCAGAGAGGACTTTCCTCAAATCATCTCCCCAGGAAAACAGAAGTACTCACTTTTGATGGCTTAACAGAATGTGATTTAGATCGAAGTTACCACTGTGTACTTGATCCTTTGTATCATCTATGGGGTCTTGAGTAATCTAGATATGGTTAATGTAGCCCAGTCTCTTGCAGGGCAGAAGACCAACATCTGGACTGATCAGACTTTCAAAATGTACCAAATGATAGCTGAGTCAAGTTAATTTTCTGTCCAAACTTCATTGATGTCTTGTTTAAAACAAGTTCTGTTTAGATTACATTTTTTCCCCTCCCAATGCTGAAGGCCGTGTGTGTTAGTTTTGTCTCTGTGCTGTAAAGTGTGTGCAACTGTTGCTTTTCAGATTTTGTAGTTGCAGTTGGGATTTAGTTGGCAGCACAGATGGAGGCAAGTTTGGGAAATTGAATCCAAATATTTACATTCGCAATTTGGCCTATTCCTTTTGCTTGTAAACACTCATAGGCATATTGAACTTTGGTGAGGTTATAAGTAGTGTTGCCAAGCCTTGGAGAGTCAAACCACAAAAGACCTGAAATTCCCCCTTTTGGGAAGAATTTTGGATATGTTTTTCAGGTGTGCATACATCACCTGAGTGTTAGTACTTGTCACCCCTAATCAGAATGCAAAATTTTTTCCTATATCTTCCTTCTGTTTCATGTAGAAATGCCTTATGCTGGTGAGATGTGTCAAGTTAAATGCCATGGAAGATGTCCTGGCCACCTAGGAGCTGCCACACAGAATGTGGAAATCCTGGTCTCCTGTGCTGCTCTGGAGTTCTGCTCTGGTAGAGGGAGCAAGGGTGAAGATCCTTCTTCCTCTGTAGCTACTGTTTCCTGGTCCTTGCTGTTTGGGTGTGCAGAAATAAAGTGAGGACTGAGTTGAACAATGGGGATGCTTGCTCATGGAGTTTCAGATTTGAGTCCTCTTTCATTCGTATAGGCTTTGAACAGCTGTTAAAACTTTTCATTCACCAGGGGCTGAGCCTGAGAGATTTATTCTGTGTTAGCAACTGAACTGTCTGAAGTCCACCTTACTACAAACTATAGGGATAGGGATCAGCTAGCACATTAACACTTCATGGCCAAACCACTCTCTTGTTTGGGTATGCCTTTCTGTTTGGGTCTGTTGCTGTTAACTACAGTGGGAAATTAGATATGATAATTGTGTATGTGCAGAGAGCTGGAGATTGTAGATAGAGGTAATAGAATTGCCATGACTCACAGTAGGAGTTCCTACTCATCAGCTGAGGTCTGTAACTTCATATTCTTAACCAACCTAGTTTGGAAGAAGACTGCATTACCTTAATCCACAGCGAACATATATAGAGTAACCTAACTTGTTCTCTATCTGGAGCGTATACCTAGGTAGTTAGAACCGTTAAGGTAAATGCATGCTATAATTCATACAGACAGTGATTTTGATATATTCTGCTGTAAGCTTCTGACCTTGGAGATGCATTTATTAGGCTAAGAAACACAGGACAAGAGTAGGTGTTCATTTTTAGTGCCACCTTTCACCACTCTTTGAAGAGATGTTTCTTTGAGCTGCGTCTGTATGCTGAAAACCCATCAGCTCGTTCAGTGTAGCTGACTTCAGTGAATTTGTGCAAATGAAGACGTCCTTAAGGACACAGTGAAATCATAGGGAGTTTCTGTCAGAAATAGATGAGTGTGCTCACAAATGGAATGTTATTTCAGTTTATCTCCCTCCTAATTTCTCTTTAAAATGAAGATGTAAATATGCTTGATGTATGAACATTTAGTCTTAGCACTGGTGCCAACACAGGAAACCAGGTCTTTGAGTTGAAACATTTAACTTTATTCCCTAACTCTCAATTTATTAGAAACAGTGCTTGTGTGAAGTTTTAATACTATTATTCATTTCATCATTTTGATGGGGTCATCGCACTGAATTATTGGTTTGCATTTTTTCCTTTAAGAAAAAGATTAGTTGTCTTCATGGGGCATCCAGTCACAATTACAGGGGATATGCTGACTAGCTAGGGTTGTGCAAAGTGCCCTGCTTGGCCTGCTATTTCAAGTGTTGCGGCAGAGACCAAAGTACTGTGTGAGAGCTGCCCTGGAAGACCTCACAACCCCTCTTCAGTGAGGAGCAGATGTTCTAGGCATGGAATGAGTTCCCTGTTCTGAGAAGTACTTCAAGTCAGGAGATGGGTCTGTCTCTTGACATTATTGCTTTCAACATTGTTATATCTTTGAGGGAGTGCATAGTTTTTGCAGGACAGGGTGGAATTAAAGAGGAGATCTAATGATTTTGATCCTTTGTCCTGGTGGAAACTTATCGCTCAAAGTCACTGGAGAGGTCCTGAAGTCATGTTTCTTTCTGCATGACACAATGTGCATATTAACTGGCTTTGTGTGAAAGAGCTTCTCATTTGTGCTACAGGATTGTAACGACTGGCATTTCCAGTTTGCCTCATCTCTTAATGCTGACTCTAGGCTCACAAGATCCTGCAAGCTGGTGTTGTTCAAATGAGCTTTATTAACAGGGAATATTGTTTTGAAGATATAGCAGATCAGCAAAGCTTACCAGATCTCCTGTGTGATGGCAGGTTTTGATTATTTGCACTGTTAAGTTGCAAATTGAGCAGCACTTCCATACCATAGTTTGTGTTTTACTACCTGCTATATCCCTGCTATATTGTGAACTTTAGTTTTTGGTCAGACCATCCCCTGTGACACTCAAACTGTGTAAGAAATGGCTGACTTGAGAGTTGAGATCAGAGTAGGAAAGGACAGAAAGGGATCAGACAGAAGAGGCCTAAAATCTGCACCACCCTATAGGCCTTTTGCAAATATTACTTAATCTCCAAAATTGTTAAACCAGCATTCAGTACAATTCATGTACCTGAAAGGTTGTATGCATAATTCACTGTTAGTGTTTTATGGATGTTTCCATCACCATATCTTCTGTGGAAATGAGTAGATATCCTCAATTATATAGTTATACAATGCAGAGAAAACCAAGGACAAGTACTAGGAGCTCATGCTCTCCTTCTTGGTACCTGTCTGAAAAGCCTGTGTGACACTCATGGGTACTCTTGAGCTTTAATGGCATAACCTTGATTGTTGGTTTTTAGTATTAACAGGACATCTTCTAGGCCTCCCTCCTTGCTTTCACAGGTGTTGTGCTTCAGCTTTGCTCTCCCCAGTGCCAGCAACTGGTGCTGAGGGGTTTCCTGCTGATTAGCTCAGTGCTTTATTATCCTCTGAACCAACACCTTGAGCAGGACCCTCTGAAGCATTTATTGCTGTAATTCTAGACCAGCCAGCAGAGGAACTGGTCTTTCTCTCCAGAGACATACTCAGGCTTGGGGAGCAAAAGGGGATATTGCTGGATGGCAGAGCTACCTTTTCATCTAGTGCCAAAGTGAGCCATGGATAATCTTACTAGCCTGCCCTGTTTTTCCTCTGGCTACATAACTCAGACAACACAGGTAGCTCCCTAGAAAAAATACATTCAAGAGAGGCAAGGACCCCTGCTGTTTTACATGCAAGAAAATCTTCAGCTAAACCCCTGTGCTTTGGGGAAACTCATCTGTTAGCTCCAAGGAAAACATTTGTTGTTCTTGTCTCTTTGGCTTTTCTTAGTGTGCTTCTTTTCATCTTTCTTCTTTTGGCCCTTGAGCCTCCCTTCCAAAGCACTCCAAACCCAGCAGCTGTGCTTGAATGAACTGTATGTGTCGTGCTCTCAATTGTGCTGCTGCTGTGTCCAGGCTCTGTATGGATGTAAGACCTAGATTTTAGGTACCACTTTAACTGTGGCTTGAGGTTTATCAGGCCCTAGAAAGGGAATAAATGGTGACAGAGAGATTCTTCATCTGCTGTGAGCATCCAGGCTTGTAGTCTGTCATAGACAGCCCCTAACAGTAGCTATTTGAGTTGCAAGAAGTTAGCTGGTGACATGTTCCTATACTTGGACGTGTTTTCTGATGTTCAGATTTGTGTTTAGCAGAACACCAAGAAAGATGTCAGTTTCTGCTTTACATTGTGAAACCAGCATCACATAAGGTTTGACTGAGATTCATCTTTAATTCTGGCTTTGTTTACCATTGAGTTATCTCCCTGCAAGACGGTTATCTCTGAGTTGAAGAAACAGAGGAGTTGAGGAATCTGCAGCTAAGATGATGTTGCCCAAATGAAACAGTAAGAGAGCCATCAAGTTTTCAGCGGCACGTGCTTGCTCCAGATTGAGGACAACAGTGGAGAGTAAAAAATACACTGTTGGTTTACATCCACCTCCATGAGATTGTGCTGGGGGAACACTCCACCATATAAAGCTGAAGGGAGATGATAGTCTTATCTTTTCAGTGGAGCATTGTATATTGTGTTATTTATAGCAACTGCAAAGCTGAAAAGATTAAGACCTAGCATAAAATTGCAGCCTATAAGAAAGATAAGAGAATTTGCTTTCTGCTTTCCTAGGTGAAACCAGCTTATCTTTTGAAGAATAATGGTTCAATCCATTATTGTTATTTTTAGTGGGGAGCATAACTATGCACAGAAAGTATGAGATGAACCTTACTGGAATATTTGGCATACTAGTGTTGACCCAGAACTACTGTGGATCAGCTGATGTGATAGAGGAAAACATCTGGCCTGTTCTTAAGTTTGGAGACATAATAGATTTTTTTTTGCCCTGTAGAAGCGTATCTGAGCTACTGGGCTGGAGGTATGCTCTGGAAGCAGAATAATTCAGTTCAGTGGCATATTCATGTGAGAAATTCAAATACGTAATGAATTTTGAGGGACATGCATATTCACAAAGTAATGGATGAAACAGCAGGAATCCAGCCTTGGATAACTTAGTGCTTTGTCTTGGACCAAAACTTCATTTTCCCTTTCCCATATGCTTTGCAGTAGAACAGGTTGGCAACCACCTCTACTTGTCCAGCCCAGACAAACATGTAATCAGGCAGCTAGCTGGGGTGGAGACCACACAGAGCAGTGTGATTTGGACCAGGTGAATTATCCCAGCATATAGGCACTCAACTCTTCCTCATCTTGTACTTTATTTCTGGCTGTGACTTTTCAAGCTGTTTCTGAATCCACCTCCTCCCTAGTTAGGCAAAGAGTAAAAGGCAAGTACGTATCAACTGGTTTGAAAATAAAGGTTTTTTTTGTGGAGGCTTAGCATGACCTCAAATGTTCGATAGTCAGTGAGAGATTTTTTGATTGAAGGCACACTGACATAAATGAGATGTGTGTGTGTGTATATATATTTTAATCCTTCTCTCCACCTCCCCTTCCCCAGTACACAACAAGGGTACTTACCTCCATAACTCCTAAAACTGGATGCAGGAATCCTAAACCTTGGGCTAATGGAGATAAATAATTTTCATCTCTAGGCTTTATCATGTGGATTCTAAATATCTGAATGATGAGGACTTCTGAATCAAATTAGGATTAGTGGCTTCTGGAGTAGGGCAAATTACAATAAAAACCAGAAGCTGAATTCAGACAATGGCAGAAAGATGATGCTATATTGCAGCTGTGTAGCATCTTTCATTTGTAAACCTGAAAGTACTTAACAAAATGTATAACTTTGATAGGGAAGGGAAGCATCAATACAGATGAGAACGTTCAGGAAGGTAATCCTGGAAACAGATAAAACCTTTTCTATCCATTTTCACCTAAAGGCTTAGGAAAATCGGAAATACATTGTGAGGCAAAATATTTTCTTTCATCTCAAACTAAATAAACACCCAGAGCACCGTTTCCAAGACAACAATACTGTTGCTGCCCTTCAGTGCTTCAAAAGGCCTTTTTACATTTTTTTCACATAGAAGGTGATTTCAGATGAGCTTACTTGATTTCCAAATGTGTATGATTAGGTGGTGAGATTAGCAGGATAGTTTAGGCTTTTAATGCTATGATTCTTAACTACTTAACCTCAAGTTATTTATTAATGGACTAATGTATATATAGAGATATAGATAGGATGGTAGTAAATTTTCATTTTTTTTTAATTCTTGAGAATCATGAGTTCTTCTGTATCTAGTATGTCTGACTTTTGAGACTTAGCCATATCCCTTATTTCTGGTTACTAGATGACAGTTATTTTGTGTCTACTATTTCAGCCCCCTTCACCCTGCGCTGTGCCAAGAGGCAAAGGTACAATCTCCAACATCAATGCATAGCCCAGCTTTACATCTTATGTAGAATATATTTATCCTAATTATTCAAAAGATAGTAATGTAGAATATATTTATCCTAATTATTCAAAAGATAGTAATTTATCCACATCATTTCACAAATACTCCAAGCAGCATTTTCTGTATGCTGATTAAATTAGTTGTAAAACACTTTGTTGATGAAAACAGAGATTAGCTTGGATACACAAATTAGCAGACATTTCAGGATAACTGAAACTTCATTTTGACCAGGGAACAGAGGAGACAAGGACCCTTTCTGCCTTCACAGTTTTCTATCTTTCTTTATGGGTTCTCAGCTCTACAAGGCCTTAAGCAGGCTAGCTTCAAATAGAGAAAAAAATGCTCTGGCTTTTTTGTACAACCCTGCTGAGATTTTCTGAGTCACTTATGAGAGTTTGATGCTAATTTTCCATTAAAGTCAGTTTGAACCAGATACAAAAATCCTCAGTGTGGTTTTGGCCTAATTGTTTAACAATAAAGCATCCCCATGTTCTTTTTAGAGGGAACTCAGAATCCTCATGTTAGGAATGTGATTAAGTATTGGAAACAAAAGTCAGCAACTTATTGTTTCAGTGTTTTCTTGTATTAAAGATACTTATACATGTCTTTATAGTTCTCTACTGAAACAGAAAAGTACCTCTTTCTTAAAATAACGTTACCCCAAAATATCTGCTTTACTTTTGTTCTCAAACTCAGAAGAAAACAGCTTTGATCTGTAACATTAGTGTGTTTGTAATTACCCCTTTGATTTTCTCCACTCTGGGAATAAGCACCCATAAAGAAGAGCGTTTGTCTTTCATCAAAAGAGAACAATTCATTTTTTCAGAAGCAACTACTATTAAGGACGATGTCTACAGAAAGATACAAACCCAGGTAAAGAGTTACTAGCTTTGTTTCCTGCTTTGTTGTTCACTTGCTCAGAGGTCTTCAAAGTCATTCCATAACCTGCAACCTTAGTTTCTCTGTGCATCTGTAAAGGGATAACTGATATCTCCTGAAAACTGCACATTAAAGCAAGCAAAATTTACTAGATATTTATATTGAGCTATTTGTCATGACGCGTACCTTTGCAGTTTGTTGCATTTCTTTCCTTAGCAGGAGAAGGTGTGTTGGGCTGAAATTGCACTCTGAAGGGTAATGGCAGTTTTACTGTAAAGTTTCAATGAGCAGAAGATTGAGCCTGAAAAGTGCATGTGACTTGGGGAGCTCTGAACTTAGGAAGGCAGCTCCTTGTGTTTGTTCTGCACTGACACCTATAGCCAAGCAAAGAAAAGGTGTTGACATTGGAAAGAGCTCAGTTATGCTGCTTTGCCAAATATGAGGTGAAGCCCTGAAGGGAAGGAATAGCAATGATGTGTGACCCAGCAAAGAGTATTCAAGAATACCCCCTCAAAGTAGCTGGACCCTCCAAGGCATCTGAAAATCCATCAACTGCCAGCTGGGCACTCATGTTAGAGGCTCGAAGCAATAGGTTTTATAGGTCTCTTAAAGCAGATCTGTGCAAGGGTGCTATTATGTTAATTTTTGTGATGCAGCAGGAGTTCTGACTCCTTTTTCTCATCATATTTCCCAATGTTCAGTAATTGTAGCACCTATTAGGTTACACTTTCATTTAAAAAAAATGGAACAAATATGTTTAGATTTAAACATTCTACATAAATACAGTATTTTACTGCTTTATTAAATGTGTAGGAAATCTGTTTGGCAGCCACCTAATAGGAAACAGTGTATAGCTCTCTTGCACATTTACTGGGCTCTAAAGCTTTCAGGTTCAGGTTAAGTTGGGTTTTATCTTTCACTTTCACTGAAAAAACCTTTCAAATAACCCTATTTTTCTCAGTCCTTTGGATTGTGTAGGAACTCTGTTAGCATTTTATGTGTGCTGCCTGTTTAAATTGCTAGAGCAGCTTGAGTCCCATGAAACAAACCTTGCTGCAGCTTTTCCAAAATACATTTTTCTACAGCATAAATGGATTGCATGAATTTTTGTTTTTATTTTAAAGTTATGTGAATAAAGTACAGAAGTGGGAGAATAAGCAGGTAACAGGAGCCTTATTTACATCCTCAACATCAACTTTACATCCTTTGCAACTCAACATCCTTATTTACATTGACTGTGCTTTGGTTGCTACAATGACTTTACTCATGTTTGGTACCGCAGCTGTAAGGGCTTTTTTCCTCCTGTCCCCTCTGTGGTGGAGGGGATGCAGGCTGGCTAAGTGAACGGCTCCCTTTTTCTTCCTCTGTAATATTCTTCTTTTCCTCTTGTTTCTTCCCCCAGTAATATTTCTGGTCCTTTTCTACATTCATGTAGACATTTCCCCAGTGCTTGGATCAGGAGCTGAGTTGGCTGATCTTTCATGACAGCACTTTATTATATTTACCAAAAATTCCTTTCAGTGTCATACTAGATTTCTTGCTACTCTGGAAATTCTCTCCTGTCCTTGTAAACTGATGGTGGTAGGTGGTTTAAATAAGAGATGAGGTTGGGTGGCACTTTCTGGCTCAGATGGGTGAAGAAGGAACACTAAAGGGACAGAAAATGGTTTCGACTTGTGTATGCTGAGACTGAATGGAGGTGATTTTAGTATACTCCCCACTTGTTTTCCACAGAACTGTTCTCTGGCCTGAGGGAATTGCTCCTGCAGTCTCCTTGGTTTAGGCAGTTTGTGACCTGGCCCCTGGCCCCACAGCTGTTCCATCCTCAAGCAGTTTGGGCATGTCTGTACACTGGGCCAAATGCCAATTGCATATTTTGGAATGAAACCCCACCTGGTTTGGGTTTTTTTGGTTCTTTTTGTTTGTTTGGTTTTTTTTTAACCAGACGAAAATATACTGAAAATGTGTCTGTCTTTTATATTTTGTAAAGGATGTTGTTCAAAATAGGGGAAATAGGCGTTTAAACCTTGAACTGTGTAATACTTGAGTTATCTCAGCAAAATGCAAATACATTAAAGTGCATGCAAACAGCATGATACTATGTATCTTAGAAGAGGCTAGTGAAGTAGTGGAAGAAAGCTCCCAACAAGGTGAAATAGAAGTTAGATCTTCCCAATGGTTTTGTTTCCCATTTAGAAACCTGATCCATTGATTGTTTTCTGCACTGTGCATAGTAGCAACAGCAAGTGAATTGAAAAGCAGGGACAAACATATGTTTTTCCAGGACTGATACTTAACAAGATCAGGGAATCCTTCTCTAAGACTGAGTGATCCCCAGTTGTTGTCCACCTGGGAGTGCAGCTGTGAGAAAACCAGCACCTTCACTATATTGGTTTTCTTCTCCATTCGTCTAGAAAGTAGCTCCTGGGGGATTGCTGCACTGTGAGGAGCATGCTCCTGGTTGGAATTTGCAATGACCACCTACATTGCCCTTCCTTACTGTAAGGCTGAACCTAAGTCTTTTCCACAATGTTTGAAAGAAAAGTAGTCTGCATCCCAGTTCTATTCTTCTCAGAGTATATTTCTTGCCCCACTTAATATAAAAGGGTGAAAGAACTCCCAGTGTAAAAGTGTTACCTTTGCTTAAAGAAGAATGTGAATTTTTCAGCAGGATTGGAAGTATTGTGGAATCTGCATCTGAATTAAGACTAGTGGGTTTGGCAAAGCCCAAAGGCAGACAATACGAAACTGGTTGTTGCAAGGTCCTCCTAAGACTTTCTGACTGAACAGCTTCTCATGAGCTAAACTGTACTGGGAGAGGCTCACAATGTGGGTAGGAGGCCTCCCAAGAGCATGTTTGGTTCTGTGGTTTAGTGTACAAAAGCTGTCCCCTGAACAGAGAAGATATCTCTCAGTGGTCCAGTAGGGAGCTGAGGGCACAGTCCTGTTGGAGACCATGGTTTTCAAATGGGATATGGGTCAGGTGCTGGACTTAGTGGCTTAACACTTATGCCTGTCTGCCTGAGGAGTTAGTACATCTCTTAGATTTAAGCAATTGTTCTAGGCACTCTAAGCTCACAAGAATGTAATAATGATTGTGCTGCAACATTAAAGTATCATCTAAAGGTAGCATGAGATCAGCCCACCAACACTATTAAACAGCCATAAACAGTACAGATTAAGTTAACCAGTAAATCAAATAAGGACAAAACTTCCCATCTAGCCCTACCAACCCCTGTAGGGATTGGTAAGAGACTTGTTGCTGTTGACTCCTCCGTAGAAGACTACTAAATTTAGAAATATGGGATATTTCTGACCAATTTGGAACCAAGCAAAAGGTGCTGTTTAAATTCTGGTTTGGTTAACTGCACTTTTGCCCCCCAAAACTTCCCCTCTAGGTCTAAAATACAGTAGTATTTTTTCCTTTGTGCCCACTCTCCTGTGTGTTTGTGCTGTTAAGTGAGTACTGTGCTTCACCCTAGAGACAGATGTATTTCAGCAGGGGATGAAGAAATTTATGTGACTCCTCACTTTTCACTGTTTATTTTTCAAAGGTGTTGCAATGTTATTAATTGTTAAATGCTCTGAGGTTCTTCCTTGAGGAATGTCGTGTGACTTGGAGCAGTGTTTGAGTCAACAAAGGCATAAAGAAGTTTCTTATGTGTATTTTGAAGTCTTCAGGTCATATTTGTGGGGGTGATGATGCCTAGCTCCAATACAGTGCTCTCCATTGTAGTTTTCCAAAGTGCTTTGCAGAGTTAATCAGAGCTATTACTAGGGCTAATTGACAGCTTTTGATGAAATGAAGCACAATTAAAATATGCTATTTTGATGGTGTTAAACACTTTGTGGAATTAAGTTGCTTCCAGGAGAGCTTCCTAAGGAGTGGGCTCAAGGCCTAACTGAAGCAGAAGCATACCCAACAACTTCTTTTTATTGGAGAACAGATGTGCCAATATGGCACAACTGGCTTCTTGTGCAACACAAGGTTTCTTGGTTTTGTCCAAATATCAGATAAAAGCACAGAATGGAACTGTTCTTGAATGACTTAACCAGTATTTCTATTTTGTAGATTAACAAATCAAAGCAGATGGAAATAAAATTACTTGCATAACTGTAGTTGCTTAATATGCCAAAGGTGGAGGTGGGGTTTTGGGCTCTCCAGTTACAGGGCTACCTCTGTGATGCTTCACCATAATTTAGCAAGGTACTTGCTTTACCACTTTTGCATAAGCAATATTATTATCTTCCAGAAATGAAATTTATGGTACCAAGCAAATCAAAATGTGCAGGTAAGTAATAACAGTGAATTCTCCTGTTTGAAGAAAAGGGAAGATACATCTACGTTTAGTTTTAAATGCTTCCACTGTAAACAAGAATGAAACATTAATTTTTCATTGCTGATTTATTGCAACAGTTCTGACTTTCTCAAATCATAATAGAAGTTTGGGAGCAGAGGTGGAACTTGAATTAATTTCCTCAGATTATAAAAAATTGAATGGATTCCTGCTATTTTTCTTATATCTCTAGCAATCTACCTGGTATGACACTACAGAACAGATGACAGGAAAATACTAGGATATACCTGTGGCAGGATGGATATCATATTGAAGTTTTTGAAAGTAACTGATCCAGCCAAGTAATGCTGTGCTGCTATTGTATATATTCTTTTAGGTGATTCTAATTGGCAATGCTTATTCTGCATCACTTTGCTGTTTATAAAAGGAAAACAAGGTACTGCCATCAAGTCAGAAAAGGCCTTCCTCTAACAAACTGCAGAGATCGGATGCCCCATTTATTGTCTTGACATTTTGTTTTATTGTTCCAGTTTGCAGAGTGGTCTCTGGAGGTTTATAAAGTATGCATGAATAAGAGAGAGAAATGCACTCCTAGTTTCTCTTGGGAATGCTGGGGATTTTAGCTTGGAGACAAGCCTAGCTGTCTGTCTAAACCCATCTGTCTCATTCCTGTTGGCATTGGCAGGAATCTGGGTAGCACAGTACCCTCCTACCCCACCTTCTACTTTTTGTTGTGTTCAGTGTCTATACCTACTTTCATGCCATGCTGTTTGCTAACAAGTCTGTGATGGTCTTATATGTCTTTTCCATTGGCTAACTTTTATTACCTTTATTCTTATTCCAGTGTTGTCTACAAGCACCAATTAGTGATTGAAGCCAGATTTCTTGGTCTTTTTACTTGTATAAACTCTGTGTGTAAGCAGTAACAGAGGTCCCTTTTTGGTTGGAAAAAGGCAGATACAGAAAGTGGACAGGAGGAGGAGAAATACCTGTTAACCTTCATTCATTTATTGCTAGTATACTAAAAGATAATCAAATATGTCACCCCCTAAAAATTCTCAGGCTGTGGAGTAACTGGGCTGTAAGCAAGTTTATGCAGCATTGGTCTTGAAAAATTATGCATGGGAATCTTCATCACATATGGGAGAGAAGTTATGTTTATATCCCAGAATATAAACGAGATGCTAACTTCAATAGCTTTGTAATGGAATGTCTCTCTTTCCTTCATAGTTTTACATGGTTCAGTGCTTCCCCCTCTTCATATCCTCATGCCTGAAGAATGCAGATTAATAGCTGAAAAAGGTTTGTCTTTAGTGCTGTTGGGTCATTAAGGTTCTTGGCCAAAAAATATCCCTGACTTTCCTGGTCAGAGAAACTGCATCAATGGCGATAGTTTTAAGGAGATTATAGCTAGTGTGTTTCAGCTGTTTATGAGGCCTAAGGGTGCCTAAGCGCATAGAGAAAAACCTACTGGAACTCTTGTTCTCATCCTTAAGCATGTGTCTAGTGAAAATCTTTGTTTCATTTCATGCAAGGATAATGCTCGCAGAAGATACAGAGAGGCATTCTTCCTGTGTCTGTGTTGTAAAGCTTCAGGACACTTCCCATCAAAATCCTGAGGATGGATGGTCTGTTGATCTCTCCAGCTGAAGGAATTCAGCTCCTTGAAGGAGTTGGACATCACTGACACCAAACTGATTGTACCTTGAGGATTTTCCCTTCAATTTTCTGGGCAAGCTACCTCCAACAAATCCATGCATGTGGACATGGAGCACTTTCATTTTTTTAGTAGGGAGCAATTAGCACAGCTTTCTGCTACACAGCTGAAGTTGCCAGCAGATTTTCTCTGAACTGAAGCTGCCCTGTGGCCTTGCAGCACAAATGAACCTTGGCCAGGTGTCATCTGAGACTGTTTATGACAGACACTGAATATGTTGTCAGGCTGGCATCAGGGGAGCACCTGAAAAGCTAATAGTTTATCAAGCAGGAGCATCAAGAACCAAATCAGAGGATCTTGAGTTCTGGCCAGCAAACTGGAATTCTGCAGGAAGCAATAGAAAAACTTTGTAGATATTCTGTACTCTACCTGCATTGCAGCAGACTGTTTCTAGATTTGTGAATATAATCAAATACCCTAAATAGAATCATCGAATCACAGATTTGTTTAGGTTGGAAAAAAACATTAAGCTTGAGTCCAGCTGTAAACCTAACACTGCCAAATCCACCACTAAACCATGCCCCTAAGTGTCACACCTTCATGAGGTCTTTTAGATACCTCCAGGGATGGTGGCTCAACCGCTTCCATGGGCAGCCTGTTTCAGTGCTTGACAACCCTTTCAGTGAAGACATTTTTCCTAATATCCAATCTAAACCTCCCCTGCCACAACTTGAGGCCATTGCCTCTAGTTCTATCTCTTATTACTTAGAAGAAGACACTGACACCCACCTCACTCCATCCTCCTTTCAGGTAGTTGTAAAAAGCGATAACATCTCCCCTCAGCCTCCTTTTTTCCAGGCAACAACCTCAGTTCCCTCAGCCATTCCTCTGCATAAGTTGTTTGCAGAGAGGTTGATAAGAAAACAGTGGTGGCATATGCCTTGCCTCTCAGTCCTCCTGGTAGCAGGTGCTTCTGATCCTTCACAGTTCTCACTGATCTTTTGGTATTGTCTCTATTTATAACTCAGCGGTGTCTGTGCCCAGGTCATGTTTTTAGCCTTTGGGACTCAAAGCTTCTGCTGGATATGATGGCAAGAGGTCTCTAGGGGAACACCTTTTGGGTTCTTAAAAATTCTTCTGTTTCTCTTCTTGTTTGTGGCACTCCGCTTTGTATGCAGACCTCTTCCAAATCACTCCATTTGGAACACCTGCCCTAGTTTTACTTATGTTATTTGTACTGTTTAGTTGTTGGATTTATTTGCTAAAAAAACAGATTTATCAGGAAAGTACTTGAATCTTACTGCTTCATTAGAAAAGCTCACAGTAAAGCACTTGATCCTGTTTCTGTATGGAAGGTGGAATACATGGACTGTGTATAGACTGAGCCTTCAGTAGAAATCACTCCTGACAATAGAACTCCTTTTCCACTGTCCTTCTGAGGAACCTCTCAAGGGTAATTGAAGAACATGTAACTTAAATCTAAACCAATGTACAATCACATTTGTTACTTGGGAGCATCGGTCTTCACCCTTTCTGATTAAAAACCCAAATATGGGGAGCTGAAAACTTCCTCAAATGGTTAATACCTGATTAGTTTCAGATAAAGTTTATTTTCTTGCAGTTATTGTTGGCGTTGTTTGTTCTAATCTTTCCCATGTTGTGAACCTTGTGGGAAGGTTTGCTTGTGTGATAGGGCTGGGCTAAGTTCACCGCAGCCAAAACCTAATGATTTAAACTTCTGGATTCAGTTTCAAATAGGCTATGTTCCCATAAAGCTTGTGTTCATTGCTGAGAATTTTTAAATGTACTTTATTATGTTAAAGTCCTTTTAAAAATCATCACTGTTATGTACAAGTATCTGCAGAATTGAGTGTTCTTTGGGAAAACTGGGTTTGGTTCTTTGAGCAAGTGTGTAGTGTTGAAGCAGAGCAATGCAGACAGATGTTGGACCGCTAAAGGTGTCCTTATGGAGAGAGCATACAGGATTTGTCTTCTTCCTCCAGGTTTCCCTCCTGGAAACTTGGACTACCTGCAGGACTCCTAGGGCAAACACAGCCGTCCACTTGTGCACTATTAATACCTCTCATCTTGTCTTCACAGTGAACATGAGTGTCTTTTGTAGGTGCGTGGACCAAATGACCACCAAAGGCTCAAGATACCAGCAAAGTCCCCTGTATCTTCTGGGGAGGAAAACACCCCAGCCACACATAATCTCTCCTCTTTCCCCAGATTACCCCCAAACCACCCCCCAAAACAGCACATGTAGGCAGTGACACTGCAAAAGCTTTTGAATGGCCATTTACAGAGAAAATTTGTATTTTCTGGAGGGAAAAAAGGAAAATAATAATAATAATAATAAAAAGGTATCTTTCACTGTGTACATTTTAGCAAGAAAATATTAATTGTCCAGATTTACAAAGCAACCATGAAACTCCCTGTTGTCTTATGAAACCATTGTGTTTAATGACATGTAATACCTGAACACACTGTTTGAACTGAAGTCTGCTGAAATAAGGGACTGGCATTCTAATAGTCTAAGTAAGTAGACTTTGGGTAAAGCTCTGGGAAACAGCAGTATTGCCTGAAACTTGTAGTATAGTTTGTTTTCCTTAAATGAACAAAGCTTTCTTCATGGCTTTTTGAATCACTGCAGATGGACTGTTTCATGGATCTTTAAAGGTGTTGCCTCTCTACTTGACTAAGCAAGTAAAACTTTGCTGCTAGCCAGGTGATGGCCGGGATTACCACAGGCATAACATATTTAATGAGATAAATGAGTGATATTCTAGTTAAAAGGCAGGGTTTGGATTATGTGAGTGCACACTATTGCCAGGCACAGGTAAAGTAGTGAGGTCAGCATCTGTGTACTTTGCTATGAGGCATGGGCTTCAGTGACTTTTGGGGGTGTCTCTGTCTGAATGGGAAAAGAGGAAGGAAGATTCACTATGGAATAACTCTTTCTTTTTTTCTCCTTGAAATACAGCCTGAATCAAATGCCATGTATTTTTATTAAGATTTCTAAGTTAAACTCCAGCTGGACTTCAAAATACATGTTTTTTTTTAAATGAAATCTCAATATACCTTATTTTAAAAAAATCAGAAAAAAACCCCATGTCCTTAATTATTTACAGGCAAAATGTTTCAGCATAGATTTTGTACAGCCAAATTTGACTTTTTTGATGAACAATGCATTTAAAGCAATTCAACTTGCTCGAATATTCTTGCCCATTGTAACAGTCCTGGAAACACTCAGACCAGTTAGTCCCAGTCTCCTCCAGGTCCCGTTGGCATAGGGATTTTAAAAACAATATCTGCTCCCTGAAAATGAAAACAAACCAACAATGTGGGTAGGCTATTTGGAAAGTAGAGGGCTGTATATAAAATAGCACCTCTCCCAAAACAGAATTATCTGTATCCAGAAACTGTATCTTGGTTTTCTGATTGTGTATACTACAGGAAGCCACTGTGAAGGTTCCTATGCAGCTTATACTATTGAAAAAACAGATTTGAAACTCGTGTAATATCTCTGCTGACCATATGCCCTGTGTTTGCCTTGTATTAGTTTGACACATCACTGTGTCACTCTGCAGGACCTGCAGTAACTTCTGAAAGTTCATACTGTGCACCTGATTATTGGTGCCTTTCTTTAGTGGAAATCAGCTCTCTGGATTTCTCCACCTTTACCTATGATCAGGAAAGAAAAATACATTTGTTCTGCTGGAAACGATAGTGTGTAAAGAAAGACGTGTGAATGTCCAAAATAAAAAATAAAACAGTTCCAAAACCAGATTCTTCCAGCCTGTGCTCCCAACAGGGCAGAGTTAGTGAGGCCAGAGTGCTCACTAGTGTCGTGGTTTAAACCAAGTCCCCCAACTCCCGGAGAGTTAGGAAGGAGAATCCAAAGAATGTAGCCCCCACGGATTGAGATAAGAACGGTTTAATTGCTAAGGCATAACACAAAACCCCTACTGCCATTTACTACTACAAATAATAATGATACAGCAAACAACAAGTGAAGAGAATACAACACCCCACCAGCCACCAACCCATAACTCACTCCACCCTGCCCGGCTGAGCACCGCGTGCTCCTTCCTCCATTTTCCTCCAGAGCTCTACCCCTCCAGCTCTCTCTTTCCCCGTATGCATCCTGGGCATCACGTGCTATGGTATGGAATACCTCATTGCCTAGCCTGGGTCAGGTGTCCTGTCTCTCCTTCCTTCCGGCCTCCCCTCCTCCACCTGGCTGGAAAAAACCTTGAACCAAAACACCCTCAAAACATGCTCATACCATGACATTATCCACCCCTTATTCCATACCATTCACGTCATGCCCAGATCCCACATTTTCAATACACCATCACTCTTAAGTCCACCCCTCGATCATGAGGCATCTCTATGTTGCATCTCTGGACTGATAGCCTGAAGTATCTGGGCCCACCAGGCTCAAAATCATTCACCGTCCCCTTCAGCAGTTCTACCGACTGAGCTAGCCGGGCAGGGTGGAGTGAGTTATGGGTTGGTGGCTGGTGAGGTGTTGTATTCTCTTCACTTGTTGTTTGCTGTATCATTATTATTTGTAGTAGTAAATGGCAGTAGGGGTTTTGTGTTATGCCTTAGCAATTAAACCGTTCTTATCTCAATCCGTGGGGGCTACATTCTTTGGATTCTCCTTCCTAACTCTCCGGGAGTTGGGGGACTTGGTTTAAACCACGACATTTTTGGCGCCCAACGTGGGGCACGAGGGTTTGAGATAAGAACAGATCTGAGCGGATTTATGGTCTCTTGTCACAATGCTGATTTATTGGCTCTTAGAGGTTTTTCTCTGGATCTCTCTGTTTCGGGATTTTGCCGAGTACTTTGTGTATGGATTGGATGTGTTTGTGTTTGTCGATCATGGGACTTGGTTTAAACCACGACAACTAGGATTGCTGTGTATCCTCTCTGTTGTAGCTGTAGTTGTCCTGTGGGGTTGCAAAGAAGCTCCCTGACATTGCATTTAGTGGAAATGGCAGAAGCTTTTGATAAGTTGTTTACTCGTGAATAGCAAACTGATTTTAAGTGTTTGTTGTTACTCTCAGATTAGTTGGGAAAATCTGCATAGCTGAGAACCTTGCTAAGTGTGAGTAGTTGAATTTACCCATCAGCCCTTTCTATGACCAGGAAATTGTACATTCCTGTGATGCAGGATCCCTACCTACTATCCAGCAAAACCACAGCCAAGGGAATGGGCTTGGTGGAATCAGCAGGGAAAGAAGACCCTGTTGAGCTTGACTCGAGTCTAGCGCTGTGAAGAGACATGAGAGGTGTAGAATAAGTGGGAGGCCGTTCACGTGCTTGGCCATCAGTGAAATACCACTGCTCTGATCGTTCTGTCTCTTACCCGGTGAGGCAGGGGGGTGAGCCCCGAGGGGGGCTCTCGCTTCTGGCACCAAGCACCCGGTGCATGCCAGGCAGGTGGGAAGCTTGACTGGGGTAATGCAGGTGTCCGAAGGCGAGCCCAGGGAGGACGGAAACCTCCCATGGAGCAGAAGGGCAAAATCTCACTTGATCTTGATGTTCAATATGAATACAGACTGTGAAAGCAGGGCCTCACAATCCTTCTGGCTTTTGGGGTTTTAAGCAGGAGGTGTCAGAAAAGTTACCACAGGGTTAACTGGCTTGTGGCTGCCAGGCATTCATAGTGACATTGCTTTTTGATTCTTCTATGTCGGCTCTTCCTATCATTGTGAAGCAGAATTCACCAAGCGTTGGGTTGTTCACCCAGTAATAGGGAACATGAGCTGGGATTAGACCGTTGTGAGATAGGTTAGTTTTACCCTACTGATGATGTGTACGAGAGGAACCACAGGCTCAGACCCCTGGCATGTGCGCTTGGCTGAGGAGCCATTGGTGAGAGGCTACCATCTGTGGGCTTATGACTGAACGCCTCTAAGTCAGAATCCTGCCTAGATGCTTGATGTTGTGCTGTTGTGTCATCGGTCACTGGAGATCAGCCCAGGAGATGACAGTTGCGAAGACAGGCCTTCCTCATAGGAGAAGGAAAACTCCTACCTTCAAACCCAGGCTGATGGAGCTCATCCAGCCTTGTATGGCCTTCCATCTAAGAGAAGGACACTCTCACAAAACCTATGACCTGTGGACTTTGCTGTCACCATCCCAGCTTGCTAGACCATGGCAGTTAAACCTCAGGTGTAAAGCATGGGGCCAGTTCTGCGCCTCACCTCAAAAATCCCCTGTGCAGGCTGGAAGGGCTTGCTCTCATTTGTCAGTACGGACAGGCTAGGGTCTTATCGGTGGGTGACAAGGTGCATGGGAAGCTGCAGATCCAACCTTGCTTGTGGGCAGACCATCGCATGGGTCGCTTGAGATTGCTCCAAGAGATGACAGTCCTGGTTGGACACTTCCTGATTGCCTGAGCACCTTTTTTTCCAGCCAGATTTGCCTATCCCACTCGCCCTTGGTCATCGTGCTTGTAGTAAGCGCGGGTAAAGCCCTTCCCAAATCTTCACTCATGAAGCCAAGCCATCAATCAGTTTCTGCTTGAAGGAAAGACGCCTTTCATGTTCACTACCTCTGACTGTGAAAGCAGGGATGTTTTGAACTCTGCCTGAACTAGATCAGTATCTTACCCTGGAATTAATCACCAGGAAAACCAGCGACTCCGTTCCCCAAAGCTGCTCTGATACCAGTATAGCTGCTGCTTCTTAAGCTCCTCCATGGGTCAAAAGCAAGGTGCTGAGTGCCTCTGGAAAAGATGTTCTGATGCTTCTCATTCCTCCAAATTTCACCTTCAATGCCAGCTCTCCCTGGCTATCCTGTGATGCTTGTCCTAATCCTGCTTCAAGGTCCATCAAGCCAGGGAGGGCAACCAGCAGAGGAATGCAGCATGGTGTGCATGATACTGTCAGGAAGCAGAGAGCAAGGGCTGTCCCATGAGTAAGGATGAGCCAGGAGCTAGGGGTGACCACAGCACAGGCAGGACATTGTTCTTCCTGACCATGGTTCAGTCCCACAGCACCTGAGTGGCACCAGGTTGGTGGCAGTGACAGGTTTTGCTGGCAGCCCAGTGATCACAAGGGAGGAAGAGCCAGGACCAGGTTCAACCCAGCAGTAAGTTTGGCCCAGCAAGGACAGGGCTGGCAGTGGGCAAACCTGCAGCATGGCGGTGCCTGTGCTTAAACTGGGCTTCTGGTGCCTTGGGCAGTGGCTGTGTGGGTGCAGGTCTCAGGTCAGGCTGATCATGGTCTTTAAGGGCTGTTGGTGCATTTGGTGCCTGGACAGATGCTCTGACGTGGGCCAGACACTCATGTGCTGATGGCACGTTTTTTACTGTGCAAGAAATCCTTCTGGGCTCTGTAAGACAGCTTGGTGAAGGAAGTGCTACTGAGTGTGTGTAAGGAACAGCAGGGCTTCCTTTCAGGAAGCCAAATTGCGAGTTATGAGTGTACAGCAAGCCAAAGCAAGGCAGAGTCCAACATTTCACTCCCCGGGGGGCAGGACAAGACATCAGTTGAGTTGTGATAGGCGGAAGCTGCTGTCTCCTCCCTGTTTGTGTCCCCAGTGGTCCCAGGGTAAAGCTTTTTTGTAGTTGGGGTGGATGATCCACTCTCTTCTTCCTCACACTGTTTTATCCATTACTGCCAGTGCTCTCCACTGTCTCTGCACACTTGAGTGGGAAAAGATATGGCAAGTTAGCAGAAGCCTTTCTTGTAAAGGGGGCAGGGAAGACCATGTACATCTTCACCCAGGCAGCTGTTCCAGCTAGTCCTTGTGGTAGTAATTCACGTGTGCCTAAGGCTGTACTATAAACTCCTCTGCTGACATACAGCTGCCTGCTGAGTAATGGGGACCCCCATCTTTGGAGATGCTTACTAGTGCAGGATAAGCACATTCTGCCCTGCAGCATCTTTCATTTAAAGCTTTCCAGGCATTGCTGCTTCCTGGCAAAATAGAAGAAAACTTTCCATTAAGGCACTAGAAAGTCGTGCATTGTCCTGTCATCATGGGTGGGAGAATTCCCAAAAGGTCCACAAGACTGTCCCTTGGGTAGTGGCACTGGTGACCATTATTTGTTGATCCACATCCAACAGAGTGAAAAGCACAGTATTGTATTTGCATTTTCATAGCATCCTGCTGTCTTGCCCTTTGTGTGCTAATTACACTTATGCATGCCAACGAAAGGGACAATGTTGTGTTCATGAGGAGTCTGGGTGAACATAAGTTTTGAAATAAGGGATAAAAAGTGGTTTCCCTGAATCTGTTTCTTTGGGACCAGTTATCATTCTGCATACACACTAAAGGAACATTAAAAAGAATCTGGTTTAGTACATGCATTTGTTTTGAATATTAAATAGAGCTGCTGAAAAGCCAAGGTGCAGAATCCATGTGGATGAGAAAGCTGGGGATGGGGAAGTGTAATCTACTGACCCAAGCATCACTGCTTATGTGGCCTTTTAAATCTCTGATACCAGCTCCACCACTGGTTTCATTGGCATGTGGTAAATCCCCAGGAACTGGAACTTCCAGCAACATGAGCTCAGAAAATGTCTCTCTTCCAGTTTTCTCTCACTGGGTGTTGGATATGCAGTGCTCATGAGCTGTACCGGCAGGCAGGGCTCAGGGTGTGCTGAAAGCAGGTTCCTGCTGCTGGGAAGTTACCTGCCTGCCCTGCAGTGTGCAGTGGTGCCTCAGGCATCAACAGCCCTAGCAAGTTTCTCTTGGGCAGTCAGAGCCAATGCCTTGCTATTGGGAGATGATTCCATTTTAAATGATGCAGTGGGAACTGTTTTGATGCTGTGAATCTGCTTGTTAGAAAGCTGTTCCAGTACTTTGCTAGTCCACTGGCTAGCAGCACTTTTCTGATTTCCAGCCTAGGATTATTTGTGGCTAGTTTCTGTCTAATTTGTCCTTGAGTCAATAAGAAAGAAATGAACGTAGAGTGCAGAGAATGAGGTCTGCCTCGAGAGCTTGTGAGAAAAGCTGTCTGAGCAGGTTACTCTCCTCATCATGCATCGGTAGTGTAGAGATTCCACATTTACCTGAGAATATGCAGTGCATTTCTGATGTCCTCTAAACGAAGGAAGGTAGGTCTGGGCCCAGGCTTGGAAAAGCCATGGGAAGGCCCATGCTGACTTCAGTGTTCTTGAGAATTAAGCCTTACAAAGTTTGCATAGAGTTGGTGCCAGATGTATCTCCTACCCACAGCTCAGGCACTGAACATGTGTGCACAAGGCTAGTGTAATTATGGAGAGTTCAAAGGGAGCTATATATCCACAGAGAAATATTCATAGGCTGATCTGTGCCTCAATAGTATACTTACAGGGAGCTACCATCTGTAGTGTGGGGCCTCTCCAGAGAAGGGAACATCAGATGCACCCTGTCTCCTCAGGATTACAAGTTGTACACACATGTTCCCTGGCGACTGGGATAACATTCTGCATGTGGTGTTCCTGTGTGTTTATTTTGTAGCAGTCCTAATCAGGTTGTTTAGGTCAGGAATACACAGCAGCTTTCTTGCTTGCAGTTTGATCTGAAAGAAAGGTCGTTGGTAGCATGTGGTTTTGCAGTGGACACATGCATTTCTGGGGAGTAAAGATGAAGTATAGGCAGCACGTAATGATTCATAAGGAAACTAACTGCAGGAATAGGTATGGAGAGGGTTACAACTAGAGCTACTGAACAGGAAGATGATGTACTCAAACACCATAACCTGTTGAGAAAAGCCTGATGTTCAGATGAACAAATATCTATTTGCTCCAAGAAGATACCAGAAAGTTTTTATGATGTGAAACCTTGTGCTTTAGGTTGGTGGATCCTATCTAAGTTTGCGCCAGGGTCTGGCTTTTCAGTATTCAAATTTCAGTGTGGTTGAGTTCTTCTCACTCTTCATCTTTATGCATCCTGCCATGTTGTGGTCCACATGCTGCTGTGTTTTGCTGACAAGTGAAATCAGTTCTTGTTTACTCTGTATGCAGTTACAGTGGCTAAAGGCATTTGAAGTGAGAGCTAGGAGTGTTTGGTCACAGTACTCTTACACAGAATGATTATGTGGGAGAAGGTGGGTGATAAATGCAAAAGGAAAGAAAAATATTGTTCTTTCTTACTTGTCAACTATCAATTTTAATGTGAGTTTTTTTTTAATGTTGGTTTGGGTTTTTTCTTCCTTCTTTTAAGGCCCACTAGAGTTCAGTGATTATTAGAAATATTGACCCTCTCTGGCTTTTATAACTACATGGAAAAGCCTGGAAGCGTGAGTGTCCAGAGGTTTGTATTCTATAAAGCTAATAGAAGGAGTTTAACCTTTATTTATACCTAACATTTTGTGATTTGTTTAGGTTATCTCACAGGGTCTCAGGGTCTTGTTTCAAGGTATTGAAGTCCTTAGACCCAGTAATATGAATTTCTTTCTGTTCTCATTGTCCACTTGCTGGTGTGGTGCTGGAGGGGAGAGCAGGAGATAAGTCTGTGATTCAGCCTCCTCCCAGTGAGTAGATGGGCACCACAGGAGAAAATCAGTCTACCAGTCTACCTGGAGTGGTGAGCAATTGTGTCTGCTGAATGGAATGGAATGGATGCCTTGTCTTGGGGTGGGGTAGAAGTGATATCTTTCATTATCCTTAACATAGATGAGTATCTACAAGGGATGATCAAACCCATACCTTTGCATAACTGTTATTACTTACAGCACAGTTACTTTCCTACTGATGTCACTGGAAATATATTTAATACTGCTACCACCTTTTAGCATGGCCAGAGATCTTGCCAGGAAAGAACCTAGTAGTCCAGGATTCCAGCTCTGTGTAAATAAACAAGTATTTCAGTCAGTCCCTGAGAGTGGAAGCTGGGGGCCTTGGCATGGCAAGCAAACCCATCTAAAATGGATTTGTTTGGGTTTTTTGTATTTTATTTTAATAACAGGCAGAATTGTCCAAGAAGGAGGGTTGCACGTTCTGTGTGCCCTTTGTCTCAAAAATACCCTCTCTGAAAGGAGAGCAAAAAAAATAAATAACTTTTCAGTTAGCAGACAAACTGTTTTTGTCTTCCATGTGAAATGAGGTGCTGACTCTTAAGCTGGAGGCTTTTTCCTGCATCAAGATGATACAGCTTTATGAACATCCTTTCCACCTTGCTCCTGTTCCAGTAATAACTGCACTGAAGTCTGCAGTGAGGGTAGCAGGGGTGTTTGACTAGGGCTGTTTGCTACCTGGGCACCCTCCTCCTTTCAACACCTTTTCAAAGCAGAGTTTTGCAGGAAATCAGATGTGATTGTGCATTGAGTCTCTTTTCCTGCCAGCCACCCAAATGGGGCTTGTCTAATTTGCTTCCAGTGCTTTTAATTGGGAACAAAGTATTTTGAGGTTTAATTTTCAGACTCCTGAAGGTTTGATTGGTCCTTGGCACCTTTCAATGCCCACTCAGTTTTATTTAGCATAATGCAAACAAATTGAAACCATAACAATCCATCCAACCTGTTGCCAGCCCACCCTGTCCCAGTAAACACTTCCAAAACTTGAAGCTTCATAGAAACTTGGCTAATTGTAGGCATGACCTGTGACTTCAAAGCAAGATGCTACCCACTTCATGAAGCTACCTCTCTTTGGTAGGTGCTGTAGTTTTGTAGCAAGTTAACAAAGTTTACTTTGCATTACCTTAAGGTTACAAGGTTAACCTTGCATTGCCTAATATGTGTTTGTTTTAAAGCACTTTTACAGGGCATTAGCTCTTTTATCAATGGTCTCAGTCTTCAGGTAGTAGTCACAGCTTTATGGGCAGCAGAATAACATTAGTCATCTGCAAACAGTAATGATTTGGTTTATTAATAACTATGTCTTTATGATAACCCATGAATTAGTCTAAACAAGTGCTATAACCCTTCACTGAGGCATGGAGATTTTGATGTAACTTTGGGTAGGTTGGTAGAACCATGTTAAAATTGAAACTTAGGGTTTGGAAGGTGTTACTGTACCTGCAGTACAGTGTACTGAGCCTGCGGATGGCAAGACCTAGCTCCTGGCACCATGCTTCCCTTCAGGAGACCTTTCTTTCTAACCAAGGATTGCAGCATCTTTTTCTTCTGACATCTGGCACTTGATGATTTTGAGGAAAAGGGGCAGCAGATCAGGACAGTTAAAATAGACTGTAATATTATCAGGAATCAGAATGGCTTGGCTTTACTTTCTCTTTTCTTTTTCCACAGAACAACAGGGAAGAGTCATGCTTTGTATGGCAGTGATCATCCTTTGACCTAAACTTAAACCATGAGTGCAGGGAACAACTATTTATAGAATTGGTTAGGTCTGTAATTCTCTGTGTGAATAACAGGATGGTCTGAAAGAGAAAACAAAGATTCTTACTTCTCAGCAAAGATGCAGAATAAAGACTATCAAATTATCTTGGGTTTTCTTGTTGTTACTCATGTTTTATTTTTTTTCTTGTGGAGCAGAATTGATGGGGTTTCAGAAATACTTTCAGTCAGCATAAACCATTTGCTATTGAGGCTGGCAGATGTTCTCTCAGTGTTTGCAGATGAAGGGCACAGCAACTGTCTTTAAGAAACAATCACTTGTGAAGAACAGATGAGTCTGAGGTTCTGGTTAAGGCAGAATGCACCCCATAAATTACTGCATTTTTATATATCCAGAATACTTTTGTAGTCTGTCATTGGAGCAACCATTGAGTGGGATTCTGCATCCCACACTTGAAAATGGTCCCAGTTCAGCCAAATACTTGAGCATGTGCTTGAAAGCTAAGCACTGACTTTAGCAGCTTGTCTAAGGGCTGACTCAGGTTCTGTGCTGGCCTGGAAGGCTGCTGTAGTTCTTACAGCTGTTCTCATATGGTGTTTCATTTGATGAGAGTGGGCAGCAATGTTTGTGCGCTCCTTGTGCCATATAGTGATCACTCCTCCTCCCTATCAGTGCTAAACTCTCACACATATGTGGCTGGATCACTGGGGAGGGGTGGGTGGGTGACAGGCATCTGCTGATGTGATGGGGTTTATCTGGAGTGAGTCAGCCCAGATTCATCTTTGCCCCAAGTTTACTGATTGTGAGTTCCAGTATTGCTGTGTGTATGGCACAGGAGACAAAGTTGACACAAAGCAAGCAAGTTATGTTAACCAGCATAGCTGCCTCCAGTTACAGAAGTAGAGCTAAATCAAAAGATAATTCAGGTTTGAATAACGCTCTTGATTTCCCATGCCACCATCTGAGACTTTTTAACATGTGATTAGTCAAAGGGCTGTTAAGCAGTCTGCTGCAGGGATGACATGCCTTTGTCACACCATGTCTCACTCTGAATGGGCTGAGGTGTGGTATTACTGTGATGAGTGTGATATTGCCATGATTATACCCCCTATGTTGTTTTATAGTGTTTTTTAAGAGGAATGACACAAAATCAACGACCAACTGACATCCCAGAAAATTAGTTACT
Organism: Melopsittacus undulatus; assembly: GCF_012275295.1. Lineage (NCBI taxonomy): Eukaryota > Metazoa > Chordata > Aves > Psittaciformes > Psittaculidae > Melopsittacus > Melopsittacus undulatus. The sequence goes on from NC_047530.1 coordinate 54,078,663, forward strand.
GTGAAGGGTGGGAAGCTGGTGATGGTTGGGGTCTGTGCAGCTGCAGGGTAGGAGACTGACTCTAAACTATCGAGCATAGCTATGGTAACTCATACAGATTGCTGGGAGATCAGGTTCACTGTGTTTGTTCCTTCTGTATTGATTCAGCACGCTAAAATGAAGGTGGTTCAATGCACAGATAATAAACAGGGAAAAAAATCCGAAGGCTGACAGGCATTTTGTCATTTTTGGCAAAAATAAATGTACACTCTTAACAAGTTCACAGAGCTGTACAGCCCTGCCTTTGTGTTTTGGGAGTGCACATGAGTTACTGCAGAAATCAGTTTGGCACAGTATAGCCGTGCAGATTCAGTAGGATCTACCATTATCTTGTCATGTTTTTTAGCAAGTTGACTTTTACAAGGCAGCAATTCAAAAACATGAAAGAGAAATGTGCTACACAATCCATCCCTTCTTGTTCCCTCCCATCCATTGTGTGCTGGTAAATCTGCCACAGCTGCACCCATGGGCATGGTGGTGCTCCGCTTCCTCTCTTACATGCCTTGGGCATCCTCTGTGTGTGAGCTGGTGTGGGTCTTGGTTCTGTTATTGTGCTCTCAAATGCCCAAGCTGCTGACTTTTCAGCTAAGTATGGCAGTTCAGACATGGCTCTCTGTCATGTTTCACGTTACAGGCTCATCAGGATTGCACTGATACAACAAGAGCAGCAAATGCGCTGTTAGCAGAATGGTTCAAATCTTGCTGCTTTTTCAGCTCTGCTTGCCCATAGCCTGCAGTCTTGGACAAGGAAAAATGGTGAGAAAGCAGCTAGGTTTCTGGGCTTGCCCTGACTAGCACTGCCTTTCACTGCCTCTGAAGGCAGAGCACTGAGCTAGATGCTCTGCTGCTCTCACCAAAAAGGGTGTTTTCTGTGTTTTTAATGTATGTCTCTGTTCCAGTGTCAGCACTGAAGTAGCCAGGGATACAGTATTCCTGCATTCTCAGATGTTAGGCAAATATGTCTGGGTCTTTGTTTATTTTTAAGGAGTTAATTCAAAATGTGTAAAACTTTCGTACCTTCTGGGAGTTCAGAGTATTTAGCCTGTATATGCTGCAGCATATGGCTTCTTATTTAATAACACCTTTGTACATTGCCACTGAGAGATGACTATCTCTGAGAGCTGAGCTGTGGATATGCCCAAGGGTGAAAACAGAACAAAAAAGTAAGACTGAGGGGAGGGGAGAACGGAAAAGCAACATTCTTTGTTTGTGCAGGGTTTTTTTCAGTGGGTAATACATGCAAAAGGTAGGGGATGGAGGTGCTCTAAAGAGTATTTTGAGATAACAGAATATCTTGCTTAGCTCAATGGGGTGGATTGAAATTACAGGCATCCTTCTCTCTCCCTCTTTTGTGAACTAAGCAGGGCTAAAGCAGCAGTCTTCATTTTCTGAGTAGAGCTATGTACAGCTGCTTTGCCTCTTCCCTTGGGTTTTGAGATGAAGCTGCAGTGCTACCTCCAGCTCCTGAGCTTAGCAACTTACGTGTTGAAAGAAGTTAATTGGCCAGTACTACTGCCCGCTCCTCACAGTTTGACAGGTCCTCTCGCACCAGCGTGTGCCTGTGCCAGCGCATTGCGTGAACCTGCCCAACAAGCCCTGTCTTAAGCCACAGCAGTCATTTTCTTGAAGACATAACTATTTCCTCAACAGAACTTTCCTCTGTAGAAAGCACCGTTCCTTTTCTTTCCTGTGCAGAAGCTAGTTGTCACTAAAGACCAATCTGGTCTTGAAGATTAGCCAGGCAGACCAGAGATGCCAGTAAGGGACACCCATCCTGGTGCAGCAGGTTTCAGATCTCCCATTGTCCCTTGTGTAGATTTTACTTCCTGTCACAAGTAACATCTTAAAATCTTTTAAATGGCTCCCCCGATAGCAAAACTGCTCTGGTTGGTATTAATGGTTAAAGGGTCTTTCTAGCAGATGTAAAATCCAGTGAAACATATACAGCTTCTTTGGTTTTAACAGGAACAGATGATTTAATAAGCAGCTATAAATCTCTCGGGAATGTACAGACACACTCAAACAGCACACTTCTGCCAGATTTTTCACTGACTAGACTTACAGCCTGTGAGTCATAGTGGTCTGCTCCACTGTCCATCTCACATGCCTGTTGTTGGTTTGCCTTTTAGAGGTGCACTGTGTTGCTTATGGGGTTTTTATCACCTTCCCCTGTTAATGAGCTTGCTCCTTCATCCAGGAGACAGTGTTCAAGCGGGTGACTCTCATTCTCTCCATGTGTGCATGACAGTGCATGACATTTCTTTTGTATTCCGTAGCCCAGCTTGTGATTTTAAAATTGCATAGTGAAAGTGTCTCTGAGGATTATATTAATACAGCCTCCTAAACGGGCTTAGCAGTGGGAATGTGGTTAAATTAGAAGAGGTATAGTCAGCCTCTTTCTTAATACAGTAATGCTTTCCTTCCAGCAGTCTGTGGCCAACTCATGAAGTTTAATAAGTTTATTCTAATAGTATTTCTAATAGATCCGGTTGTTACCAGCTCTTTAGAAAACAGAAGGCAGAAAGCTGCTTCACCTGTGGCTCTTGCTGAATTGCAGGGGAAGGTTGTATTTCCTAAAGTGTGGAAGTGCTGTTCCAAAGGGATGTAAAATGCAACAGAAAGCATGCTTTACAAATGCTTTCTATTGTGCTGATCTGTTCGCTTTCCCTAAGTCTCTCTTAGATGTCTAGGAACTGGGGTTGCAAACTCCTGTTTTATTTCACAGTTGGTTCACAGGCCGTGTGAATTACACTTGGGAGCTACTCCAGAGGAGGTGAGGTATTAGAATTGCTAAAATTTGCCCCAGGTCACATCCTGGTAAACCAGAGATGAAACTAGTGATAAACCACAACATTTTGTATGGGATTTTTACCCATTGTGGAGATTCTTGCAAGACAGGTGCAGTGCAGCTTATTTTGAACACAGATGGATGAGGAGGATTTTAAAAATGCCCCAACATAGATTTTTTTAATTATTATAATTATTTTTTAATCTTGCAGTGCAAATATCTAATATTTAAAATGTGGCAAGATACAAAATCTGCCTAAGAGAAATTGTCCAAAGTTCTGACTTCATCATACACAGGCAGGAAAAATCAGTCTCTAAATATTTCACTGGCTCAGGGTTGCATTTGCACTTGTTGTGCTCTGGGACTGTGTGAACTGTGAGGAAAGTTCCTTATTTTGGTGGTAGGAATGATGAAGTAACCCTGTTCATATTTGGTCTTTTTTAGGCTGGAGTGAGTATCAAAAATACAGAGATGTGTAGCAGGTTAAGAAACTGGAAACAGCATTGGAGGTTGATCAATGTACAAAATTATATAACATGGTCAAAGATACACATCGCTTGAAGTTTATGGTGAGATTGCAACTTACTGCATTATTTTAGTTCTGTTTGCTTCTGATTTTCAAGTGCTTCAAAAAGCCAAACAGGGAGACCTCATAGCAGCCTTCCAGTATCTGAAGGGGGCCTACAGGGATGTTGGGGAGGGACTCTTCATTAGGGACTGTAGTGATAGGACAAGGGGTAATGGGTTCAAACTTAAACAGCAGAGGTTTAGATTGGATATAAGGAAGAAACTCTTTACTGTTAGGGTGGTGAGGCACTGGAATGGGTTGCCCAGGGAGGTCGTGAATGCTCCATCCCTGTCAGTGTTCAAGGCCAGATTGGACAGAGCCTTGAGTGACATGGTTTAGTGTGAGGTGTCCCTGCCCATGGCAGGGGGGTTGGAACTGGATGATCTTGAGGTCCTTTCCAACCCTAACTATTCTATGATTCTATGATTTTGTTACTAGGTGAAGAAAGCTATCTAGGGTCATAGAACTGAGTGGTGTCAAAATTAAGAGCAACATTTGATTCTTCTGACTCCTTTTTAGGTCCCTCCACACTGTGCAGGAAGCAGAGTAAAGGGTTTCCACAATATGCATATGCAGAGAAAAAGCCCTTTCAGCTTTTTCTGGCAAACTGAGAGTGTTGCTTTATGCTTTTAGTAAGCGCAGAGCTCTCATGTTTACTGATGGGACTTTCACACGTCAGGAAATCAGAAAACTGGAGCCATAATCAGCATGCCTGTTCTTGAATGGGGAATTTTCCCCAAAGCAAGTTGTGATGCATACTTCTAATGATTTGAATCTTATGGTTCAGACTTTCCACAGTCTGCTTCCAGCATTGTAGGCACTAACTTGTGTTTGCAGTGAACATACACACCCCCAATTTCAAGGGTAACAGCCATAAAGTACGTATTTAAATCTCGGCCCCATCCCTGGCAGTGTTCAAGACCAGGCTGGATGGGGCTTTGAGCAACCTGCTGTAGTGGAAGGTGTCTGTGCCCACGAAGTGGGGTTAGAACCAGATGATCTTTAAGGTCCCTTCCAACCGTAACCATTCTATGATTCTGTGATAAATTGTGAATGGCCAGTGCTTGTAGAAGTGTTTTCCCACTGTGGTGTTTAGACAGAGAGGTTAGTGCAGCATTCAGTGCTCATGCTGTTGCAGGCCGGGTTAAGGGTTAGCTAGAAATCAAGACTTTTAGCAGAGCTTTAGCTAGCACTCCTTCACTGGCTGCAAGGTGTTTTGCAGACTTTGTGTGTGTGGTCTTTGCACACTAAATGGCTAACACTTGGCCTGTGTTGTGGGATTTCACCATTTCCCAGGTATGAGCAGCAAGCAGCAGCAGTTCCAGCGTGTGAGTTGTCCATCCCCTTAAAGCAATGTACATAGCAATGGGGAACATCATGTGACTACATGGACCATATCCAGTGTTTTAAAGGAAAAATATCTGTAACAGTGTCCTGGCCTATATAAGTTGTATAGTTTTCCCAGACTTGGAAGAAAACCACTGGTACTTTCCCAAGTTCCGCCCTTTTCAGTTTGGTGTAAAAAGTTGTTGATTCTTGCTTTTCTTTTGTCTCTAAGATGGGGAATACTTTAATTAAAATAAATGATGCTTTTTCATGGCAAGAGGCAAAATCTTATCTCTGAGACATCTCTTTTGATGAGAGTAAAGCAGACTGTACTTTTTTTATTTTCTTTCTTTTCTGGGTTTTTTTTTTCTTCTTAAATAATAGCCTCTACTCATAGTGGTGAAGGGGAGACAGGTAGGTGTGTGATTCCCCAGCAGCCTAAAAGAGGGTGTTGGAAGAGTCCTTCCTTGAAAGTGGGGCTGTTTTCAGAGGCTTCTTCCAGCTTTGTACAGAAGATTGCACAGAACCAAAGGAGGAGGAATGACCTTGCTTTTAAGGCATTCATCTGGAGCTCCAGCACTGGGAGCTGAATTCCCAGCACTGGGACTGGCTTCCTCTGTGGTCTGCAGCATGTGCCGCACAATGGAGCTCTGCACAGAGAGCCCTGGAGCTGACTCCAGGAGGTCTGCACATCCCTGCAGTGGAGTGGGGCACTGTGTGGAGGCATGACGACCTTCCCCCAGAAATACAGCTGCACTAGTTCAAGCACTGCTTGAACGCTGGATGCTGCTGGGGCCATGCTGCTTCCAGTTCTGCAGTTATCACGGGTGCGGCTCATTTGGGCTTCTCTGTACCACCCTCCATTGCTAAACCCAGGAAGCCCGAGGTACTGAGAAACTAACACAGAGCTCAGAAAATGGTTTTGAACTGTCTGCATGGTCTGGTTTTGGATTTCTTTTGTTTTGCACAAGCTTGTGCTACTCTGCTGTCAATAACTTTCATTTCCTCCATGGCACTGGAAATTAGCTAGAAGAAAAGCTTAATTTCAGCTGTTTCCCTTGTAGTTCAGTCTACCCCAGCCACCTTCCAGGTCCTAACTGTGATCCCAGGGGAGGCAGCAGAGCCTGGTGCTCCAAGCCCAGTTGATCACACTGTTTCTGAGGGCCACTGTGCAGCTTCATGCCCATGGCCAGGTAACTGCTTTTTCCAAGCAGCCACACAGGAATGGCATTTACTCAGCTTTGCAGAGCACACTGAGGGCTATGAATGAAAGATTGGAAAGAGCTGTGCATATTTAAAGCAATATTTTGTTTATCTGTTCTATCCAAAATAGAGAAGAAAATAACATTATTGTCTGTGGCTTGGAAAATCTGCCTGCTGTGATGGTTATGACAACATGAAAGACAAACTTGTTATATGTGTAAGAAAACATATGCTGTCGCTGGCTTTGATTTTGATGGGGTGTAGGTGATGGGAGTAGTCCTGGGCTAGTGCTTGCAGTACCCTTCCTCCCCAGAGATGCTAAGCAGGGCTTACAGCAATCCCCCAGCATGTTAGCACCAGTTCATGGGGTCTCCAGGCCAGCTTAGAGGTTCAAGTCATGACTAAAATAAAGGGAGCCAACTGCAGAAGTTAGCACACAGATAAGTCACTGCTTTTTGTCCAAAGTAACATCAGGCTGATGCTTTCTTCTTAGTCTCTTGGCTAGTAGTCCTTGGAAGATAAAATCTATCCAGTCAGAAGGGGATAACGTAAACTTCCTGTGAACTTCCATAGCTGACGACCAAAAGGAATTACAAAACATGTTGTCATTATCTATTTATTTATTTAGAAGTTCAGAGAGTGCTCAGTGCTGTTGGTTGTGATTTTGCTTATGTAAACAAGGTGATACTATACTGGATGCTCAGCCTTAGGCCCTCTTCTTTCCCATTTTGAGTTTAAGTGAAGAGCTATTTTGCACTAGGGTAAAACCGACCCCTATGTTCTGCTTGAGAAACCAGCACTGCATTATTGAATAGACCTGTCCTTGTGTCTGTTGCTTTGCTAAGAGATCCTCCTACCTTTATTAGCTCTGTAGAGCCAGTGTAACAATAGAGATAGTTCCCAACAGCAGAAGCATCTTTGTCCCATGACCTGAAAGCAAGTACAGGAAGGGTTACCTTGCCAGCAATTTGAAAAGTGCCTCTTCAGGTGGGGATTTGCTTGAAAGACCTGTATTCCCATTATTCCTGTGCTCTGAGAAGGATTCTGCCCCTCTGTCCCTATTGTCAAAGCTTTGCAGCAGTTGGTCAGATTCACACAAGGTTTAGTCCTCCCAGAGCTATTCTTGTGAGTCCTGCTTGCATTGCAATTCCAGGTGTGAGGGCATCTGGTTTTTAAGTTGCCGTCTAGTCCCATGTGTAGCATCTTGTATCACAGGATGTGTACTGCGAATGAGGGCAACAGAAACTTGTTCCTTGGCTTTTACTTAAACAGTAGTGAACTAAGACAGATTGAGGTATCTCACATTTACACAAGGTCAATTCCTGTGGAACTTCAAGAACTCACTGACATCTCTCTTGATATGGCTAGTTCCCAGAGGAAGCCTGCTTGTCTCGTTTGCCCCATTTCTTAGGATATAAATCCACACTTGATGGGGATACGTGTGATAAAAAAAAAAGGTATAGAAAGAGACTAATATCTATAAAGGGCAAAACTTTCTTGTTTTGTCCAGGCAGGACAAAGAGTCCCCTCCTGAGGCTTCCCCCCTCCACCAGTTTTGGACCTACAGCTTCCTGTCTTTCCTATTCAGGCATGCCTGGGATACAGCACAGCCATATTCAGGAAGGGTGTTGACTAGAGCACAGATGAACTGCAGACAGGGCTGACTCTGAAGAGTTAAGAAGCAGAAGGACTAATTTACATGAGGTTCCCACCTTTTGGTTACCCCTATGGCTTGGCTTGTGCCTTGGCCTGGTGCCATCTGACACAGTTTGCAGCTCTGGGATGCTGAGGGCTGGCTGAATTGGCTGCCTAGGCCCAGAGCCAGTTTGTATGGCTGGTTTGGCTTTGCACCACTTTCCTAGCAGGGTGAGCTGTAATATGTGTCTCCTGTCATGAATCAGACCATAGGTATGGATAATTCTCAAACCAGACATTTACATGAGTTAATTCCACACTGTTCAGGTTTGAAGTTGTTTTATTAAGGACTTATTTATCTTATTGCTCAGCAGATTTTCAGCCTCATTAGTAGGTTTAGCATGGGGACTGTTTCCCAGTTGTATCACCAAACAATGTCTTAAAGATTTAATTGCCAAATAAAATCTCTGTCCGTCTCTCTCCTCTGAAACATACAACATTACTAAAGCACCACTTTGGTAAAATATTGTAGCACATTTGACATATTTTTAAGTTCTTTTGAAGTCAATGTTTAAGTGCTTTGCTGAATCAGAGCCTAAACCAATAATAGCCACAAATTTAAGCCACTTTATTTCTGAATGAGTGTTTGCACAGGAGTTGAATGTGTGTCAGTTTCTTGTCAAGACCCCCCAGGTACAGATATACTCTTAGTTTGGTTGACTCACCTGGCAACTGTTGCAAATTGCTGCCTTGCACCCAGTTGAGACGTCAGGGTCAGACCCAAGTATGGCAGGCTTTCATTTGCAGAATGAGATCAAACTGAAATAGGATATTGGGCCATAAAGGGATTGGCAGCAACACAAAGAGTGCACAGCTATGGTTAGTCATTTCCTATATACATAGAGTGTGTGTATATATATGTATATATATACATATATATACACACATACTTTTTTTTTCCTGGTTAGTAAAATCAGTGCAGTGCTTCAAACATGATCCTCATTGGGCTGTTAAACAGGTCATGGAAATTTTTAATTCTCCTGCTAGAAGAGAGAGGGGGTTGGAATTAGACGATCTTAAGGTCCTTTCCAACCCTAACTATTCTATGATAAATACTATGGGTAATAGATCTGATGCTGAAATGGGGGAAGAAAACAAGTTCATAGGTGACTAGACCTACACTTGGGCAGTCTCATTGCAACTAGAGGGGCTCATATATTGGGTCAACTCCTTTGCTGTGGTTTGCAGGGCTGTGATATACTTTAATACTAATTACTATGTCCTAGTAAGTACAGTCCTAGTAAAACATGATGCAAAATTGAAGTTAATGTCCCACTGAAGCTGGTGGAAGTTTTATTCCCTTCAATAGAATCAATCTTTTGGGATCTGAGGTGTTCTCTTGTGCCACTTGATTTATTGCTGTGCTTTTAGGCGGTGTGTAGGAGTGTTAACAATAAAGGCCAGTGCTGTGCACTGTCAATTCAAAGAACTCTGTAGTCTCTTGGGACTGCTTCAAAGAGTATGGTGGCTGCTGTCCTGGATGTCATTGTCTTGTCCCACCCACAGAATGCACATATGTATGGAGTGCTGGGCCTCCAAATCAAGTGCAAGGAGCACAGGTTTTGTAGTGCAGGCAGGTTTTGTATTATGAGCTGGTTGGAGCCTTTTCCCTGATTTCCATACATCTGCAGGTCACAGACTGGTGACGATGAAGTGCTGCTGCATAGCTCTCTGCCTCTCCCAGTGAGATCAGTAAGAACTGCAGGCACTTGCTTTGCTGTAGTATTGGGTTAAAATCGTACTGGGACATGGTACTCAACCTTTTGCTGTTCAGTCTAGAATTATCTAAGTTCAAACAGACAGGTATCTGCTGAGGTCACTGGAAAGATGGTCAGTAACTGTGATGTAGAGGTGACGCAAGAGGAAGAGAAATAAGGTGGTTATCTATGAGAAAGGTGTGAAGCCCTTGTGCAGGGCAGAAAGTTACTCGAGGAGGGGAAAAATTGCAAGTAATTTTTATAGAATCATGGTTTGGGTTGGAAGGGACCTGTAAAGACCATCTGTTTCCTGTCCCCCTGACATGGGCAGGGACATCTTCCACTAGAGTAGGTTGCTCAAAGCCCCATCCAACCTGGCCTTAAACACTGCCAGGGATGGGGCAGCCACAACTTCTCTGGGCAACCTGCACCAGTACCTCACCATCCTCATAGTGATGAATTTTGTAAGAGTATTTGTGTGTGTAACTTGATTTTATCTTAAAAAATGCAAAGGAATATGTTACTGAAGTTGGTGCAGCGGTTTACATCTCTGTTTACACCTATCGGAGATTTCTGCTTTTGTTGTGAGTAGCTTAGTGTGTACCTCATGTCTGGTTTTGTCTTTTTAAATCCCAAAGTTGATGTTATGTTCTCACCTACTGAAAGTGATAAAATTTCATGAGCCAGCTAGGAGCAAATCTGTTTTTTTTGTTTCCTCTCCTGTTGCTGATGGTGGCTGCATGATTTGGAAAGCATCCAGTGAAGAATCTCAGAGCAAGCAGCTTGTGTTGAGAGTGGCTCATGTTTCCCTTTGCAGTCTCAAGGGCAGACACCAGGTGTGCCTGAGTGAGGACTCTCACTGCACCCTTACCCTTTGCAGTGCGTGCCTGCTCCTGCATGCGTCACATGGCTTCTGCATCCTGTGCTTGTGACTGTAGAGCATAGGAAGGAGTGTGTTCAACCAGTCAGAAACGAGAAGTGTACTGGAAATAGGAAACTAAACATCAGCCATGTGTGAGTAATGGATGGTCTGTCTCCTGGAGGGCATGAGGATATGTATTCCGATGTTTTTTTGATGGTAGTAAGGCCATGACACTGCAATTAACATAATACCAGGGGCTCATCGTGTCCTCTGTTTAAGATTCCAAACTCTGTCCTGATCCTAAGTTTTGTTCTGAGGTGTTGATGTGCTTATGGAAAAGCCCAGTGAGAAAAAAGTGGGAATTGTTCTTGTTTCACTGGGCCAACCTGAGCAGTGTTTCACCTTTGGCAAGGAATTGATTAGGAGTGTATTCATGATACTTAGAATGGAAATGTGCTTGTCCGGGATCTTCTGTGATGGTAACCTGCCCAGGACCAAAGCTTGGGCCATAGCTTTACTACTGTGCTTTGTATCTACATATTTGTGCATGTGTAATATATTTTAATGATTTCATTTGTTTTGTTTGGAACTTTAAACTGTAACTGAGTATATATGTAATGCAATGAGTATTTTCAATTGTTTATAAATGCTAGCTTGCATGCTCCCATGAGATCCTTGCCATATATGTGGATGTTGTCATATAATGAAGTACTACAGAGCTTTGTGATAAACTGGAGTGCGACGCAGACATTTAGTACATGCTACCAGCAATGGGGTCTATGGAAAATCTGAGGCTGATCAGCTATTTCACCTGTCTGTTGATCATTTCCTAGGTTGGTTTTTCTTTATTATCTCCATATCTTTGAGCACTCCGTTTGAGGTGATATAGCATAAAACATTTCCTCTCTTGGGAGGAGCTACCCATCTCCCTTTTCCCCAGTTACACTGCTGAAACTGTGCTCACTTGTAACATGGGATGCATTTAACTAAGTTGTACACCATAGGAAACTTTTCAAGACAAAAACATATCATAATTTTATATATTTGGCTTCTTTCGTTCTGCTGGATTTCACTGGTGCATTCTTAAGGGAACTTGGCATGAACTTGCAAGCTTAGCATGTGGTGCTTTCATGTCTAGAAAAACTTTAATGTGATGACTTTTCAGCATCTTCTGGATTCTTGCCAGCTGGGGTAGCTGTCTTTTTAGATTCATCTACCTGTGTGCTGTCTGCATGCACTTTTTGGTAGCTGTAAAGCACGCCTCATGTGTATGCAGAGTTTTCAGTCAGTAATATGCTCCAGTGTAGTTTATACCTTATAATAGCTATATGGAGACACAGGTGTTCCTGTAAGACATCTCTCCTATCTCACTGTCTAGTTTCTATTTTTTTAATCTCACTTTTTCTATCACGTTACAATCACAACCAGAAGAGTAATATGTTGGAGCTCTTTTGCATTACCTCATGTATAAACCTAGCTGTGTTGATTATGTAATGTACTTACACATTTTCCATGCTCAGCTCCTTAAATAACCTATCAAGGGCTGCATATGCTAATTTTATATTAGGTTTTTAATGCAGGGGTGAAATATCATAACAGCATGATGAAAGAATTGATAGAGGAAAAAGAACTTTATTTCCTACTAGGTATGGCATAGTCAGCTTTGCAATTTCATGCCCACTAGAGGGACTGTTGCTTACGCTACTCCTTGCAGAAACCAGAATCATGCCGTCCCTTTAGTATCTTTTATGAAGTTTTAAAACTTTGAATGACTGACTCTGGTTAAATCCACTAAGGACTAAGTCTCCCAGCTCTTTCTCAAAGTGTAAAATCTTTGGGCACAGTGCTGTTCTTCTGACTCCAGATGCTTTTTACTGAATTTCCTTACTTTCTTTCGGTTTTTGGAAGTATTTTCTGCTCTCTGGATTTATCAGTCCAGGCTTCCCTATGTGATGTTACTGGGGATTAATTTAGATTTTCTTTTTTGTTAAGGAAAAAATGTTGTCTGCCTTTATTTATGTTTGGAGTAAGTTTTGTTTTGCAACCATGGTGCAAGTGAATATGGTAAATTAATCAGTTCTTGTATTCACAGACGTCATTGAAACGGGTTTCCCCTTTAACTGGGAGACAGGAGGTTTTGGGTTAGAGGCACGTAAACTTATAGTCAGTATGAGAAAACTTCCAAATGTATCTATGTTTCTTGTTAAATTCGGGGTGTGTGTGTTTCTCTTTGAGTTACGTGTTCCTGACCTGTGGACTTTTCTTCTTAATTACAGAAACATGAAAGAGTACAGGAAGTCCTGCATGACCACAATGAATACCTGTGCTAATTAAGTCACTGGCTGGTACTGGGAGAACAGCGAGGTAAGCAGTCAGGCTGTGCCAGCAGCATTTTTGTAATCTGCATGGCTGTATTTCAACAAAGCCTTAGTACTTTCAGATATCAAATTCACAACAAGTCGGGTGAAGACAAATAGCCCGCAGGTTTGAATGCAATAGATTTACTTTAAGTTCAAAGCTTTGGCAAGTGAAAGTCTCTGTTTTCCTTCCTGGGGATTGGGGGAGGAAAGTACAAGTTCCGTGGTGGTTTTCTTGTTTAAAACAGGCAATATCTCTAATTTCAACCATCGATTCCTGACCAAATCTCAGCTTCCTGGGCTGCTCTGGGGAGGGCCTGGGGGAGGGGAGGAATGCTTCAAAAACTGAGCTGATGAAAAGGCATGCTGTTTTGTGGATGCCTCCCAGGATTGTTTAAATCTGTGTGTGTATGCGCGCGTGCGTATGAAAAGAGAGAGAGAGAGAGATATCTCCATGACAACTGGCCTGGCCAGTCCGTGTTCCCTGCAATCATATGAGTTGGAGTCAATGCTGTGAAAGGTCATATAAAGGAGTTGTGGGAAGCACAGCAGGTATTAGACGCTAAAAGGACTGGTTTTCTGATTGCCTCACATAGTAAGGCAGAGTTTTGTCTGGGAAGTACAAATCTGAGAATGGAGTGGAAGGGGAAGTGCTCCAAATTTCAGGTAACTAAAATTGCCTTTTCATGTTCTTTCCTCCCATTTTAAAGTTTGTTGGGTTTTTTTCTTCTTTCTGTGGTGTTTACTCCCAGCCGAGTGCCTGAGCGAGCTGAGCTTAGACTCCCTAGCTCTTGGGAATGATGTCATGCAGCAACAGTTGGATTCTATTAACCAGGGAAAGAGGAAACATCCTGCATTTTTGAAGGAAAAAAAATAAATAAAAAACCCCTTTGGCTCTTTGTTGAATCTCGTGCAAAGGCTGCAAGAAATGTTGTTTGGTTTTGTTGGTTTTGGGTTTCTTAAAGAGAGTTTCTAACATTAATTCCCAGAAAATGACATTTAGGACTTAGCACCAAACTTTAAAAGCACTGCGACAATTACTCCTATCTACAAGAAAATAATTAGGGAAGTTTTGCAGAGTTCAGAAGACTCTTCTTTCTTCTCGGTTATTCCTATATGCATCTTTAATGAGGAAATTAACTGCACAATAATTAAGTGGAGGGTTTGGAACCTCCATGCACTTAGGAATCCTTTAGCAATTGTTTGGAGAATATGCTGCTAGAGTTTCTTCTGGGTTGGGCTCTGTCTCAAACAGCTGCTTATGAATAGATGATGCTGGCAGCATTGTTCTTAATAAGGTTTTCAGTCCTGGACTGTGTTTTTTGTAGCTTTAAACTAGCCTTTTTGGGAGACGGTAATGGGAAGAAAGCAGAAAAGTAATAATTTCAGCAGTTTGGGACTGTCTTTTTCCCCCTCCCTCTTTCCTCAGAGACATTTGCTAACTGCTGTATTCAATGCTCACTATTAGGATAGCATGCATAGTATTTTAAGCTGAAAAATTACAAGGTATTAATGTACAACTGCTATGTCATAATGAAAAGATGTAGAAAATACATACAATCCTGCCTCCTTGAACATTACAAAAATCCGCTGTACCGATAACCATGATGAAAAGATTAGTTAACCCCTATGCTGTTTAAACTCCTCTATAGCAGATGCTCATTTCTACATTTAGGCTGCTTTGTTCACTTCTGTGTGTTTCAGACATGATCCAAAGCTTGCTGGAGTCCATGGGAGCTCTCCCATCAACTTCAAAGGGCTTCAGATCAGCCTCTGCCTGAGAAACTCTGTTTCAGTCTGTTGA